>NC_053157.1:191071775-191441775 GCF_016835505.1 Polypterus senegalus | reverse complement strand
ACATATTAAAGAATAGAAAAATGAAAGACAATTATAGAACAAAATAAATCAACATTAACATCGAATAAGAGTAAGGTTCAATGGCCAGGGGGGACAGAAAAAACAAAAAAACTCCAGACGGCTGGAGAAAAAATAAAATCTGTAGGGATTCCAGACCATGAGACCGCCCAGTCCCCTCTGGGCATTCTACCTAACATAAATGAAACAGTCCTCTTTGGATTTAGGATTCTCACGGAAAGGCTTGATGATGATGATGGTCACGTAGACTTCTGCCTTTTAATCCGTATTACACACCCAAGGAAACTGGCAGTGCAGCCCAAACACACCATGGGCATCCCATTACCTCAGCTACCTTCCAAACCATACCCTTTATAAAGCAAATCATAAAACAAACACCAAGGTGTCTTAAAAACAATAACTTTATTGTATATTTCAAGACACACACAGTTTGCATCCTTTACCTCATGATCTTACCCAACCCATCTGTTATAACATGATACATAAAGGGAGAGAAAAAAAAAGGATATCAAGGTGTCTTAAAACAACAAGTTTATTGAAGCAAAATTCCAAACATAGCAATTAACACGTAGTCTTTGCTTTCAGAGTTACACACTGTGTGCTATACATTATATATTTTTTTAAATGTATGAATAAAGCAGGAGAAACAGCAGGAAAATATTCACTGATACATACAGTATATGATGTGGGCATCATAAATGTTTATGTTGGTGTAATGCACTCATAGACAATAATGTTTTGTACACTATTTTCTCTGTTTCCGACCACATAAAGCTGGTCTTCACAGGCTGAATCAGTTTTGCATATGCATCAATGGGTATCTCTCCTGCTCAAATTCAGCTATAATATCATCCACATCAATCTTGATAGCTTCACGAAAACAATGGAGATGTACATTTTAACAAAGCACGCACACAGGACACAAGTCTATCTCTTCTAGCCCTTTTGAGCATAAATAAGCTATGTCTATATGAAATAATTGGTTTAGTGAACCAAATATTACAAAATGTGTCCATCTGGTATGCATTTTTTCTCTTGACATCCCATACATTTTTCCACTAAATGTTCAACAGAGCTAAACACATAAGCCCAAATGACTGAGCGACCAATGGTTGCATTACGTGTCACGCTGGGCAGGACCTGGTTTTCCTTGTTCTAGCTGTCGAGTCTTGGTTCCTCTGACAATAGAAACAAAACACAAACAGTTAGCCGACAGAAAATAACGCAAACAGATCTTGTTTAGCATGGATAATGCAATTTGCTTAGGTTTCTGTAAATTAATGTTGGTTTTAAAAAATAACAGTAATGGTGATTAGAGACAAGTTCAAAAGCTGCTGTCCGAATCTTGGACTTTGTTGCATGGTCTTTTGTATAAGCGAAAGTGTTTACTTCAGCAACAAACTGCTTCAGACAGTTAAGAGTATGAATTTTACTCTGTTTCACAATTCTTAATCCACACAAGGCTTTAACCAAATAAAACACCATGTGTATTAATCTTTAAATACTGATCTGTCGACAGATGCTGGAAACACAAGGGTGTATTTCCTCAGGATCAGAGTCTAGTAAAAGACAAGTGTGCCCATCCTGAGATTCGGAACCCAAACGGCATGCTAAACAAGACCCGTTAATACATCTTACACAGGTGCAGACCACGTAAGCTACAACAGACTTTACATAATGCTTCATTAAAATCAATCCGGCTCTGTGACTGCGATGGCTGACAAGTGTTTGAGAAAATACACAGGTCTTGAGACTTCAGCCTTGAAGTTAAACAGTCTTTCACACTGTGCTTAAATACGTCACCGCCATCATCACTCTATGGGGAAAAAAAGAAAAGAAATGTCAAGCAAAAAAACGTGTTGGAATGGATGAGTGAACAATACACTTACAGTATGCACAAACAAGCACAGCTGAGGCTCAAGAGAAACAGAACAATTGTTTCAACGATCAATTACCAGTAGCAAGTAGATTTAGCAGAGATGTCTTATTACTCAAAATTCAATGATGGATATAAAATTTATCCTCACTTGTATCAATGTGCTCTCAAAATATGCTTGGGCTGTGTAAATAAAAGGCCAAGACAGTTTCTCTGGGTTTTAGTTTGATCTTTAGACAGGGTCGAGTTCCTAAAAAGCTACACACAGGCCAAGGCAAAAAATTTTATAACACATTGGTACAAAAACTTCTAAGACAGAACAATATTGTACATTTGTCACGAACAGCGATGTAAAGGCCAGCATAGTAAAACGGTTCAAGAGCACCTTAAAATCAAAATGTGGAAATATTTTACATATGCCAATACTTTTCGGTATATAGATGTCCCGTCAGACTTTCTACAGAGTTATAACCACAGTTTTCACACCACGATTAAAACAAGACCTGTAGATGTGACTCCTGAAAATCTCTGAGTGTTTGGAAAACAGTCTATGGTAGGGCCGGGCAAAGAAAATCTACTCCGTGCACTTTGAAAATAGGTGATCATGTCCGAGTTTCAAAATTAAAAAGTGTATTCGAAAAGGCTATGAGCAGTCGTTTACAGATGAGATATTTATTATCGTTGACTCTTTTAAAATGAATCAAACCTGTCTATAAACTAAGGTTATGCAGGTGATGAAATTCAAGGGAGATTTTATGCAGAAGAGTTACAAAAAAATAAACCCCCGATGCTAACCAGGTGCACCGCATCCAGAAAATTCTAACCACTCACGGCGTGGTAGAAACAAGCATGTGTTGGTAAAATGGCTTGGTTGGGACAAGAAATTTAACAGTTGGGTCAAGACTTCAGAAGTGAAAGACAAGGAGTTGAGAAACCAAGAAAAAATGTCTAAAGTCAGAAATGGATTTTATATAACACTGCTGAGTAATTCATCGGCCAGAACTTTTCCCAACACGACAGCATCATTAACCGTTCAGGTAGCCAAGACAATAGAACTGCCCAGAGACTGGGAAGTGGCACTGGTGGAACTGACTTACCCAAAAATGTTCAATTCCATCACCCAGGAAGCACAATTTACACTAATGAATGAGGAAACAAGAGAGCATGAAGTGACAGACTCAGAGACAGGATGTACAATAAGGTTTTAGAGAGAATCTATTACAACAACAACAACAACAACATTTATTTATATAGCACATTTTCATACAAACAGTAGCTCAAAGTGCTTTACATATTAAAGAATAGAAAAATGAAAGACAATTATAGAACAAAATAAATCAACATTAACATCGAATAAGAGTAAGGTTCAATGGCCAGGGGGGACAGAAAAAACAAAAAAACTCCAGACGGCTGGAGAAAAAATAAAATCTGTAGGGATTCCAGACCATGAGACCGCCCAGTCCCCTCTGGGCATTCTACCTAATATAAATGAAACAGTCCTCTTTGGATTTAGGATTCTCACGGAAAGGCTTGATGATGATGATGGTCACGTAGACTTCTGCCTTTTAATCCGTATTACACACCCAAGGAAACTGGCAGTGCAGCCCAAACACACCATGGGCATCCCATTACCTCAGCTACCTTCCAAACCATACCCTTTATAAAGCAAATCATAAAACAAACACCAAGGTGTCTTAAAAACAATAACTTTATTGTATATTTCAAGACACACACAGTTTGCATCCTTTACCTCATGATCTTACCCAACCCATCTGTTATAACATGATACATAAAGGGAGAGAAAAAAAAAGGATATCAAGGTGTCTTAAAACAACAAGTTTATTGAAGCAAAATTCCAAACATAGCAATTAACACGTAGTCTTTGCTTTCAGAGTTACACACTGTGTGCTATACATTATATATTTTTTTAAATGTATGAATAAAGCAGGAGAAACAGCAGGAAAATATTCACTGATACATACAGTATATGATGTGGGCATCATAAATGTTTATGTTGGTGTAATGCACTCATAGACAAATAATGTTTTGTACTGTATGTTGCAAACTTCATTGAAAAGATTCCTTGAGCATTCTGTTCATAAATTTGTCAAAAGAGACTTTGGGTAAATTACAGTATGAAACTGCTTAGGAAAATTATACAAACAAGCTTGTGTGAATGAGATCAGTAACCCATTTGAAAAGAAACAAAAACACAATTGTATACAAGTATGAGAACACAATCGAATTGCAAACCAGGTCTAAACCTATCAGTGAACCAATAATACCCCTAAATAAAAGTGTTTAATTCAGCACATGTTTAATATATTTGTATTTCACCAAATTATGCAAGCCTATTTTCTCTGTTTGGAACAGAGCCGACCACTAAAAGCTGGTCCTCACAAACTGAATCAGTTGTGCATAAGCATCAACGGGTATCTCTCCCTGCTCAAACACCGACATAACATCATCCACCTTTCTCTTGACAGATTTAAGGAAACAGCGGAGATTATACATTTTTAGCATAGCACAGACACAGGACACAAGTCTAGCCCTTTGGAGTATAAATAAGCTAGGTCTATAAGCCCAATAACGTTTTTAGACAGGCATAGATCCAAATTACCTGTTTAGATTTCTCTGGTTCATGTTCTACCGACTGGTTATCTTCTATAATGATGACACCGGTCTCTGCTTTAGCGGTATGTTTTGTTGTTGCAGAATCCATGTTTTGCTTCTTTCTAGTAAAAGAAAACAGATAATGGTGTGTCTCGGGGATGGACCAGCAAGCTCCAATGCCACGAGGGACCAGCGAGAACGCTCGACTGGCCAAGCGACACAGGGACACGGGTAAGCTGGGATCGGTAAGATCCGATGCCGCGACGGACCAGCGAGGACACTCGACTGTCCAAGCGACACAGGGACTATGGTTAGCGTAGCCAATTAAAACCTTGCAAAAGTGGTGGACTCAGCCAACCAACTTCAGCTCGGTCAAAAGAAATGTTAGCTGTAAAACAAGCGTTGGTGTCTCCTTTCTGACTTGGACAGCGGTGGACTCAGCCGACCTGCTAAGTCTCTGTCATAAGGAGATGGCTACCAGTGCTTGGTTTTACCCAAAGGAGAGACAGAAAATAAAAGGAGAGGAAAAAAAGAAAGAAAAGAAAAAAACACAGCACAACTTAATAATAACATACACATTTTAAGAGTCAATGTCATATTTTACTGTCCAGGTGCGAACCCCGATCTGCTGATTTAGAAAGCGACAGCTCTATGCATGCACCACGGGCCAATACACAGAGTAGCAAAGCTGCTTCTTTTTCCTTAACATATCCTAGTTACTTAATAAATGGGTGCTATGCACCAAAATAATGCATTTTCTTCTTTTTAAAGGTACAAGTTAATCATGCCAGGAATAAAAAGACTAATTAAATGTGTACACACATTCATGACTTATATATAAATGTTAAAGCGTTACCGGATTTTTATTTATTTACAAAACCGTTAGCCCTAGCGTGTCTTACCAACTTCTAGGCATATTATAAATTAAATTGTGTTTATTATGAATGACAAGAAGAGCATTCCATTTTTTATTTTTTTTTTACCAATTGTTTATGGGGCTATGTTAGAATAACACACATTCATATTTTAATCATGATAATATAGATAGATAGATAGATAGATAGATAGATAGATAGATAGATAGATAGATAGACCTGTCTTATTTTTGCTCTCGTCCCCAATCGCAAAACCTGGCTAGAGAGCGGCTGCACTATGAGTGCGCCACCATTGCATGTACAGTATTATAAAGATTTTGTCTGTTACTGTTAAATTCATATGCTAACACCGTTTTCATTGACAGACCAGTTCACACATTTTTTCAGTCGTGCCATATTGCCTTTTAGCCATATGAGACCATTCACATCCCAGCTGCCTGGTGTGTATCCTGATTGTCGGTTTCTGGGCAGTTCTATTGTCTTGGCTACCTGAACGGTTAATGATGCTGTCGTTTTGGGAAAAGTTCTGGCCGATGAATTACTCAGCAGTGTTATATAAAATCCATTTCTGACTTTAGACATTTTTTCTTGGTTTCTCAACTCCTTGTCTTTCACTTCTGAAGTCTTGACCCAACTGTTAAATTTCTTGTCCCAACCAAGCCATTTTACCAACATATGCTTGTTTCTACCACGCCCGTGAGTGGTTAGAATTTTCTGGATGCGGTGCACCTGGTTAGCATCGGGGGTTTATTTTTTTGTAACTCTTCTGCATAAAATCTCCCTTGAATTTCATCACCTGCATAACCTTAGTTTATAGACAGGTTTGATTCATTTTAAAAGAGTCAACGATAATAAATATCTCATCTGTAAACGACTGCTCATAGCCTTTTCGAATACACTTTTTAATTTTGAAACTCGGACATGATCACCTATTTTCAAAGTGCACGGAGTAGATTTTCTTTGCCCGGCCCTACCATAGACTGTTTTCCAAGCACTCAGAGTATTTTCAGGAGTCACATCTACAGGTCTTGTTTTAATCGTTGTGTGAAAACTGTGGTTATAACTCTGTAGAAAGTCTGACGGGACATCTATATACCGAAAAGTATTGGCATATGTAAAATATTTCCACATTTTGGATTTTAAGGTGCTATTGAACCGTTTTACTATGCTGGCCTTTACATCGCTGTTCGTGACAAATGTACAATATTGTTCTGTCTTAGAAGTTTTTGTACCAATGTGTTATAAAATTTTTTGCCTTGGCCTGTGTGTAGCTTTTTAGGAACTCGACCCTGTCTAAAGATCAAACTAAAACCCAGAGAAACTGTCTTGGCCTTTTATTTACACAGCCCAAGCATATTTTGAGAGCACATTGATACAAGTGAGGATAAATTTTATATCCATCATTGAATTTTGAGTAATAAGACATCTCTGCTAAATCTACTTGCTACTGGTAATTGATCGTTGAAACAATTGTTCTGTTTCTCTTGAGCCTCAGCTGTGCTTGTTTGTGCATACTGTAAGTGTATTGTTCACTCATCCATTCCAACACGTTTTTTTGCTTGACATTTCTTTTCTTTTTTTCCCCATAGAGTGACGATGGCCGGTGACGTATTTAAGCACAGTGTGAAAGATTGTTCAACTTCAAGGCTGAAGTCTCAAGACTGGTGTATTTTCTTAAACACTTGTCAGCCATCGCAGTCACAGAGCCGGATTGATTTTAATGAAGCATTATGTAAAGTCTGTTGTAGCTTACGTGGTCTGCACCTGTGTAAGATGTATTAACAGGGTCTTGTTTAGCATGCCGCTTGAGTTCCGAATCTCAGGATGGGCACACTTGTCTTTTACTAGACTCTGATCCTGAGGAAATACACCCTTGTGTTTCCAGCATCTGTCGACAGATCAGTTTTTAAGGTTTAATACACATGGTGTTTTATTTGGTTAAAGCCTTGTGTGGATTAAGAATTGTGAAACAGAGTAAAATTCATACTCTTAACTGTCTGAAGCAGTTTGTTGCTGAAGTAAACACTTTCGGCTTATACAAAAGACCATGCAACAAAGTCCAAGATTCGGACAGCAGCTGTTGAACTTGTCTCTAATCACCATTACTGTTGTTTTTTTAAAACCAACATTAATTTACAGAAACCTAAGCAAATTGCATTATCCATGCTAAACAAGATCTGTTTGCGTTATTTTCTGTCGGCTAACTGTTTGTGTTTTGTTTCTGTTGTCAGAGGAACCAAGACTCGACAGCTAGAACAAGGAAAACCAGGTCCCTGCCCAGCGTGACACGTAATGCAACCTATAGAAGGTTTTCTCCTTTTATTATATCTAATAAAAAAGATTCATTTTGACCATATTGGTCGCTCAGTCATTTGGGCTTATGTGTTTAGCTCTGTTGAACATTTAGTGGAAAAATGTATGGAATGTCAAGAGAAAAAATGCATACCAGATGGACACATTTTGTAATATTTGGTTCACTAAACCAATTATTTCATATAGACATAGCTTATTTATGCTCAAAAGGGCTAGAAGAGATAGACTTGTGTCCTGTGTGCGTGCTTTGTTAAAAATGTACAATCTCCATTGTTTTCGTGAAGCTGTCAAGATTGATGTGGATGATATTATAGCTGAATTTGAGCAGGGAGAGATACCCATTGATGCATATGCACAACTGATTCAGCCTGTGAAGACCAGCTTTATGTGGTCGGCTCTGTTCCAAACAGAGAAAATAGGCTTGCATAATTTAGTGAAATATAAATATATAAAGTATGTGCTGGCTTAAACATTTTTATTTTAGGTGTATTACCGACTCACTGATGGGTTTGGACCTGGTTTTGAATTTTCATTTACGTACTCTATATGTATACATTTTCTTGTGTTTTTGTTTCTTTTCAAGTGAATTGCAAATGTATACAAATAAGCTTGTGTGATTATTTTACGGCTGTTTCTCCAGCTTTTATTCATACTTTAAACAATTTTAATGTATAGCAAACAATTTGTATCTCAAAGTGAAGACCAGATCTTATTTTGCTATGTTTGGAATTTTGCTTCAATAAAATTTGTTGTTTTTAAGACACTTTGACATCTTTTTTTGAATCATTGAATAAAACTTGTTGTTTTAAAACACTTTTGGTATCTGAAATATGCCTTGCTTTATAAAGGGCATGGTTTTACAAGGTGGGCAAGGTAACGGGATGCTCAAGGGGTGTTTTGGGCTGTACTGCCAGGTTCCTTGGGTGTGTAATAGATTCTCTAAAGTTTTCTTGTACATCCTCTCGGGTCTGTCAATCACGCTCTCTGTACTCTCTGTACACACCCCGGGCGCTGCAAGCAGATAGGAGCAGGATGTCTGCTCCGCCCCATTGATGACTTACCTTTTATGACACCTTACAGGCTCCCAAAGGTCCGTCTCGGATCACAAAGATGATCAGCCCCAGTTTTAGCATCAAGGCTAAGATCGGCCGACCATTTTCCTTGCGCACTACTGACAAAAGGTCCGATGCCGGTCAAACAGCGCACCCGACAACAGGCAGAGATCAGAGCGCGGGGGGAAATGCCCATTAACCAGGTGGCAGCAGGTGGGTACCGGAAATGCCAAGGGGGCGGGACATACACCTGTCAAAATCTGATGATGTATAATAGTGACGCCCCTATACTACTTAGGTGCATTGGTGATCCTAAATTGTCCCTAGTGTGTACCTGGTGTGTGTGTGCACTGCGGTGGGCTGGCGCCCTGCGCGGAGTTTGTTTCCTGCTTTGCGCCCTGTGTTGGCTGGGATTGGCTCCGGCAGACCCCCGTGACCCTGTATTCGGATTCAGCGGGTTAGAAATTGGATGGATGGATGGATGTATAATAGTGACGCCCCTATACTACTCACCTAACCTGCATGTCTTTTTTGGACTGTGGGATGGAAATCATAGCACCTTGAGGAAACCCATGCAAACACGGGGAAAACATGCAAACTCCACGCAGGGAGGACCTGGGAAGCAAACCCAGGTCTCCTAACTGCGAGGCAGCAGCACTACCCACCGTGCCGCCCCATAACAAAACTAAGTTAGGTAAATTTGTATTAGAATATATTAAGCATCTATGTTTGTTACATAGGAATAATTTAGTGTGTTTTAAACTTGATTTTCATCAGAGTCATGACTTTCATTCTTGTTTTAAAGATTTTCTGGTTACTTAATCTGTTATTTTCTAAAGAGCATGTAAGAAAGTCTGACATGGAAGTAGCTGCAGCCTTTTAGCATTCAACGTTTGCTTGCTTGAGTGTCTGCTCTGCTCATTGTTAATTGCTATTACTAGGATGTAATTAATAGAGTACATTACATAGAAAAAGTCAAATAAATACCAACAACAGAATGCTAAGCATTTAAAGCTGTAGCCAAAATACAAGTATTTCTAAATGTCTTAAAAATCAGACTGCACTATTATAAATGTTGAATAAAAGAAGGTTGGAAAGAACACCTAATTAAATAAGATCAATTAGATGTTGTGGTGTGAAATTTTGCATATCAGTTGATAAATATTTTGTATGTCTTTATTTGTAATTTATAGCACTAATGTCTATCACTGATAAGAACAGCAATGGTTTGATTGTTAAGAACTAGTTCTTTGTAATTTTACGACAGGAATGGGGGAACTGCCTAAAACAAGTTTGGCAAGTGTTTCTCTGCAGGACTCTCTCAGTCAACACCCACAGGAAAGCCAATCTACCGACTTGGCAAGCTTCACCTTAACAAATGGTTTTGGGGCAGGTGTGAAAGTATGCTGTGCCCCATTAGTCTAAAGTACAGCTATTTGGAAGCCATTAAGTACTACAACACCCTATTGGCTGTAGGGTTTGGACAGGTAATCTATAAATTTGCTTGCTTTACCCCTCCCTCTCTCTCTTACCAATTGATAAAAGAGCATCTTAGACACCATTAACTGAAAAGGACAACACAATGAAGAGCACAGCTCGGCAGCCATATTGAGACAGGCATGAGGCCTGTTCTGAAGAAAGCTGACCAAAAATGAAGACTTAACTAGAGACATTTTATGTAAGAAACAAGTCTGTGTGCCACCTGAAACTACACATCTGCATTTTATCAGCTTGTATGGTTGCCAGTGTTCACTTGTACTTTGCATATTGTTATTATTTATGAATATTATCAATAATACATTATTAAAATTGTAACTTAACTCCTGTTTGTCTTTTACTACACCTAATTGCCTGAGGTTATAAAAGTAGAAGGGAAGGTGAGGAGAAGTTAAATGGTACAATACCTTATAAACGGTGGTAAGTCTGTGAGATTTGAGGCATTCTGACAAAGGCTACGCATTAATAATACAAAAGGATAAAGTAGAGTAAAATATTACTCTATCAAGACAAAACAGATGTAAAATGGCTCACTGATTGTGAAACTGGTTGGAAAAAAAAATCATGGGGTTCTCAAGATCACTTAGGTAGTGAATTTAAAATGAATTAAATGAGAATATTTTCAAGGTGTTTCATTCACATGAAATCCAGCATAAATAAAAGAATAAATGGCATCTTTATTCTTTATAGTTTATTCACAATGACTATTATCGCAAAATAGCTTAAAAATGCACTTGATAATTTTACAGTTGAGTGAGAATCAAAATGGTTTGTACTGACATAAGAGTAGATACAGTCTATATATTTTTTTCTGAATAGAATCATACAACAAAGAGGCAAATGTAATAATAAGATAGAAAACTAATTCTCACTCCTTAGTTTAATAAATAAATGACATGGACAAAGTGTGATATTATTCTAGTTCTTGCCAGACTGTGAAGGATACAGATCAAGGCCTAAAGTTGAAATAGTCCAATATACAAACAAAAAAGACGCAAATTAACCTTTCAGCAGTTTCAAATGCCTAATAAGGTCACAGAGAAGCAATTTTGCAGAGATGATAAAAAAGAGTTTAAAGCACAGGCAATCTTACTTTTAATATTAATGCTTGAGCAAATTTTAAATGTTATCATTAAACAGTTAAGAAAATAGGAAATCACATTACTTTGTGTATTAGTATCATTTGTTAAATGCACAACCATTAGGAGCAGAGGCACAGTGACAGGGTGTTCAAGGGAGGCAGTTGCCTGGGGCCCCGAACTGGGATGGAGCCCCCAAAGGTGTTCATTTACATAATCATTGCAAAAACAAATCTATAGGAATTCCCTTTGAATCATACCATTGACACACTACAACAACATGGTTGGAAACCCCCGTAGGGGTGGCCCCAATCTCCATTGCAAGAGGATCAGTGTTTGTGGTGAGCGTTACTTTTTTAGTAACATTAATATAATCACAGTGGTAGCACTGCTGCCTCGCAGTTAGGAGTCCCGGGTTCACTTCCCAGGTTCTCCCTATGTGGAGTTTGCATGTTCTCCCCATGTCTGCGTGGGTTTCCTCCGGGTACTCCCGTTTCCTCCCACAGTCCAAAGACATGCAGGTTAGGTTCATTGGCGATTCTAAATTGTCCCTTGTGTGTGCTTGGTGTGTTTGTGTTTGCCCTGTGGTGGGCTGGGGTCCTGCCCAGGGTTTGTTTCCTGCCTTGTGCCCTTTGTTGGCTGGGATTGGCTCCAGCAGAACCCTGTGACCCTGTAGTTAGGATATAGCGGGTTGAATAATGGATATATGGATAATATAATCACAGCCAATATCATAAATTGTAAAGAGTATTTACATGCCTGGAAGTAAAAATTTTGTCGACTCTTTTTTTATAGACAGTTTGGCTTTTTTTGACTCAGCTTCAGTCTATCTGGACCCCACTATAGTTGGTTTGTAGCCAAATTCATGAGCACCAATGCAGCCAAAGAATGAGTGGGTGAAAGTGAGACGGGGGTCTAAGAAGTCAAAATTGAGTCCTTCAGCTGTCCTGAGTGTTTCTATCACTGCTGCCTCTGGTGAGAGAAGTTTGCATTTTTAAAGCTGTTTAAATCTTACGTGACATCTACCACATGCCAGGAGAGGCTTTTAGGCCATGCTCTAACTTCAATAGTGTTCAATGGTCTTGGGACATGGAGGACATAACAGCTGCATTTGCGGTAGCCAAAAGCTGCAAACAGTCATTTTGAAAGTTGCAGTAATATCGTTACCGTTACCATTACAAATTTTTGTTTTGTAATATTTCTATTATGTGTAGTTTTTACTTATTTTTTTAAATATTACAATGTGCAGTTTGTATTTATATTTTATTACCATGTGCAAGTTATATGTATTTCCCTTTTATTTGCTTTTTCATATATTTACATTTTTAAAGTTAATTTTATTCTATTGTTGTATTCTATACAAACGTATTTACTGTGGTGTTTTAATTAATCAGTTTTTAAAAACTTTAAACAAAATATTTGTGTTTCTTAAATCCTCCCTGCTGATTGTATTAATTTACACCTTGCTCTAAAATGATACATTTGAACATGTTAAGATTCAGGGAAATGTGAGTTGGAGTACCTCATGAAGTTTTTTTGCTTCAAGCTCCTATAGCCCCTGGAATTGCCTCTGATTAGGAGACATGATACTGAATACAAAACTAATTGATTGTATGTGAAACTGTATAGGGCATGTACCATAAAATGTAAAATCCTTAGATCATTTGACTTCAGTCCCTTGCACACCTATCCAAGATCATAAGAAGATACAAAGTGTTTTGAGAAGAACAGGCCACTCAATCCAACACAACGCAAGAATTCTTTAACTTCTAATAGTTGCAAAATAGTGTAATGCCAGGCAGAATAAATATTTATAGACTGATAAAGGCTAAGCACCTGCAGTGGTTAGTATAGTATGTGAACAGATTAAGCACTCTCCAGGGCTCAGGCACCCTGTGGCACAGAGCATCAACGATTTAAATAGAATTGCAGCTACCAAGGGAAATCAGGTGCTATGGGATGGGAGAAGCTAGAAGATCTGATAATGCTGAAGGACAGATCAAAAAGAATATGCATAGCTGAAAAGAACCTTGCAATGGAGAGAAAGATCACCATATTTTGGTGTACAAGGTGCTGTGAATGTTGTTATATACATGAACTTGACAAGACAGGAAGAAGTAGGACAAAACCTGATTCAGTGTCTAGGTGAATGCGTGTTGCTTTGGAGGTGCTCCTCGTGTTCTCTAATAGTAGGAAAGTTTGCTTAGTTAAGCGATATACTGACCATAGTAAAATAATTATTGCCAGTGCATGAGTGATGAACTGCTCATTCTGGATGGTGCCTTTATCTCTCCTTTCTTATTGTTTACTAAAATTTTTACAAGTCTGAATGTAAAGGCTTCCAAAGTGCTACTAAAAATAATGCCATGATATTAATAATTATAATGTTTAGCTGCACAGAAAGTGACAACAGCAGCTCGCAGACAAAAAGATTGATGAAATGAGCTAATACTCCATTGATGGTTGTTTTCTGTCTTGTGCCAATTGTTGCTGGACTTCTTTGGGTTTATTCACAATCATAGATTAAATTAGGCAGGTTCTGGGAAAGAAAGAAAGGAGAAAGTATTAGAGAAAACTCTGCTTTAACATACAATAATGCAGCAGCTTATGCATCCAATTGAAAAACAGTAGATGTATATTTAAGAGAATACCATGGTTGGCGGGGTTGCCCTATGATGTTGGTAGCAATAGCCCAAATCCAAATATAAATGCTCTGAAACATGAGCTTAAAATATTAAGTGTTTATTAATGTAGTTTTATTTCTCACAGAAAATATATTTAGCCCAAAACTAGGTTGTTCATAAAATTAATGCACAAAATATAAATTGTATTACTTTAATTAATTTTAGCCTCTTTTACAGTGTAACTTCATGTTATGGTTGAAGAGAATGATGCAAGTATTTTTTTTAACATGTGAGAAGTACAACTTTTACCAATACTCACATTAATTGCCAGGTGAACATAATAAAGCATTGAGAAGTTGATAAGAGTTTTTTGAGTTTTCTGGTTGGTTACATAATGAGAGGTCTGGGGTTTATATATGAATCATGTAATTCTACTAACATCTAATTTATTACACATTGCCATCTACATTCACCAAATATATTTTTTATATTACATACTGTAAAATTACATAGGAATAATTTACTATATTTTTAATTAGTTTATATACCATTCTTAGCATACATTTTTCTATTTAGCTGAACAGCAATTTATTGTTCAGTAAACAGAGCATAAAAAGTTATTTAATTTAAAAAGAATCACATAATTTCATTAGCGTAACTAATTATTGTACTTTTAAACAGAGCATAGAAAAACAAGGCAGAAAAATGCAGTAATGGCCAAATACCAGAGCCAACATTAAGAAAAAAATTATTTCTATCCTACATATGAACAACCTCTTGGAACACAGCCTATTTGGTATGCTGTGGTTTGGCTGATCAGAAAGCAGCAGTGACTGCATGCCGCAAGAGGCATCTAAACAGATCAGTAGACAGAATGCAGTGACCCTCCCGGCTTTAGGCCATGCCACTTGATACACCTGCATGATAACAAGTTCTACATGAAGATCACTTCTCGATGTACTTTGGCAAACACATAAACTCATTCCTTGCCTTAATAACATCAGTGCAATATTTCTGCTAAACTCCTACAGCTGAAGACTCTTCTTCTTCTTCTTCTTTCAGCTGCTCCCGTTAGGGGTTGCCACAGTGGATCATCTTCTTCCATATCTTTCTGTCCTCTGCATCTTGTTCTTTTACACCCATCACCTGCATGTCCGCTCTCACCACATCCATAAACCTTTGATCAGGCCTTCCTCTTTTCCTCTTCCCTGGCAGCTCTATCCTTAGCATCTTCCTCCCATATACTCAGCATCTCTCCTCTGCACTTGTCCAAACCAAAACAATCTCGCCTCTCTGACTTTGTCTCCCAACCATCCAACTTTAGCAGACCCTCTAATGTACTCATTTCTAATCCTGTTCATCCTCGTCATGCCCAATGCAAATCTTAGCATCTTTAACTCTGCCACCTCCAGCTCTGTCTCCTGCTTTCTGGTCAGTGCCACCGTCTCCAACCCATATAACATAGCTGGTCTCACTACTGTCCTGTAGACCATCCCTTTCACTCTTGCTGGTACCCATCTGTCACAAATTACTCCTGACACTCTTCTCTACCCATTCCACCCTGCATGCATTCTCTTTTTCACCTTTCTTTCACAATCCCCATTACTCTGTACTGTTGATCCCAAGTATTTAAACTCATCCACCTTTGCCAACTCTACTCCTTCCATCCTCACCATTCCACTGACCTCCCTCTCATTTACACACATGTATTCTGTCTTGATCCTACTGACCTTCATTCCTCTCCTCTCTAGAGCATATCTCCACCTCTCCAGGGTCTCCTCAACCTGCTCCCTACTATCGCTACAGATCACAATGTCATCAGCAAACATCATAGTCCACGGGGACTCCTATGTAATCTCGTCTGTCAACCTGTCCATCACCATTGCATATAAGAAAGGGCTCAGAGCTGATCCCTGATGTAATCCCACCTACAACTTGAATGCATCTGTCACTTCTATCGCAGACTTCACCACTGTCACACTTCCCTTGTACATATCCTGTACAACTGTTACGTACTTCTCTGCCACTCCCGACTTCCTCATACAATACCACAGTTTCTCTCGAGGCACCCTGTCATATGCTTTCTCCAGGCCCACAAAGACGCAATGAAACTCCTTCTGGCCTTCTCTAAACTTCTCCATCAACATCCTCAGAGCAAACATTGCATCTGTGGTGCTCTTTCCTGGCATGAAACCATACTGCTGCTCACTAATCATCACCTCACTTCTTAACCTAGCTTCCACTACTCTTTCCCATAACTTCATGCTGTGGCTCATCAATTTTATTCCCCTGTAGTTGCTGCAGTCCTGCACATCCCCCATATTCTTAAATATCAGCACCACTACACTTCTTCTCCACTCCTCAGGCATCCTCTCACTTTCCAAGATTCCATTAAACAATCTGGTTAAAAACGCCACTGCTATCTCCCCTAAACACCCCCATGCTTCCATAGGTAGGTCATCTGGACCAACAACCTTTCCATTTCTCATCCTCTTCATAGCTGTCCTTACATCCTGCTTGCTAATCCGTTGCACTTCCTGATTCATATCATCCTACCTCTTCTCTCTCTCATTCTCTTCATTCATCAGCCACTCAAAGTACTCTTTCCATCTGCTCAACACACTCTCCTCGCTTGTGAGTATGTTTCCATCTTTATCCTTTATCATCCTAACCTGCTGCACATCTTTCCCAGCTCGGTCCTTCTGTCTAGCCAATCGGTACAGGTCCTTTTCTCCCTCCTTAGTGCCAAACAACTCATCATACGCCTTTTTATTCGCCTTCGCCACCTCTCTCTTCACCTTGCGTCTTATCTCCTTGTACTCTTGTCTACTTTCTGCATCTCTCTGACTATCCCACTTCTTCTTTGTCATCCTCTTCCTTTGTATACTCTGCTGTATTTCCTCATTCCACCACCAGGTTTCCTTTTCCTCCTCTTTCCAGATGTCACGCCAAGCACCCTTCTTGCTGTCACCCTTACTACATCTGCTGTAGTTTCCCAGCTGTCTGGTAACTCTTCACTGCCACCCAGTGCCTGTCTCACCTCCTCCTTCAACAAAACCTTGCAGTCTTCCTTTTTCAACTTCCACCATTTGATCCTTGGCTCTGACCTCATTCTCTTCCTCTTCCCCTACCACCACTTTGCAGTCTTCAATCTCCTTCAGATCATCTCTTCTGCATAGGATGTAATCTACATGTGTGCATCTTCCTCTAATCTTGTATGTAACCCTATGTTCCTCCCTTTTCTTAAAATACGTATTCACCACAGCCATGTCCATTCTTTTGACAAAATCCACTATCCTTTGACCTTCTTCATTCCACTCCTTGACACCATACCTACCCATCACCTCCTCGTCTCCACTGTTCCCTTCACCAACATTCCCATTTAAATCCGCTCCAATCACCATTTTCTGTCCCTCGGGTACACTGTTCATCTCTTTATCCAACTCACTCCAAAAATCTTCTTTCTCACCCATTGCACACCCAACTTGTGTTGCATATGCACTAACAACAGTCATCATCACACCTCCAATTTCCAGCTTCATAATCATTACTCTGTCTGACACTCTTTTCACCTCCAAAGCACTCTTGACATACTGTTCCTTCAGAATAACCCCTACTTCATTTCTCCTCCCATCCACACCATGATAGAACAATTTGAATCCACCTCCGATCCACCTGGCCTTACTCCCCTTCCATTTAGTCTCTTGCATGCACAAGATATCAACCTTCCTTCTCTCCATCATATCTGCTAACTCTCTTCCTTTACCAGTCATACTGCCAACATCCTACATCTGAAGACTAACAGCACTAAATTTCTACTCCTGTGATTCATTTTCAATTAAACTAAGCTTCATGAAACATATGTCATCATTTGTGGTCACCATGCTTGAAGTCATACTTAACCGTAATATGAATCTTGAAGGTCACATATCAGTCGTGGTCAAAATATATTTCTATCACATACAAGGCAAAGTCCATTATTACTGTTCCTCTTCAAATATGAAGGTGCTCTTTGCTGATTTTTTTCAAAAGCCTTACTTCTTGGAGGATTAAAAGATTACAAAAGGTGTAAAATAATGCTACTAAAGTCCTGACTCAGATAAGATACAACAAATGTGTTTTTTTAATATAAACATTAAATTCTCAAACCTACTGGTCATTATGCCCTGCATCACCTACCAAACATCTAAGACAGTTTAACACCAGCCCTCCCTCTGCTCTAAAATTTACTTAATGTTTAAAATTCCTTCAAATCTTTTAAATGCCCGGAATTAGACCTGCAGCAGTCCAAAAGCCCAAATTAGTATTAATTTTCAAGTTGTGCCTAAAATTTACATTTTATCATTGGCCATTTGTATCTGTTTATATTTTCTAAATCTTCTACCAATTATCAATTATGATTGGAATTTGTTATTTTCATTTAGTTATTTTTATTACTGTAGGTTGTTGCTTGTGTATGACAGAAGTAGAAATTAAATTGTGCTTAATGCCAAACACCAATCCTCTGCTGCCAAGCTGAATTTTTTAAATGAACATGTATACTTCTATGTGCTTCAGTGTGGAGGATCAATAACCATGGAGTTCTATGTACAAACAGTATAAACAGCAAAATCTACACAAGACTTAAGTGTGGGAACTAAGCTGCTGTAACTATCTGATAAGAGCTCTGTTAATCAAAATAAAGTGTTATTTGTCTTCCATCCTTCCATTTCCTCCTCTTATCTGGTCTGAATGCCCTGACATCCCCGTTCCCTGCCACCTCCTCCAGCTCCTCTGAGTGTATACAGAGGAATTCTCAGGTCATCTGAAAGATATAATTTCTCTAGCACATCCTTGATCAGCGCCAAGTTTTTCTTCCGATTCAGCATGCTTGACACAACTCAAAAGGGGGCATCAATGAAGTGCCCTAGTAAGATCCCTGAACCATTTAAACTGACTCCTTTTGAAATGGAGCAGTAACGACTCTACTTTGAGTTCTTCCCAAATGTCTGTGGACGTCTTCCTATCTCTAAGGCTGAGTCCACTTATATCCATCCATGATCTTTTATTTTGGGTTCTACTCAAACCTTGTGGCCAGGTGAGGATAGGAACAAAGATCAACCAGTAAATCAGGAGCCTTGCCTTTCAGCTCAACTCTCTTTTCACCATGATGTACTATGACAACATTCACATGATCCACCTAGCAATCCCTTCTTCTCTCACTTGTGAACAAGACCTTAAGATACTTAAACTGCTCCACTTGAGGTAATACCACCTCTCCAAACTGGATAGGGAGCTTTTCTAGCTAGAAGTGCTGATCCTTATCCCTACTACTTTACACTCTCTGCAAACTGAAGTCATCTCTCAATGAAGCCAACAGGACCAAATCTGCAAAATGCTGAGATCTGATCATGAGGTCACCAAACTGGATCCTCTCTACTCCTTGGATGTGGTTGGTAGTTCTGTCCATACAAGTTATGAATAGCATTGGTGACAAAAGGCCATCCTGGTGTCCACCAAGAATAAGTCTGACTTACTG
Source organism: Polypterus senegalus (assembly GCF_016835505.1). Classification (NCBI taxonomy): domain Eukaryota; kingdom Metazoa; phylum Chordata; class Cladistia; order Polypteriformes; family Polypteridae; genus Polypterus; species Polypterus senegalus. The sequence continues at coordinate 191,422,310 of NC_053157.1, read as the reverse complement.
CCAGCAATGCAGTTCTTGTGTACCAAGCTCTTGCACAGGGGCTGTAAACAGGCCCAATCCGAAGTGGAAAACAGGAAAAGTGAGGAAAAACTTCCCAGTGGAAATCTTGATCAACAACTGGTGAATCAAATATAATCCAAAATGGTGGGCTTACATGAGTAGAGAAAATGTACAATAAACCAAAGGAAATGTTAAAGCTTTTTTTTAAAATGTGTTTGCCAATGCAGTGGATTTTAAATTACATATTGCACATGAATTATGCACACACACAAACAATAAACAAAAGATAGTAATGGAACAAGACTAAAAGCCACTCAGAAATCAGTACAACAGAGAAATTAAAGTTCTGGAAAGGGTAAAGCAATTATAGGCTATGCCAGAATGAGTCACACATCACTTGTGTATGGCTTGATGCTTTCCTATCTGCATCATCTATTCAAACACTCCTGTCTAAGATGTGTATCATCACCAACAGTTAATGCTCTTATTTTGCCAGAGACGCACCCTGAACTAATGGGTTTAGCACACTTGTTCTAAAAGGGAATTATGGTTTTATAAATGAAAAACAACCTGCAATGTAGTTTGGTTTGGGTAGCGCATTTTCCAGATTCAGTGAAGGAAAATTTAGTGCACAGTGCAGAAAGCCAGTAGTAAAGTAAAATGAATGTTTTTAAGTCTAATTTAAAAAAGGGTTTTGTGATCAATAATATTTTTGCAGTCTAATGGATGCTTAAAAAAGAAAATCAGTTATTAGGACCACAAAGGATCCACAAAAGACAAAGTTCAGCTCCTAATAGAATTGTCAGAATGACACCTTGACAAGAGGACAAAGGGTTGCTTCCAAACCTTGAGACAACAGGAACTTTAGAAAGACTAAGTGTAATGAGGACTTTGGTGAATCAGATGCTCAGTATTGTAGATCAGCCTGGAAGAGCCAAAAGATGGAAAAAAACAAAGTCAAAGTCAGAGGATGAATTGAAGTAACCAAAACAAACCATCCAAATCATATACCAAAAACATAAATCCAGCACATTGGCATCAAAGTATTTTCTCTCTCACATTAAGTTTGTTCGTATAGCTGTGGTCCAGTGTCTGGATGCCTGCCATTGGGTCCATCCATCTAATTTAGGCAAAGCATGATGACACAGAGCATCACATGATGTCCATGTCATGTGACTGGCAACAGGCATTGTAGAAAAGGCTTGTGTGTCTTTAAGGTGCTGCGGCACAGTCACGTGAAAGCCACAAAGTGTGCAGTGAGCATGTGAGTTTGAGAGACGTACCACACTACTGGAACTACTTGAGAAGCTAGAGAAAGCTTAAGTTTGTGCGTTAGTTGACCAAAGTTCTTATGTACATGTTTAGAAGTAAAGTTTTAAACGTTAAAGAGGAAACTGTTCTGAATTAATAGTCACGTTAATATTTTACATAACTTAGTGTTTGTTATTACCGTAAATACCTTCAACACCATTCAGTAAAATTAGAGGATATTAATACTCTGTTTAATATAGATCCAGCCTGTAACTTATTGGGACATTGCAGGCATAGCAAATTTAAACAACAACATCACATACAGATAGATACAAAATGTGGGCAATGATACAAAAAACAAGACAAAAAAATAGTGTCATCAGAATAACAATACAGTCACTAAATATGCAAATGTAAATGTATAAAATTTTTAAAAATAAATCAGAAAGGTTCAGGGATGTCAACCACGCATATTCACAGCAGTAAGCATCCCTGCCACTGTATATAACCAAATAAATTCTGCCAACCTGTCTTCCGTGCCTTTGAGGGTATTATTCTTGCTTGTTCTTGGCTCCATTTCATACTCCTTCCAGGCTGTCGAATGGCTGTCTGCATTGCTAACAGCTGCTGCACTAGCTTCTGAAAGCAAACTAAAAGTCATCCAGGAGATTTTTTCACTCAAGGAGCAATTTACAGTCTCATTTGGTGCATTTTGACTGGCAACCAAAGTGCATCTGTAAAGAAGCTGGAACAATGGTCCCAAAAGAAGCTAATGTTTTTAAACAGGCACGGCAATGAGCTGAAACTCTCTTGTACAATCCTTCAGCAAAGCTGCCAAACTGTGTCTACTGGGTTGTGTGTATTCTCAAACCTTTCATTGGCCTATAATCAAACAGGCATGCACTAACACATGTTACTTCAATCTGTATTTTCTTTTTTCCTATATCTCTGCTGTAGGATCAGAGGTGTTTTTTTACCCTACAGGCAAAACAGAAAAGGAGACAGTAGTTTCTTTTTAAAAAAATATAAATTTTTGTAAATAAAAACAATATGGGAAAGTCACACAGGGATTAAAACAGAACTTCAACACTATAGGATGACAAACTCACACACACCAAAATGTCTACTAGAGTCTAACTAACAGAAATTAGTTAATTTTGCAAGTGATTGCGCATTCAGTGTTCTTTTGTCTTTTTCATGTTCTTTCAGCTTCACAACATTAATCTGCATTTCTTATCTTTCATTCTTCTCACATCTAGTGTCTGGTCATCTTTTCAGTAATTCTAAACTTCTCCACTTAGGGTGGCACTTAAAAATAATGAGGACACTAGGTCATAGAAGATCCTGTTGTCTTTACACCTCTAAAACCCAGGAATTCTTATGGAGGAGAGTAGAACAACAGTTTGCTATTATCAAAATGTTTTTAAAGCTATTGTAGCCTGCTGTGCATGTGGAATACTTATCAATAGGAACTGACTTACACAAATGGAGCTCACAGATGGAGGAGGTCCCTACTTAACAGTGCAAAATGACTATATCTCTGTATCACCGCAGGCTGTCTTCATTTCAACTACTGAAGCTGTTGACATTGCTAGAGTGGTGGGAATCAAGAAGTCTGTTGTCTTACCTGAAAAAGAAATAAAGACATAGAAAAAACACCAGGTTCAAGTTTGAGGCAGTCAAGAAAGTTTGTTAGGAAAAAAACAATAGATAAAAAATACCTAATAGGTTAGAAAATATTGCAGCTGATTTTTTTTAAAAGAAAACTAACTAAAAATCTTAAACCTTCTCTTTTCAATGTATACCGCTATAAGAACACAGCCCTGGATAGAGTGCTGTAATTTTATGTGTTGGACAGAAGACAAGGAAGTAAGAGAAAAAGGATAAATTCCCATTAGTTTAAGTCCCCTAATAAATATAATCGTATGTCATTACACAAAATGTCTTAAACACCTCTAGGTGGACTAGGAGAGGGATGGTAGGTGCTGTTGTATGTGTTTTATGGCATTTCAAATTGTAAATTATAATGGGTGTCTCAAGAGAGGTAAAGTCTTGCTCTCCAATTAATATGGATACATAAGAAATTACCCTAAAGAATCCATTGCTGCCCTGTTATTTACTAGAAAGGGCAGTGAGCCTAGGATAAGTCACAGGATTCCTGCTTCTTTGAGATGTATAAAAATTTGCTGCGGAGATGCACCAATATAATGCTGTGGCACTTCACCTCTATCACTTTCTTGGTTTGCCCCTACTTTCAAAAAATATCAAATGAAAAAAATGTTGTATTCCTGTTTAATTTGATATTAAATCATCAGAGTTTGGGGAGCATGGGGGTGCTCAAGGACCAGCATGTGATTTTTGGCCTAAAAGTGTGAAGTTTGCATTTGAACATTAGACCATTCATCCCAAAAAAGTGGCACACCTATTCGGCACATTCTTCCTAAATTGTAGAAATCTGAAGGTTCCAAAAGTCTTACTCTCTTTCACACAACTTGATAGTGTGAAAGTTGCCATTATCGAGTTTCTAAATGTGTTCCAAAGTTCTTGTTGAAGAATTCATTTCAAAGTAACAGCTGGGATCTACTGTACTAGCATTAGTATAAGTACTAACAGTATCTTCCACCTTGTTTAGTGTCATCTTGAAACTTATCCAGCTTTCATATTTTTTTATGTAGATCATATATAAATATACACACATGGACAAATTTGTTGGTACCCCTCCACAAAAAAGAAGAACCCCCTGTTGTCTCTGAAATAACTTAACACTGACAAAAGTAATTGACATCCATCATTGTTTATTCTGTATTCAACAAAAATCAGTCTTTGCTTTATATTTCTAATTTAATAGAATATTTCAAATAACACAAATGAAAATGGCATGGACAAAAATGTTGGGACCTTTACCTAATATTTTGTTGCACAGTATTCAGAGGCAATCACTGCAAACAAGTGATTTGTGTGTCTCTTAATAAGACTTCTGCACCTATCAACAGGTAGTTTGGTCCACTGTCCCTCCAGACTGCATGTTTCAGTTGTTGCCATGGATGTTTGATAGGATTCAAATCAGGGCACATAGGAGGGCCACCAGAATAGGCCAATGTTTTGGTTTTAGCCATTTTTGGGTGTTTTTATGTATGTGTTTTAGGTAATTATCCTGCTGGAGGATCCATGACTTGCAACTGAGACAGAGCTTTCTGATACTGGGAAGTCATGTTTCTCTCCAGAATGTCTTGATAGTCTTGAGTTTTCATTGTTCCCTACACAGGCTCAAGACACACCGTGCCAGATACAGAAAAGCAGCCCCAAAGGAAAACCAAATCTCTATGTTTCACAGATGGTATGGTGTTTTTATTCATTGAAAGCTTCATTTTTTTCCATTTGTGGAGATAAAGTTAGTATGACTTGCTAAAAATCTCTAGTTTTGTCTCATCTGTCCATAGGACATTCTCCTAGAAGTATTGTGGATTGTCAGTTTGTATTATAGAAAATTCCAGTTGGGCTTTTTTATGATTTCCTTTCAACGGAGGAGTCTTCTTTGGTGTTCTTCCATTTAGCCCACTGTCACTAAAAAAGCAACAGATGGTGATATCAGACCTTGACCTTGGACTTCAGCTTGTATCTCTTTGGAAGTTTCCTTGGCTTTTTGTCTACCAGTCTTGCTATTCTTCTGTCCATTTTGACATTGCTTGTCCTCATGTGGCTGTGCCCATGAACATTATACTTCTTAATAATATTTGCAACTACTGTCACAGGAACAGCAAGCTGCTTGGAGATGGTCTTCCTGCCTTTGCCTTTAACATACTTGTTTATCATTTTCTTTCACAGGTACAACCTACCTGTTCACAGAGACTGAGGAGTGGAACTAAGAATGTGTGGCTCTCTGCCAAGACCAATTGTGAGCTCCTTCCCAGATATTGTTATCACTTTATGTAGATGATGATATAGAATCTTATTTCCTTGTCTTTAAATGTTAGCTACCTGACAGCGCTGGGAACTAGCGGTGTGTGAACATACACTTTTTTGTGTTATTCCCATAGAATTCCCTTCTAAACCCATGCTATTTGCTAAAGCATTTATTCCTGACATATGATACTCCATCTATTCTTTACTAAATGCTTCCATTCATTTTCATTTAATTTACCTGTGATACGCATCAAGAATTATAAGTGTATAATAACATATTCATCCTAATTTTTTTTTTACATTTTTTCCATGTAATCTAGATTACTCTTTAACACCAAAGGTAAAACTGGTGACTCTATATTGGTTCTATATAGATAGATAGATAGATAGATAGATAGATAGATAGATAGATAGATAGATAGATAGATAGATAGATAGATAGATAGATAGATAGATAGATAGATAGATAGATAGTTTGTAGAAAATTTTGCTGTTTACAGAAGCTTGAGAAATGTTATATTAAACAATAACAATGCCATTCAAATACACACATGAATTAAAAAAACCAAGAAAAGAGTCTCAGTGATGCTGCACCAGTTTTATAAACATGCACCTCTGCAGGCTTGCCATTTATATAGGTGGCAACTCAATTTGCCACATTTCTTCCCAGCTCTATGAGTCCAAAGCTTCGCCGACATCCACGCACCCAGACTAATGGACCTTAGCAGATGGAGAAGCTGTGGTGGAGCTGCAGAGGCAGCAGTCTCTCAGCTGTCTCACCCTGTACTGCTGCTGCAAACTGCATGCTAGATACCCAATTTGAGCCTCAAGACTCTCCAGAGACTTCATTGAAAAGCCAAGCAGATCTGTTTTAGGTTTCCGAGGCAATGAAAGACTGTAGGTCTTCTGTGCCTTCTTCTGATGCCAATGTAGCGTCGGTGCTGAGCACTGCAATGATGGATTCTTTGCTTTTTACTTGGTTGTTTGGGGTGGCTTACTATTCTTAAAAGGGCTGCTCACCTTTTGCCGCAGCAGCTGGAAAAACATACGTCTTTGCAGGCTTGCCATTTATATAGGTGACCCTGCCACTGGTGATGTAATGCCAGCTCACACTTGGGTGACTCATCCCTATCTGATGTAAATTGTCGTTACAATTTATATTAGAATATGCAGGGTCAGAATAAGGATGGCTGGGTATTGGCATTTAGCTGAAGTCTCATTATTTCAATAAATAGTTTTATAATGTAATGATTAATACACAATGCATTAATGCATTAAGATATAAATCATATTATAATTAAAATCCAAATACTATATTGTAGTTGAAAAAGAGCTGTAAAGTATAATTATAATTCACAGGGGAGTAGATTAGCAACACCAAAATCTTTCTGAAACTGAGGTGTGCATAGAGTATATATTAATACTGAGAATGGCACGCACACATAGCCAAGAAAGAAGCTGGACCTTAGGAGTTATTGAATTGCCATTTGAGGCTATAAGTAAAGAACAGTAGGAATCATGGCTGTAAGGCAATTTGAAAGCAATAATCTCACTACAGAATGTCTCTATTGGTGAGTCATTCAGTCTGATGATTCATACGCTACGAAAAATAATATAAAATGCTAGCAGAAGCCTTTATTGAATATCCTCTGATGACTTGAAATGAACCTGTCTTTCTTATACGCATACATATTAGTATGTAAAACAACCAATTAATTTCTAAATTGATGCAGCGTGAAAGGTATCATATTTATGCCTGGGAACAACAGCACACAGAGATGTTAATGCAGACAAACTCCAAAATATGACCTGCTTTCAGTGAAAACCATTTTGCATAGATTAAAGGTAAAACATAATGATTTACAGAAAACTGTAGTCTAACTAAAATGATTCTATAATGTAAAACAAAAAATTACCATATTAACAATCTGTCATACTGCTCACCACAGGTAAAAATCCAGCTGCAACTTTTCTTTTCATTCTAAATACACTTGACAGAATTCTATTCTAGTATTTGTCTCATTATTTCCCTGTAATTTAAAAATAACTGAATTGAAACACTTTTGAAACCTTCTCATTTATGATTTTTCATTACTGAAGGTGAAATGTAACTTTGGATTATATTTAGGAGATCAACCTTTGGCTGAGTTTCCCCTTATCTGGTAGGGATAACTTTGCACTTTGTTAGGACTAACTTCACTATTGCTAGTGTTAACGAATGAGCTGTTGCAAACACAGTGTATTATAGAAGAGATTCAGCAGAATGGATAACTGCAAAGAAGATGGTTTAAAGTATTTGAGAGTAGGCAGATGTGATATGAAATGGTAAAAGATGTACTGAATATATTTTAAAGCTTAAAAAAAAGAAAATTAGTTCTTTGCATACACTTGCTATAGGCATTTTAGATAATGGGATGCTAAAAGGGCCACAGCAACTTCACACCTAAGCTTCAATTTTAACTTTGCAGTTTATTGCCAAATATGCCATTAGAGTAATTCATACTTATCCCAATTTGCTGAAATAGCTATTTATATGAAATGAATTTTGCATGAGAGTCCATGTGATAAGAGACAGTTAACAATGAAGCAACATTAAAAGACTCGTGTTGGCACCTGTATTACTAGGATTAAGAGTCATATATTAAAAGATTAAGAAGGTAACATTACAAGATAAGATGAAATATGAAGATCAGTCTATTTTTAAACATATAACTGCATTTGTCATTCACTTTCTATTACTAATTATCTATTTATTTGCATTTATATTATTGTAGTTAAAAGCACTGAAAATTTAAACAGGCCAAATTGTTTTCACTGCACAGTTCTGATTAGATCATGTTACAGGGGTACTAAAGTTCAGTCCAGGTGGGCTACATTGAGTGCAGTTTTTTGCCTCACAATTTTTTAACTAGAAACCAATTATTGTTGCTGAATATTATTAATGATGACATTCTGTGGTCTGCTCTCTAACAGCGATAAGCAGACTTACCTGGGTGATGTGAAGAGTCTATCACACTTGGGTCAGTTCAACAGTCTACTTACCTGGGTGATGTGAAGAGTCTATCACACTTGGGTCAGTTCAACAGTCTACTCCTGAATGTCAGCAAGACAAAGGAACTGATTACAGGCTTTGGGAGAAAACTAACATCCTCAAAGTATTAACACAACTTTGGTTGAGATGGTGGAAAGTGTCAGATAGCTCTGTGTCTATATTACACAGGAACCGACCTGGTCCAAGCACCTTAATACTTTGATGAAGAAGGCATGTCAATGTCTTTACCACCTCAAATCCCAAAGGGATTTCAGGCTGCCTTCCCAATTAGTAAAGAACTCCTACTTATCCTCCATTGAAAGTATCCTGACAAAGCATTATCAACGCATTTGGAAACAGCACACAGCAGGACCACAAGGATCTACAGAGAGTGATATGGTTGGCTGTACACATCACTAGCTGTGCACTCTTTAACTTTTAGGATGTAAGACCAACCTAATGAAAATTATCAGAGATTCCAGCCATCCCAACAAAGGTCTCTTCTCTGTGCTGTGATCAGGAAAACCCTAACGCTATCTAAAGTCCAATTCAATGAGACTGAGGAAGTTTCTTTCTGCTGTCAATCCACATCCTAAATAAAGAAATGATACCCTATTGTTAAATTTTTATGGTCATTTTTTGAAATTAGCTACTTATTTATTTATCCATCCATCCATCCATTATCCAACCCGCCATATCCTAACCACAAGGTCACGAGGGTCTGCTGGAGCCAATCTCAGCCAACACAGGGCGCAAGGCAGGAAACAAACCCCGGGCAGGGCGCCAGTCCATCGCAGCGTGCACACACACATACACACACACGCTAGGGACAATTTAGAATCACCATTGCACCCAACCTTGCATGTCTTTGGACTGTGGGAGGAAACCCGAGCACCCGGAGGACACTCAGGCAGACAGGGGGAGAAACATGCAAACTCCACGCAGGGAAGACCCAGGAAGCAAACCCGGGTCTCCTCACTGTGAGGCAGCAGCGTTACCCACTGCGCCACCTTGTCGCCCTTATTTATTTATTTACCACATTTTTTAGATATTTTATAAATCTAATTTAACACATAGTATAATTCATTTTACAATAATTTTTTTTAATGTTAGGTTTTACTGTTTATTTTCTATTTATAGCATCTCAGCATTTCAACACATATTGTATTGTATGTAAAAAATCACTTTGATTTGATTTGATTTGATTTGATTGAAGCGATTATTGCTCAGCTTCAGGCTTCATTTTTATTTACTTGCTTCTTAAGATTCTCAACCCTTAACTGCATCTTTTAGTCATTAACAGCTACATCCTCTGTTTTTAATTGCTTCTTGTTTTCATAACCAGAAACTAGTAAACACGGGGATGCAAATGAGACAAAAGCCTGCAGTTCACCACCTAACTCGGTTCCACTTAAGCCTGTGTATTTTTATCATAAAGAATCTGCTTTAATAAAATATTTGGAAGGAAATGGAAGAAAAAACAGTAAACAGCTGAGAATTACTAATCTTCTGTGGGCCACAAATCATTTGGATGATATCCTTGAAAAGGAAAAATCTCTCAATACAAGAATAACCTGACGTGGGAAAATAAAAACACTAATAAGCTATAAAAGTAAATATCAGCAAAGACTGACTTCTAATTAAGTGGTTGGTTTGGAATTTAACCTGTAACCACTGAGACCTTCCAGGACTGAACTGGAGCACCCTTGTCATATTACTATTAAAACTAAAAGTAGTGTAAACTAACTCAAGTTGGCAACTATACCTGAGTACAAAGGTACTTTTACTTTGACTCTTTGTACATTTTGTCATGGTTTTCTCTGTTTTTTGTGAGACCCCATTATATGTATGTATTACTCTTGAGAGAAGCTTAAATATCCTGTAGTAATGAAATTGTCAAGAAAAGTTATAAGAGTGGTATATTGGATTGTGACACTGAAGACTGAATTTGGTGAACAGTAACTACAAAACACGGTGTGCCATACCTTAAACAAAGGTATGACACTGTGAAGAATAACACCAAAAGGGATAAAATAAAACTCCAGCCTGAAATTATTGGGCCAATCCCTTTTCTATTAGTAATTTCATAATGTGTCGATCATTAACTAGTATCAACAAGGAAGTAATTTGATATTGAAAAACAGTACTATAATGACAATGAATACATGTTTTTAATACATATTTAAATACAAGTACACACATAAAAAAGATTCAAACACTTCTTATTAAACATTTATTATTAATTGCATTATAAAATGCAATGAGACTAATTTATGAAACAAAGACATCACATGTTAAAAATCACATCCAAAGAATAATGAATTTTCAAGAACAAATTACAGGTAGTTACAAAATGTCAGATTGATAATACAGATTTAGTTCACTTGTCTCATGACAAAGTTCAAACAGAACCAGACAGTAACAATGCAAGTTCACAATAAATATACTAATACTAATGAAAGCCGTATGCTACTAAGTCATTGGAGCATACCGACGAAGACATCTCAAGACTATAATCTTTTTTTTGAACCAGTTATGCCTTTGTGTCAGTTATCAGATTATGTCATTCTAAAGGGATTCCAAGAGATTATTACCACACAATACTGATTTTTTCATAGTGCAAAAAACTGCTGTACTGAGCTCACCCAACATTGAAAGCCATTAAACCAATGTTCGTGTTAGATGTAGTGAAGTGACCAATAAGAAATCTGAAAAAATGGCAATCTTTCATCCACTGTTACTGTACAATAGGCAAAGTTGAAACTCTAAATTGGCCTTGATCCAGGCTGTGCTGGTCTTTGGTTGTCTGTCATGGAGCCCCACACTGTTGGACTTATCCTGGACAAATTTTACACAGATTCCCCATTTGTACAGGGGAACACCATAGCTATTTAGCTCATGCCCCTACCCCAGACAATGTCGCTTAGTACACCAACTAGCACCTAATATCTAATGTTGTCAGGATAGGCTTTGGCTTTCCTATAATGGGCAAAACAGGCAAAAAAGAAGAAAATGTAAGGGCAACTATCACCTTGAATGCTTACTTCTACAACATCACATTGAGCAGAGAGGAAAAATAAGCAACTTTGCCTGCAGAGCCTCTGAAGCTATTATAACTCTTCATTAGTACAATCTAATGATAATTCCATATATATTACATATGATGGGGCTCTATTTCAAATGGTAACAAAAGGGCCATTTTTCCATTTTAAGAGAAGGGCTAGATTTCACATAGCACCAAAGGATAGATCATATGTTTTCTTTTGTATGTCATTAATGTTCCTGTTTCTCCATTCAACTTTTTTAATTTTCAATTATCTCTCACTGTCAAAGCAGCTAGATTGTGATGCTTCAAATGTTCTTCACATTTCTTAATCTTGAAAAGAAACAGACTTGATTAATTAAAGATCAGCTGATACAAAAAATTACAAAGACATGAATTTAAACTCTGTAGTTTACTTTCATATTAGCTCCTGCCAATGTATGTTAATTTATACAAGTATTAAAATTAAGATATCAGCTATACTAAGTTACAATTATATTCTTTTTGCTGCCACGTAACTTCCAATTTCAGAGACTGAAATTCAGCTCACTTGCACATTCTCCCAATGTCTGCATTTTCTTCAGATACTTCATTATTTCCCAGACATCTCAATGATGTGCTTTTTAGTTTAGTTGCTAAGTTAGCCATGTGTGAGTGAGTGTGCCTTGCAACATACTGGTACTCCATTCAGCATACTTCTGATGCTTTCCAATTGTGTTGTTGCCTGCAAAAATGTGAATTGCATTAAGGACATTTCATCAAGGATGCATATATGTAGACCCGTTCTGCATGCTTTGCATTATAGACTTAATTTTAAATGGATAAATTGGCCACTTTTCTTATTAATCCACACTTAATGACAAACTAAAACATGGTTTCAGAAAGGGTTGCAAAATAATTAAAAATCTAAATCTTTTTTTTCTCTATTTATCTTTATCCGCTTATTAAACTCATCAGTTTACTTATTTTTACTAGCTTTAAGTTTTACTCAGTTGGCCATGCTCTCTTTTCAGGGGTGGGGGTTAATTTGTTTTCAATCTTATTCTTTGTAAAAATTGATTTATTTGTATGGAATGATTACAATAAAATTAAAAATAAAATCAAAAACTGGAGTAACCAAATAATATAAGTATTCAGAACCTTTGTTATGCTTCTCTAAATTGTGGTCAGGTGCATCCTGTTTGATTTAACTTGATTGGAGTCCACCAGTGGCAAACGGAATTGATTGGACATCATTTAGTAAGACACACATCTGTATACAGTACATAAATCCCACTATTCACACCACATAAGGACAAAAACCAAGCCATGAGGTCCAAGGAACTAAAAATGATAAAATGATGGTGAGGCATTGATCAGGACAAGGGTATACAATCATTTATAAACCTTTGAGTGCTCCCAGGAGCACAGTGGCCTAAGTAATTATAAAGATGAAGACGTTTGGAACTCTTTAGTTGATGGCCTGGCCAAATTAAATATCTGGGCAAGAAGAACTTTGGGCCAGGGAGGTGACCAAGAATCTAATCGTCACTCTAAAAGGGCTTCTGAAGTCTTCTGCTGAAATCAGAGAGCCTATCGGAAGGATAATCATCTGAGAAGCACACCATCAATCACATGTGTATGGACTATACCTGGCAAAGACTAGGCACTACTCATCACCTTCCTAATACCATCAGTACAGTGAAGCAAAGTACTGGCAATATCATGCTATGGATGTGCTGGAAAGGGCAAGGAGACACGTTTGAATGGAGGGAAGGATAAATGCTAACAAATATAGAGACTTCTTTGAAGAAAACCTACTCCAGAGTGCACAAGACCTCAGACTGGAGTGACTGTTCACCTTTCAGTACGAAAATGACCCAAATCATACAGCCAAGACTATGTTGGAGTAGCTCTGGGACAAGCATCTGACTGTCCTTGAGTGGCCCAGCCACAGACAGAACATGTGTGGAGAGACCTGAAGTAGGCAGTTTACAGACGCTTCCTATCCAATCTAATGGAGCTTGAGAGATTGCCAGAAAGAATGGGACAATCTGCCCATGTCCAGGTATGCAAAGCTTGTAGATACTTAAGAAGATCTGAAGCTGTTATTGCCGTGAAAGGGGCTTATAAAAAGTACTGGATGTATAGTGTGAATACTTATATGGATGAGAGACTTCAGTTTTTGATTTTTAATTAATTTGAAAACCTTTCTGAAAACATGTTTTCACTTTATCATTATAGGTTATTAAGTGCATATTAATGGGCAAAAATGGCAAATGTATCCATTTAAAATTGAATCTACAATATAATAAAGTGTGTGGAAAGTGAAAAGATCTGAATATTTTCTGAATTCTCTGTTTATAGCTGTACATGTGGTTATATGAATATATAGTGTGTTGTATATTACTGTTTTTTTTTTTCAAACTGATACATTTATGCTGCAATCTGACCCTGCTCACTGAGAAGAGTTCCATACAGGAATAAATGGAAATTAAATTAATTGAATCTGCTGCATAGCTAAAGTCAGTCTTCATCCATTGTTACACATTTAATGCACCCATCAAGTTGCTAAAAGTTTAAAAAATGTAAAGAAATGCAATACTGGCTATTATTTTAATGCAAGTTTACTTGAAGAAACACCAGGTACAAATTATAAAGTCTTTGATGGTAAAGTATCTCTAAAACTACAAACCCACAAACAAGTCATATATTTGCCTAGAAATAAGAGTGCAAAGTAGCTAAAAAAACCCTCTTCATTAGCACCCAACAATAAAGCAGAAACTAATTAGAAGTTTTAACTTATCAATCTTATAATCATTTTTTTGTACAGCATTTCACCAAATTTATTTATACAGAAATATATTTAAAGAACAATATAGTTTTTTATACCATACAATGTGTGTCATAAAAAGCATTTCCATCCTCTATGAATAGTCATTCACACATCCACAAAATTCTTCTCACCTCAATTTCCTTCAGACATTTGGATATATCATACATTCTTGTACCTAACAGCAAATTGTCATTTTGAAAAGTGTAAATTTCTCATTACACGGGATACATTCTATATGCTGGATTGTAATTGTACACATAAACCAAAAAAAGAGTTCATTCCATCTGGCAAGGAAGCTAAAATAATAGTAATAAAAATTTATAACTACTATAAATGCACCAGACAGTTAGGCATACCAATAATATTGCTTGCTTGTATTTTGAGACACATTTTTCAAATATTTCTCATGAGCTAGAAAAAAAATCTTAGAATTTTTCTGTTGTCATTTGTTCTTTTCATTTTTTTGCCAAATTATTTAAGTAATGATCCACAATAAGCAGAGCTTATGTGAATACTGTCACATAACTCAGAAATATTAATCAGGCAGATCTTATCCTCAAAAATGGTTATTTTTTTAGTGACAAGCAAAAAAGCAATATTGTTTATCAAAAAACTAAAATAATTTTGAAGACTTTTTTTGGTACTAGTTTATAAATAAGGTTTATTTATAAAGGTGCTATAACCTTTGAAGATTCATTGATATTAAAAATGTGAGTAGTGCTTAAAGTACAGCAAATACCCTAATAATTAAAGAAATGTGAGGCTTGAAAGTGCTGGAACTGTTTTAGAGTTGTTGAACAGAGTGAAAAATGAATATAGAATAAAATGACAATGGTTTCTGCACTTAAAGTAGAGGTTGCATGGTTAGAGAATTTTCCTCCATCTTCATCTTAATTTAAAGTGCTATTTACTTTACCTTATGAATTACCATTGCATTTAATATATTATCTTAAGTGCATTGGTATAACCTTTTCAGTTTCATTACAAAAAAATGAAGTAGACTAAAGCAAAAACCTAGCACCTTAAGCATTAGTGAAACTAGACAGATGAACTTATTTTGCTTAATAAAATTTTTCAAAATCCATGAAACAACTTTCAACTCTCAATTACAACTCTTAAAAAGTAATGTAATTTCATATTTACAACATAAAGATAAAAGTTTGCACAGCAGGTACAAAGGTGGCAGAGGGTTTAGTGCTGTTCATTAAACAGAAGACCAGCTATGGTGGACAATACATTCATTACAATGGTGAAGAAGCTGAGGGTGCTCTTCGACAATTACAGAAATTTATCGATGGGAGAGTGTGGGTCCTTACAATGATGCAATGACAATCACAGAGATAGCCAATGATATTTAATTGAATCATGGAGAGAGAGGAATACAATTTCACATTTCAGCAATACAATTTTTATTTGAACAGTCAAAGCACAAACTTGATTGTTTATGTTTACCAGATGAATACATTTTTTTGATAAAATTATACTGTGACGCTGCGGTGGGCTGGCACCCTGCCCGGGGTTTGTTCCTGCCTTGCGCCCTGTGTTGGCTGGGATTGGCTCTATCAGACCCCCGTGACCCTATGTTCAGATTCAGCGGGTTGGAAAATGAATGGATGTTGCCCTCTCTGAGAAGCGAGGTACAAACTGGCGGTAGTATCTTGCCAGACCCAGGAAGGCCTGCACTTGCCATTTGGTTTTCAGTTGGGGCCAATTCAGTATGACATGAGCTTTGGTACACTGTGGTCTGATTGTGCCCCTACCCACTAGGTAGCCCAAATATTTTTCCTCAGCAGCGACAAAGCTGAACCTTACTTGTACAATGAGTAAACACCTCATAAGTGACAGGATCTCAAAATAAAACATGCTTGTTTGCTGGGCTGAGTTTTGCTGTAGCAACAGCAATCAGTTGTTTTTGAGAATACTAAAATCCACAGACATTTAAGGGAAAATGGGCAGGTGAAAAAAATCAAAAAAGAGGCTCACATCCAAAAACAGTTACAAAAATAACTCTAAAAGAAAAACTGTTGTAAGTCTTGTTCAATGGAATATAAACTAATTTGAGCACTGGTACTTGCCCTAAGATAGAAAAATCAGGCTTTATCCCTAAACACATAAAGAAAAACACACAGAAAAATTAATTTGGTGAAAAGAATGTGAATCTCATTCAGCTCTTTCATTACTGCTCTCTGAACGGTCAAACTGACCTGAGTTAGTAAGTCAGAGATTTTTTTATTGCACTAGCAAGCCAAAAATCCTAATCAATTCTTACACAGCCTTTAACGGCTCAATTATTTTATTAATATCCTTTTTGTTCCATTTAGTGAGGTGATGATTAGTGAGCAGCAGTATGGTTTCATACCAAGAAAGAGCAACACAGATGCAATGTTTGCTCTGAGGATGCTGATGGAGAAGTTTAGAGAAGGCCAGAAGGAGTTGCATTATTTCTTTGTGGACCTGGAGAAAGCATATGACAAGGTGCCTCGAGAGGAGCTGTGGTATTGTATGAGGAAGTCGGGAGTGGCAGAGAAGTATGTAAGAGTTGTACAGGATATGTACGAGGGAAGTGTGACAGTGGTGAGGTCTATGGTAGGAGTGACAGGTGCATTCAAGGTGGAGGTGGGATTACATTAGGGATCAGCTCTGCGCACTTTCTTATTTGCAATGGTGATAGACAGGTTGACAGACGAGATTAGACAGGGGTCCCCATGAACTAACTATGATATTTGCTGATGACATTGTGATCTGTAGCGATAGGGAGCAGGTCGAGGAGACCCTGGAGAGGTGGAGATAAGCTCTAGAGAGGAGAGGAATGAAGGTCAGTAGGAACAAGACAGAAAACATGCATGTAAATGAGAAGGAGGGCAGTGGAATGGTGAGGATGCAAGGAGTAGAGTTGGCAAAGGTGGATGAGTTTAAATACCTGGGATCAACACTTCAGAGTAACGGGGATTGTGGAAGAGAGGTGAAAAAGAAAGTGCAGGCAAGGTGGAATGGGTGGAGAAGAGTGTCAGGAGTGATTTGTGACAGATGGATATCAGCAAGAGTGAAAGGGAAGGTCTACAGGGCAGTAATGAGACCAGCTATGTTATATGGGTTGGAGACGGTGGCACTGACCACAAAGCTGAAGGTAGCAGAGTTAAACATGTTAAGATTTACATTGGGTGTGATGAGGATGGATAGGATTAGAAATGAGTACATTAGTGGGTCAGCTCAAGTTGGTCGGTTGGGAGACAAAATCAGAAAGACGAGATTGCATTGGTTTGGACATGTGCAGAGGAGAGATGCTGATTATATTGGGTGAAGGATGCTAAAGATAGAGGTGCCAGGTAAGAGAAAAAGATGAAGGCCTAAGAGAAGGTCTATTGATGTGGTGAGGGAGGACATGCAGGTGATGGGTGTAACAGAACAAGATGCAGAGGACAGAAAGATATGGAATGAGATGATCCGCTGTGACAACTCCTAATGGGAGCAGCGAAAAGAAGAAGAAGAGTTCCAATAGGCAGATAGAACTGTGTAGTGCATGGGGGTCAAATTCAGTTTTTTTAAAAAGACAAAACTTCTCTTTATATATCTAACACAGGCCAGAATACATCAAAGAACAACTACTGCTAAATTTTCTTTAAAGCAAGACACACAAGTACTTTTCTGTTCATCTCAATCATACAGTATATTCTTCTGCTTGTTTCTTGAAGCTTTTTTTCCTCTTTATCAGCTTTTCATTTCGTGCACATTGCAGTGGGTCAGGAAAGCTACCAGCAGTGTCGGACTGAAATCAGCATTGAGTAGAAAAATTACCTCTGCCATAAAATCAAGTGACATGGGCAGTCCAGATACATGTTAGAATTTGTAGCTAAAGCAAAGTATATCAGTTTACACCTCCATTAAGCATTGCAAAGAGGTGGCAGGTGTTAGCACACTGGTGATGAAACAAACAGGCCACATTGGGTGCTGGTCCACAAATGGAAGTGCACTTTCTATCCAAATACAAAAAAGAAGTCACTAGGAAAGACAAAGGAATCTTGTAGGACAGTGACAGCAGACAGGCAAGACATGGAAAGGAGGCCAGCCCTGATGCCTGTGCAGCTCTAAAATGTCAAAAGAGCGGCAGCAGCAGTGTGTGGGTGAAGACTACCTGTCATCTCCTTCATGAGACCCTCAAGTATTTGGCATCATGCTAAAACACTAAAGATCTTTATGACAGTGTATCCTTCATTTCTCTTTTAGTTGTTGGGTCATTATGAGCAGCCAGTTTCTATACTTGTTAGCAGCTGCAGTGGGCTAAACGTGAGCAGACACCAGAGACACATTTTAATGTCAGGTGTAAATATATTATATATGGGCATGTTTCTATAATATGTATGAAAATCATGTTAAAGTGGGGTCTTTGAGAAAACTAATAGTCATCATGGGCCGTGACATGTTTTGATTATTGATAAAGCGATTTGAAAAGGTGCAGAGGCTGGACCTGTCTTTAGATTGACAACCCAGTGTAGTGGTTAGGGCCCCACATTCTAAATCCCAGGATCGTTGGTTCAAATACCACCTTTCATTTACTGTTTGACTTTGCATAAGAGGCCTGACCTGCCTGTTCTCCACCTGAAGAAGATTTATGTAAATAATTGTATGTCATCCTGATTTTTTAATGTCCGTTTATAAGGGCATCAGTCATCGTGTACCATTATAATAATAGTTATTGCTTCACCTTCAAATTTATAAATAACATTTCAACTTACCCAGGCTATACTCTTTTGTTTTCATGTCAGAAAGAAAATTATCAACACTTTGTTCTTACAGTTTCTTCCTGTGTGTGATAGATTTTAACATTACATCACTAAAGACGCGTGTCTTCTACTTACTTTGACCTTTTTGCTGGATTGAACACACTTGCAAGACTTGGCAGACAGATTCACAAACAAGCACCCCACTGAAAGACTCCAAGAACATTCGTGCCACTCATAGAATAATACATTACCGATTTAGATTTTTTATACTAAAAAAATGGATAAAAGTCTATCTCACTAATCAAGGTATTGCTATATTAGACATATCAGACCACCTTTGAAATAAGCTGCCTTTTATTTAAACTAAAATTGTTACGCTGAATGAAATTTAAGAGCATGTTTAAAAATGTTTATTTCTACATGTTACATAATCTTTATTAGAATTTTTCTCAACAAAAACATTCACTGTAAGACTCAGCTGGAAAAGCACATAATGTGCAAACTCTGCTACCTATACACATTCTCTGTGGACGTGTCTTTAAAGACATAACGCAGTTCATTTCCACTTTTAATTTATTCATTAACTTCTTTGAATAACCAACTAAATCATTTTAAATAAAACATAAAATCTCCTAATCGTGTGCTTTATCTTATTTTTTAATGTGTGTCACTGCTTTGAAATAATATGCAACAAAATAAAATACATACCACTTTTTCTAGAAATTTAGTGTTTTCACTCAAACATATAAATTGCAGTTTCATTTCTTCATGTAAACTTTATTTTCTTAGCACTGTTCATAAGACAAAGTATTGCAAACAACTATGTAGACCATGTAACAAAACCTCATTTTTAATTCAAAATGGCTTCCTATTAATATTTTAAAACATTCAGTCCACAGTAACATGTGTAAGAAAAGAAAGACAAGCGGAAAAAGGTTTGGAGATCCAACCCTTAAATTGTCAGTCAGTCAGGCATTATCCAACCCACTATATCCTAACACAGGGTCACGGGGGTCTGCTGGAGCCAATCTTAACTAACACAGGGCTCAAGACAGGAACAAATCCCCAGGCAAGGCGCCAACCCACCGCAGCCCATAAATTGTGACAACAACTAATCAAGTATAAATAGCTCCAGAACAGTTTTTGGGACTGAGTCCAAAACGGGACTGACTAGAAAAACGAAGTGGTTCAGCTTTATAGAGGGTGCACAGGAAGAGGTCCAAAAGGGAGTTGGTGGAAGTGAGGTCAGTAGGAGGGGGTGGTCAGGAAGGGGATGCAGGAGCTTGTTGTGCTTTAGCTGGGCTTCCCTTTTGACTATCTGTAGAAGAGGGAGAAGAGACATTAGTGCATTTCATCAACCCCTGACTCCACGTCTTATCCTCAGTTAAGCCCCCATGCACAAGTGTGTAACACAAGATATAATAAAAGTAGAGTGCTAATATGAGTTGGCAATACAGTTTAAACAGGATTACTACCTTTCATACAGAAAATTAAGATTGGAGTAGATGTAGCCTATTAAAAATCACTATAAAATGTGACATTTTAAAATGCGACTTGTAAATTGTTGCTGGTAGCGTGTTAAAAGAGACCCGAGAAAAGAGTTTAACAGAGTAAAAAGCACAAAATAAAATTAACTGAAATGTTGGAGTCAAGTCAGTAAAACTTAAAAGGCTCTTAAAGTATGTAAAAAGGTTTTATGATATTAAAATTATAAGGGAATTATAATTGAGCCGTTGGTGGAGTAAAGCCAAGCTCATTACTGGTGGTAACATTGAGAATCTGCTGTAATCTGCCGATACTTTAAGTAGAAATGCAATTTTAAAAGTGAATTGCAGTAATCCAATTAGGAAGCATTAAAGGCATAATAGACTATTTCTGCATCAGAGGAAGAGAACGAAGGTCAAACTCCAGCAATATTCCAGAGATGGTATAGTAGAACAACACTGAACTGCCATTGAAGAGAATTTTTTTTCCCCATAACAGAGTTGTGATGAGTTAGAGCCTTTCCTGGTGGCATCTGATACAAGGCAGCTGGTTTAGAACATGAATTAATGTCAGGTAATGGTATAAAGATGGATAAGGAGCCATATCAGCAGAAACATTCTTGACATCCTGAAAACAGGTTAACCATGGACTCGGGTGCATGTGCTATTTTGTATGGGGTGTAATAAAAACCAAAGAAACAGATAAAGATTTGAGGCAACATATTGCCCCCCATATAATTGGAAGTCCAAAATACAATTGAAAAAAGTAAGTTTGGTCTTTTCTAACTGGAGTCTATGGCCTACTGACACCAAGATGGCAGCAGAGTCATTTTTCATTTTGGAGTACAGGAAGAGGTGGGTTCATGAGGTCGGGAACCAGAACTGACATTATTAGGGATGCAACTGTCAATCACTACTTCTACAGACCGAGAAAGAGAAAAGGCATTAGGCAACAGCTCCAACCCCTGGTTTGGAGAGTAATTACCTTTAGGGGAGTCTTGAACTTGCCTCGCAAGCACACATGTGTGACAGCATACACACTATGTTTATTTTAAAAATAGGTGAAAACTTTCATAACAGGTTATTCAGTGTATTAACTAAAACATGAAGTGCATAATGCAATGCAATAACATCTGTGCTTTCTGTATTATTTTTAAAGTAACATCAATGTTCTGCAAAGTAATCCCCTTTACAGAAGTTGATTTATTTCATTCCATATAAACTGCAATGGACAACAAGAATGTGTGGTGTTCCTCTTGTCTTCAGTAGGTGGTGGTGGTTAAGGGGTGCTTGTGTAAAAGAGGGAAATGGAGTGTGTAATGTGTCCATTGATTTGTTGATTTTGGAGTTTTGAATAAAAGCATTTTAAAAGGCATATTATGTGCTGTTTTACAGTAGCTGCCTGACTACAACGTATAAGTGATGAGGATGTCTTTATTAATCCTGCAGCAGCCTACACCTTTCTTTCCACACTCAGGTGAGCCTACAATTATTTCACTGCTTGGCTATGAATCTTTGAGAATTACATGCTGGTCACTCATCAGGTCGAGCTACCTGATGAGAGTAAATGTGCATCGCTTATTCACTGTTTTGAAGCAGAAGGGCAACGTATTTTTTATACATTGCAAGTGGAAGATAATAGATCTAACACTGCTATAACCGTACTTAAAAACTCTTTTGTACATAAAGTTAATTTTGTTGCTGAAGGATACAAGTTTTCACAGCACGGCCAAAGGTCTGGCATGTCAGACGAGCAATACATTGCAGTCTTATGACAACTGGTTGTTAGTTGTTGTTTTGAAGAGATGACAGGATAAATGATATGGAATTAGGTGTTGGAAAATAATAGTTCTTCTCGTATCACAGAAAACACTCCTCTGGGAGTATGATTTAACTTTATCATAGGCAATTACAACTGAAAGCCAGACTGAATCCGCCATGGCTGAGGCTAAAACACTTAGTCAAAAAGCTGATGGGGGTGTACACGCTGTTCTTCCAATGCAAAAACTAGACAAAATGCCCCTGCACAAGAACATTGCAGTAAGACGTAGAGTGCTGGCACAACTAACAAGACAGACAACTGATATCAAGAAAAAGAAATGTTTTAGGTGTGGATTAATGCAACGCAAATCATGTGGGGTGCCCTGCTGAAGATGCACGTTGTCTTAAACGTCAAAAGGATGACCATTTTGCGAAGGTCTGCTACAGTGCAAGATATAAAGATGTAGATGAAGTAGCTACTCCTGAAGTTACAGTGTTGCATTTAGGAAACAGTAAAATTAATATATCAGACAAGATCATGTGCACAGTTTCTGTTACTACTTAAGAAATACAGAAGTAATTCCCATTAGGCTGATGCTTGATGCACAAGTTCAGCTGTTTCTATTTTACCTCAATCTGTTTATTCTTATTTTGCAAAGGATCACTTACAGTACCAAAACTGCGAATAGTTAGTTACCTAAGAGAACAAATTATTTTTCTTGGATGCCAGCTGTGACTGTAACATACATGTGTGGATGCTGACTTTTACATAGTTAAAGAAGCAACACCTATACTGGTTAGAAATTTTTTTACTGCACTTAATATGAAATTAATGGATGGCTGCATTACTACATTGCCCTTTACTTCAGTTCAGCCAGTGTCTGCAATCACACCATCGGTTAACAACAGTGCTCTTCGCTGTGCAAAAGATTTTGTACATAAAATAAAAATATGAGTACATGTGAAGCCACTTCAACAGAAACTGCAATGTTTACCTTTCTCAATCAGAGATGCTGTTTCAGAGGGGTTAAATAAGCTAGCAGAACAAGATATAATTGAAAAAGTGGAGTCATCTGAATGGATTTCACCAATTGTAGTAACAATAAAGAAAACCAAAGGGATTCATTTGTGTGCTGATTTCCGTGAACCTAACAAAGCAGTCATAATTGACAGTTATCCATTACCAAATATGGAGGAAAGATCTGCAGAACTAAGAGGTGCAAAGGTATTTTCAACACTGGACCTTCAAAGTGCCAATCATCACATATTATTACATAAAGATCTCACAGCATTTATCACATAAGTTATTCCGTTTCAAATGTGTTCCTTATGGACTTGCTTTGGCACCTGTTTGTTTTTAAGGAATGATGATGGGAATATTTAGAAATCAGCAAGGAGTACAGTGTTATTTGAACAATATTATTGTGTATGATCAACTCCTGAACTTCATGAAAAACACTTTTAAGTTGGCATGCCCTTTATTAATGTAGCAGGACTACAAATAAGTTTTTCATAATATCAGTTTAGACAAAACAAATTGCCATTCTTATGTCATATAATTTCTCAAGAAGTCTTAAAGCTGGATCCAGAACATGCGAAACCAGTTATGCAAGCCCCCTTAACCTCTGATTTGCAGACATTAGTTTGGGTCTCACCTGTTGGTATGTTACATTTATACCTAATTATGCATCAGTTGTTGAACCACTGAGATCAATTCTTCATGAAGTTTCAGTTCTTACACAATCTAATGTAGCCCAAAACAGTTTTTATACTGTAAAACAATAAATGCAATAGCTCAGCATTAACTCTGTTTGACCCTACATTACCTTCTGTTGTCAGTAATGATGCTTCAGACAATGGCTTAGGTGTAGTCCTTACACATATTCATTCAAATAATAAAGAGAGAACTATATCATTTGGATCCAGAACACTCAGCAAAAGAGAACGAAAATACTCAACAGTAGGGAAGGAGGCTCTGGTATACATTTGGACTACAGAGAAATGGAGAACTTACCTGTGGGGACATCACTCTACCTTAAGGACAGATCATAGTCCACTGATGACATTACTGACAACTAAAGGACTGGGAAGAGCAGGAATGTGCATATCTAGTTGGTCAACCAGACTTCTAAACTTCAATTACACCACCCAGTGCAAACCAGGTTCAGAGAATATTACAGGTTATTGATTCTCACGGCTACCTTTACCTTCAGCAAATAGTATACCTGATGAAGACATTGAAGTGGTGGCACTAGTAGAGGCATTTCCTTCCAATATTTCTCCAGAGGAATTTGAAAATGCCTGTCTTCAGTGCCCAGTACATATTAAAAGAAATGGTCAAAATCTGAAAAAACTCTAGATCCACATCTTTGAGTGTATTAGAGAGTGAGGCATGAACTATCATTTGCTTGCTGGTTCCACAGGACTTACAGGACAGATTTGTACATATTGCACATAAGAGTCGTCAAGGGATTGTCTGTTTTGGTGGCCTGGAATGGATGCCCAGGTGGAAGCAGTGACTCGTTCATGTGCAAAATGACAAATCAGCTATTGTATACACTCCTCCACTTCAGCCAGCATTTTTTCCTAACTTTGCATGGGAGAAGCTTGCAGTAGATATTGTAGAACCATTTGCTAATGGAGCCCGGACTGCTGTTTGATAAATTTTGACAGCAAATGGCCAGAAGTGGCTTTTATCTCTCAAGTAATCTCTGCTACTGTGATTGCACTCCTCACATCGGTTTTCAGCAGAGAAGGAATTGATTTCAGATAATGGACCCTGGTTAGTCTCTGCAGAATTTTAAACCTCAGGAAGTTGTCGTTATACTCTCCACAGGCAAAGGGTGAAGCTGAGTGATTCAACAGAAGTCTCAAAGTAACAATACCAGCCTTGAAGGAAAACCTTGGAAAACATTAATTTCTGAGTTCTTACTAAAATATCAAGCAACTCGCTTGTTAGTTACAGTTAGTTACATATTGCAGTACTTAAAGAAAACCTAGTCAGTCGATGTACAGGTAGGTGGTATAACCTGCTTGGCATTGCTGCCTGTCGCACCTCCTCCGGTGCCCATGGGTCAGCTGCAGGGTCTTCAGCTAGGAACCACCATTCACCAACGTTTCGCTCCTTTAATCGCTAGAACGCTTCCTGGTGGCGGAGCAGTGACAGGGACGTCTCCCTGTCACCCCCTGCAGCTGTCATTGGGGTTATTTGTTCTTTCCCCAGCTCCTGTCCTTTCTCCTCAACCAGAGCCAAAAGCTGCCTTTCTCTGCCTCTTCTGCCAGATCTTTAATGGCCTTTCTTAGGTTCCTTCCAGTCACCCCTGTGGCCCTCAGGAGGCGTGTGGTTGACAGCCCCACATACCCTCGGCATCCCACCTCCACTGGGTAGATGGTGGTCTTCCAGCCGGCCTCCCTGCACTCCTCAGCCAGCTCGGAGTACTTGGCCTTCTTGCACTCGAAGGCGGCCTCTATCTCCCCTTCAGATGGAACGGTCAGCTCAATGAGGTGCACCGATCTTACTTTGGTGGACCACACCACAATATCAGGGTGGAGAGATGTAGTTGTTATCTCCGTGGGGAACCTCAGGTGTTTGTTGAGGTCAACCCTCATGTTCCACTCTTGGTCGGGGGAAAAAGGCCTCAACATCTCTCTTGGCCTGGTGTAACTTTGTCCCCCCCTTCCGTGACGAAGCTGGTACAGTCCTCTGATAGTGGTGGTCCTGTGCTGCCCTGTCGACGCCCCTCCAGCACCTCAGCCAGTTTCCTCAGGACCTGGTCGTGGCGCCATCTGTAGCTCCCCTGGGAAAGTGCGATCTTGCAGCCTGACAAGATGTGTTGGAGACTTGCATTGGGTGCGTTGCTGAGTGCGCAGCTTTCCTCATTCCCAAACCACTGGTTGAGGTTGCGAGGACAGGGAAGCGTGTCGTAAGTTGCATGAATCAAGAAGCTGACCCTTGCCTGTGGGATCCTCCACAGATCCGACCAACTGATGTTCCGGCTGACGACTCCCTCCCAGGTCGTCCAGCCTCCTTGTCAGCCCTGCGACACGGCCTTGATCTTGTAGCGGTCTTCCGCTGTCCTCGACACCTCTGCCACCACCATCTCCTTCCTCTCCTTGCAGTTAGCCTTAGACCAAAACCGTGGCGCTTCTCCCCATCCTAGCCCTGCTCTTCCGACCTGGACTCTGCCCATGATCTCCTGGTGTTGCAGCCTGCTGATGGCTTGGTCAACCTCCGCTTGGGCATTCCACTTCCGGCCAGTGGAAACCATGGCGTTGGCATTCCTCACTGACTAGTCGGTGGATTCCCTTAGCTCGAGCACCAGCCTGGACTTTTCTTGCTTGTAACCCAGACTGATGGACTGCAGTGGGAGCTGTAGTGTGTTCTTCCCAAAGAGGCCCGTTTCGGAAAGGCACCGTGGCAATCCCAGCCATTTTCGGATGAACGAGTTGGCTTTTGCATCCATCTTACTCACGGCGGATGAGGGGATCTCGCTCATTTTCAGGGGCCACATTACCCTCCTGAAGAGTGCGAACTGATAGCACCAAACTTTGTACTTCCCGGGGAGTTGGCTCCAATCGATCTTTTGCAGTCCATCCGTGAGCTGTTTCATGACGGACCTCCCCATGTGCTTGTCTGACAGATCTGCGGTATACTGCCTTCCCAGGCTTCTGATGGGTTGTTCAGCCAGAAGGGGGATTTTCTCTCCCCCGACGGTGAAGATGGTGTTGTCATTTCTGATTCCCCTTCTGAGTGACAGGCTACGAGATTTGGAAGGTTTTATCTTCATTCTGGCCCATGACATCAACTTGTCCACCCTTCCCAGCAGCCGAGATGTACATGCTGCTGTCTGAAGGAGGCTGGTTACATCATCCATATAACTCCTCACAGGGGGTAACCTGTGACCAGATGGTAATTTGATTCCTCCAACCACTTGTCTTGCTCCAATGAGGATTATCTCAAAGGCTGCCACAAACAAGATTGGAGAGATGGCACACCCCATTGCAATTCCCACCTCCAACTGCTGCCACCCGGTGGTGAAGTCTTGGAGGGCAAAGCACATCTGCAGGTCACTGAAGTATAACGCTACCAGGTTCTTGACGCAAGGAGGCATGTGGAAGAACTCCAAGGCGTAGTTGATCAGCTGATGTGGGACTGAACCATATGCATTAGCGAGATCGAGCCAAACTACATGCAGGTCGGTCTTCTCCCGCTTGGCCTTCTGGATCTGGTCCCAGATCATCGTAGAGTGCTCTACGCACCCTGGGAAACCTGAAACCCCTGCTTTCTGGCAGCTGGTGTCAATGTAGCCATTCTCTAGTAGGTAGGTGGTCATCCTCTTGGCCAGCACTGAGAAGAAGATTTTGCCTTCCACGTTCAGCAGGGCGATGTTTCTGAATTGGCCGATGTCCTTGGAATTTGCTTCCTTTGGGATGAAGACCGCTACGGCCCTTTGCCACTCTGATGGAATGAGCTGCTTTTTCCAGACAGTTCTCATTAGATACCATACCAGCTCCAGTACCTTGGGACAGTTCATATACAGCTTATAGGGGACTCCGTTGGGGCCTGGTGCTGATGAGGACCTTGCCTTCTTCACGGCTTGCCTGACTTCACTAAGCTTGGGGGGCATGATGTTGAACTCAGCCATCGGTGGCGCAGGGATATGTGGGATATTTTTTAACCGGTCACTGCACTGCCTTTTGACGTGCTGTTCCATTTGTTCCCTGGTTATTTCGAGCTTCCCGGACTTGTTTCCCTCCAGCAATTGCCTAGCGTGTCTGAAGGGGTCCTTGAAGAAGCTGCCTCGCTCTTTCTGCTTTCGCTTGCTCCGCTTGCGGATGCGTTCCGCTCTGCGGAGACTGGCAAGCCTTCGCCTCACCTCCTCCCACAGGAATTTCAGACCTTCTTTCTCTGCGTGGGGTGCCTTCCTCCAGCTTTTGCGGAGTTGTCGGCGTCTTTGCACTAGCTGGGTGATCTCCCTTTCCCTCCTCCTCCTTTCTCTTGGAGCAGTTCTCGGTTTGGAGATTGCTTCGCTTTGCTTGTCTTTTCAGGCCTTGTATAATACGTCTCCAAACAAATTGAGCTTGGCTTCGGCACCTCCATGCAGCCTTTCCTCCAGAATCTTTATCAGGTCTATCCAACGTGTGCCATACCTCTGCTTCGTTCGCCTTGGGCCATTTGAGCTTGTTCCTTCTTGCTAGTTTTTTGGTCTCTGCTTGTGGCTCTGTACCGTGTGGGGTGGTGGGGATTGGGTGTTGCTGCCCCTGCAGAGGCTCCGCCTCCTCCAAGGGGCTTCCTTCCTCTGTCCCTCCTCTGCCTTCAGCGACATTGGGTCCATCGACACTGTGGTTTTCTACCTGGCTTCTGGTCCCTCTTGTCTCACCCGCTTCTGTGGTGCAAGGTCGTTGTTGGCCTTTCTGATGACACTTTGCCTTCCCCTGGTGGATTCGCAGTCCCCTGTAGGTGGTCACCTTCTTCCATCCGCATACACACTTCCGGAGGATCCTCTGCTCATTGACTGGAGTTCTGATGTTTGCGTTATCCATTTCCATTGCCGTTGCCATTACCATGTGGTCCGTCCTGTTAGGCCCATCTTCCATCCCGCCTCTTGGAGTGCCTGCGGGTTGTCTTCGTGTATTTTCTGTAGTTCTAAGTGGGTGTCCCTCTTACTAGGGACTGGTGGGTTAGGTTACTAGCCGCCCACTCCCAATACGGTCTTTCCCTGCTGCCATCCAGTCTTTCCTGGCTGTCCTCCAGTCTTCCCTGGACTCCAACTGCCCTGTTCACAGTAGTCACTGGGGTTTCCAGAACTTCAGTCGTTGTACAGGTAGGTGGTATAACCTGCTTGGCATTGCTGCCTGTCGCACCTCCTCCGGTGCCCATGGGTCAGCTGCAGGGTCTTCAGCTAGGAACCACCATTCACCAACGTTTCGCTCCTTTAATCGCTAGAACGCTTCCTGGTGGCGGAGCAGTGACAGGGACGTCTCCCTGTCACCCCCTGCAGCTGTTATTGGGGTTATTTGTTCTTTCCCCAGCTCCTGTCCTTTCTCCTCAACCAGAGCCAAAAGCTGCCTTTCTCTGCCTATTCTGCCAGATCTTTAATGGCCTTTCTTAGGTTCCTTCCAGTCACCCCTGTGTCCCTCAGGAGGCGTGTGGTTGACAGCCCCACATACCCTCGGCATCCCACCGAGAGCAGAAGGAAGCTATTATGAATGCAGTAAAACAAAAACAAGACAAAAGTTAAATTTACACAGAACAGAAATGAGTTGGTCAGGGAAGTTGATTTTCAGCCTGGATCTTTCGTGCGAGTGAAAAAACAAGAAATAAAAAGGAAAGGAAAATCTAAATTTACTAAACCACTTGGAGTATTGAGAAAGAAAGGATGGTATAAATAATGAGCTGTTGGATGGAGGCATATGGAATGCTGTTCATCTTGTTCCTGTTTGTTCAGACCCTGGAAAGGAAAACGATGAAGAACACTTATCTGTTCCTATTATGCAAAACAAACTTGGCCAGTCAGAGCCTGTTAGACGGATTGAAAGAGTCAGAAAACCACCTGTGTGGGCAAATGATTACCAGATGTAAATGACAATAATAATTTGGATTTGTATGAATGTAAATGTATTTTCACATTAACATGATTCAGTTAATGTTTTGTTAGTTTACAAAATATAATTGGTACAAGCTTTACTTACTGTTGGGGGAATATGTGGTAATAGATGGCAGTATGCACGGAGGACAAGGGCTGGTTGTGTAAAGGAAGGAAGGAACTGGAGCGTGTAATGTGTTCGTTGGATTGTTGATGCTGGAGTTTTGAATAAAACTATTTTAAAAGAAGTACTATGTGACTGACGATACAACAGGATGCATCATAAAGTAAAATATTTTTATGTTCTTTGGTACATGAAAGCCTAGTTGGGAAATGACGTAAGACTTGAAATCATCAGATTTTAATAGAGAAAGTCCTTCCAACCATCTTAATCTAATGCAGGGTCCAAAAAGTTGCCTGCTTTTGTAAAGTTTTATCTTTACAATAATAATTGTGTTCATTTTTGACCATTTAAAATGTTTTAATTGATCTGTTTCTGTTTATGCTAATACTACATACACTCACCTAAAGGATTATTAAGAACACCATACTAATACGGTGTTTGACCCCCTTTCGCCTTCAGAACTGCCTTAATTCTACGTTGCATTGATTCAACAAGGTGCTGAAAGCATTCTTTAGAAATGTTGGCCCATATTGATAGGATAGCATCTTGCAGTTGATGGAGATTTGTGGGATGCACATCCAGGGCACGAAGCTCCCATTCCACCACATCCCAAAGATGCTCTATTGGGTTGAGATCTGGTGACTGTGGGGGCCATTTTAGTACAGTGAACTCATTGTCATGTTCAAGAAACCAATTTGAAATTATTCGAGCTTTGTGACATGGTGCATTATCCTGCTGGAAGTAGCCATCAGAGGATGGGTACATGGTGGTCATGAAGGGATGGACATGGTCAGAAACAATGCTCAGGTAGCCGTGGCATTTAAACGATGCCCAATTGGCACTAAGGGGCCTAAAGTGTGCCAAGAAAACATCCCCCACACCATTACACCACCACCACCAGCCTGCACAGTGGTAACAAGGCATGATGGATCCATGTTCTCATTCTGTTTAGATTTTGGTGAGCTCGTGCAAATTGTAGCCTCTTTTTCCTATTTGTAGTGGAGATGAGTGGTACCCGGTGGGGTCTTCTGCTGTTGTAGCCCATCCGCCTCAAGGTTGTGCGTGTTGTGGCTTCACAAATGCTTTGCTGCATACCTCGGTTGTAACGAGTTGTTATTTCAGTCAAAGTTGCTCTTCTATCCGCTTGAATCAGTCGGCCCATTCTCCTCTGACCTCTAGCATCAACAAGGCATTTTCGCCCACAGGACTGCAGCATACTGGATGTTTTTCCCTTTTCACACCATTCTTTGTAAACCCTAGAAATGGTTGTGCGTGAAAATCCCAGTAATTGAGCAGATTGTGAAATACTC
This sequence comes from Polypterus senegalus, assembly GCF_016835505.1. NCBI lineage: Eukaryota > Metazoa > Chordata > Cladistia > Polypteriformes > Polypteridae > Polypterus > Polypterus senegalus. The sequence continues at coordinate 191,391,281 of NC_053157.1, read as the reverse complement.
ACACCGGCCCGTCTGGCACCAACAACCATGCCACGCTCAAAATTGCTTAAATCACCTTTCTTTCCCATTCTGACATTCAGTTTGGAGTTTAGGAGATTGTCTTGACCAGGACCACACCCCTAAATGCATTGAAGCAACTGCCATGTGATTGGTTGATTAGATAATTGCATTAATGAGAAATTGAACAGGTGTTCCTAATAATCCTTTAGGTGAGTGTATATACATTACAAAACTTTGAGATTTGTAGCTTATCCAAGCAGTGATGAGCTGACTGGACTTGTAAAGTTTGGTATGCCTCATCTTAGTTCTTAAAATGGTAAGTGTTGGCTTTTATGTTTTTAGAGTCCATCAGCTTGGTTTTAAAACTGTGTAATCCTTGTCAAGACTGAGTGTGTGAAAGTGGGGTAATGGGGAGCCAGAGTCCACCACACATTGCCATGGAAGCAGAAAAGGCACTAATAAAAGACTGAGTAGATTGGTGGGTAGAAATGAGGCCATTGGTTTGGTGGTTTGGAGAGAGAAGGTGAGATGAGAGGTTATATGCAGAGCTATATTAAAGTATAATGTTGACCAAGTGGACAAGCCATCCCATTTGGAAGACAAGGACTCAACTATATAGGACGGCCTGGAACAGGTGTCTTGTTTTGTGTTTCAGCTACTCCTTGTGGTTATCTCTTCTTTTCATATTTGGTTTATGTAATAAAATACATTGTTCTCTATACAGTATATTCAGATTTTACTTGCCATCATCCTTTGTTCAAGGACTCTATAAGATTGCTCACTATTACTTGCACTGTTAATTGATTTGTAGAGGGAGGACATCTTCTTTATTTAGTATGTGAATACTGCAAATTTCAGAGATTCTATAGGTTAATGTAAGTTGATGTTTCCCTGTCTTATTTGACACAAAATAATAATTAAATTGTTCAGAAAATGTTTCTTTTTAATTAAAGCTTTAATGATGTAAGAATTTTATAATTCTCAGCAAAATGTATAAATGAATATACCATATAAATGAATTGGTATCAGAAAATGAATTGAAAATTTTAGAGCCTTCTAAGGTAAATATTGTAAATCAGTGTTTCTGAAATTGTCCAGATCAAGAATTAAACAAATTCAACTGTATTTAATTTTAGACTGATTGTTTTTTCAAGTTACTTTTTGGCGCCAATTATCCTTTCCACAAAGTATAATCTATCTAACAAATAAAGAATGCATTCCTTTTCACTTACATGAAAGTAAAATAAAGCCCTTACATCTTTCCAGCGCCCTTTTTACCATCACTTGCCGAATAGCAGGTTGAGTTTAAACAGAATTTGGATTAATTATGGCTCACTGGTCTGTAGCATTCTTCATAATCCCAATGTGATGCTGCCAGTAAATACAATGAGAGTTACTGTTTTATTTGTAGATTGCATGTTTATCCAGCACACTGTATATTGATTAATAACGAAAACAAATGAAGAAAAATTTTGAAATGAATTACATCTAATTAAAATATTGAAGCAGTTTTTTAGAAATTATTTAGCCAAATTCAGTTTTTTTCATCTTGCTTGTGATTCTTACACAAAATAGTTTACAGAATTCATAGTTGTATTTACAGTAGTTTACCCCAACAAAGAAAATGGTGACCTATGAGAATAGCGATTTCTAATATTTATAGTGATTTAAAATACAAATACATTAAGTGCTGGAAATGACAGTGGTTTTCTGAAATCCCAACTTATTCTCATAATTACTATATCAGAGTTTTTGGTTAACAATTGTTTTCAGTCAGTTTTTATAATAACTTTTATGACTATTTAATAATCTTATGAACACAATCTTCAAATAGAATGCCACCTCAATTCCCCCATATCCCCATACTGAAAACATACATATATATTTTTTTTACTTTTTTCTTACAAGCAAATTAGTGTCTGTACTGTTTAATTTTTTTGGATTTAGGTGAGGCATACATTTTTTAGCTATAAATGCTTAATATACCTCCTGTAGGATCGGGCCAGTAATCATTCTGTGTGGATGCCCAAACCATCTCCTCTTGATCCACAGGAACAATGACTAATCAGACAGCACCACAGATTGATAGCTGTGGGCCTTTCTCACATGCGAATAAATCTCATTTCTGTTGCACATACAGGTATGTCATTCCTTTAGGCTCTCAACAAAGCTCACAATGATAGGTAAAGATTGGAAGTTTCTAGACTGGCTGACTAATAAATCAGTAGCATTGTACAAAAAAGTAGCAGCTGCTTCACAACCAACATCCCTTTCAACCACTACACCACTCCTGAAAGTTTTCAGTCTCACCATCCCTTCTACTCTCACTTATGAATAATATGAAGTATTATTTTCAAAAGAAAACAATGACTTCACTAGGAGTAGATTCACATCCTCAACACTTCAAATTGAACTGCTCTAGTGTTCTTTGGACATCAGATTCAAGTGAAGCTAAAGGGACAACGTTATTCAATATACAGCAGGAACATAACTCACTGATCCTTGAACTACTTTAAGTGCTCTGAGATCCACTGCTGTGCTTTATTACCAAAATCACAAACTAAAGGGAAAGGAAAAAATGTGACCTTGTATTATTTTAAATGAGAGGCATCATATTGAAAAGAAACACAATCGAAAATAATTGCATAATCAAATAAAAGGTTCTCAGAGTAGGTTACTTGGGTAACTAAAGGTGAATTTACTTAAAAATCTCTATGCTTTAAAGTTTTACATTATTTTTTCTAATAGGTCTGTTATAAATTTCTAGGGTGGCATAAATACACTGCCTACAGTAGTGATTTCTGGAGTATGTTGCGTATACCCTAAAACTTCATTTGACTTTACTCAGAAAAATAGATTTTGAGGCTTTAGAAATTATTTTAAAGACAAGCTAAAAGCAGCCATCCTAAGTTGATTTAAGTTATACTGAATTAGTTTTAAGTATATTTAACATAATGTTGTTGGATGCCATGTCATATTACCCAGGTACATGATATTTAAACAGTAAACACATTTCATTGTCATGCAAGCACCAATCACATGTGCACACATGCCAGTATGACACACAACAGTAGGTTAACTTTCAAATCCTTTTATTTCTTTATGTAATACAGTACTATTTTATGGGATACAAATATATTATTTGTTAAACTTTTTTTATTTTCTGGAGCATTTTAGGCAGTTTGAAAGCTATTTTCTTGGCCAAAAGATAGGCAGTTTGCATTTAGAGAACACACTCACCCTAATTTTGCAAAGCATTTTTTGGATCCTTGCTCTTTTATATAGTGCAAGAGACAGTTATACAAAGCAGAGGGGAGTGCTAAATATTTGTATAGTTATAAAAGTGGTTTTGAGATAGTTTGTCTCTGATAACTTAAAAAGCATGCTGTACACTGTACAGTATGAGGGAACTATTACGTCATTCAGTTTAATTCATATAAATGCAAATAATTTACAGCTGCTTCTAAATTAAGTTGTACAGATACATAATAAGCTTTAGCTAGAAATGTCATATCATGCCCCCCAAAAAAGTCAGATTAACTGGATTAACAATATTTTCAGGTAAAATACACAGAATAAACTAAATTAAATTAAAAACAAGCTTTGGTCTCTTATATTATGACTATCTTATATTATAGATAGATAGATAGATAGATAGATACTTTATTAATCCCAAGGGGAAATTCACATAATCCAGCAGCAGTATACTGATACAAAGAAACAATATTAAATTAAATAGTAATAAAATGAAAAAATTAAAATAAAATTAATGTTCGCATTTACTCCCCCGGGTGGAATTGAAGAGTCGCATAGTGTGGGGGAGGAACGATCTCTTTAGTCTGTCAGTGGAGCAGGACAGTGACAAAAGTCTGTCACTGAAGCTACTCCTCTGTCTGGAGATGACACTGTTCAGTGGATGCAGTGGAGTATTCATGATTGACAGGAGTTTGCTTAGTGCCCGTGTTAAACTGTCCAACTTTAATCCTACAATGGAGCCTGCCTTCTTAACAAGTTTGTCCAGGCGTGAGGCGTCTTTCATCTTTACAACACCTGTGGCTGTGTGGAAATGTGTGTCTAATTTATGTTAACTAATTATCTATTCATCTGACCATAAGGTGTATTTCACACACAAATTTCATTTTATTAATTACCAAACAATATTATATTAGTACAGTGGATCTAGAATTGCTGACTTAGGCAGTGATAAGAGATTTAAGTGAATGCTTATTATTTTCAGTACATAATGTTTCAATAATTTAGTGCAATTTGACACTTTATTACTTTTGTTTAAATGGGCAAAAACAACTCTGAAAATTGTAATTCTTAATTCTAATGCCACCGCATCCTTTTATATAATGTATTTTAATTATTTTCAACAAGATGAAATGAGGTTTGCCTGAGGTAAAATGAAAGAGCATTTGTTTGACTTTATACATGTCACCTTCAGCATTATACTTCATGATTACAACTTGCGTCTCTCAACTACTGTACATTTCAGAAAGTGCATCGCATAAATAGACTGATTCCAAGTTTTTATGGGAGACTGGTGCAATAGTTGATGTAACAGCACTATTTGTTTTTCAGCAAAATACACATGATGTTTTTTTTATATAAATGTACACAACAAGAATGTTTTTTTCAAGGAAAATATGATGATGTGAAAGTTTATTTTAATGTGATCTGTGTCACGTACAACCTAGAAAACTAATGAACCTGAAAGGAATACATTCTTTAGTGTTTAAAGTAAATAAATGTGCAAAAGAAAAGCAAACGGTTTAATGACTGCTTATTCATTTGAGTGTGTAGATTAAAACAGTCAAAGTAAGCAGACAGTGTTAGCGGTGTATAAATATGGGCACCATTTCCAGATTAATGATGCCCGATATTTCAAATACATAATGCAAACACACACTTTGGTTTGTGCACTTTACATTCATGACAAATAAATAGAGACTAAAATTTAAGGAAATATTTACACTTCACTGCACAGAAATGTTGTGCAATTGAGTACAATACATTTATTACTGTTGTATGTATCACAATGTAACAGATAACAGATCTGAATCAAAGGGAAAAAGTATAGACATAAGCTGATTCGTGCCCTCCCTCCTAGTATCACTTTTACATATAATTTTATAATTATCCATGAAATAAGATTTCTATGTATTGTAAAAAATATTTATAGTTTTGGACATACACAAAAACATAACACAAATCCATCCATCCATTATCCAACCCGCTATACTGTATCCTAACTACAGGGTCACAAGGGTCTGCTGGAGCCAATCCCAGCCAGCACAGAGCACAAGGCAAGAAACAAACTCCAAGCAGGGCCAGCCCACTACTGGGCGCGCACACAGCCACACACCAAGCTCACACTAGGGACAATTTAGGATCGCCAATGCACCTTACCTGCATCCCTTAGATCCTCTTCCTCCATCCACTTGACTGTCCCCTTCGTCCATCTTACCAGTATGGGGAGCAGAGCATTCAGTTGCTGTGCTTCCCAGCTTTAGAACTCACTACCACCTGAGCTTAGAAATATTGAATCATTTTCATTTTTCAAATCTAAGCTTAAAACTCATTTGTTTAAGACTGAGTTTTCTCTTTGATTACAATTGTTCTGTCTGATTTTAACTTCTGTATTTAACATTTGTTTATAATCTGTGTTTTGTCTATTGTTCGGTGTCCATGAGCATTTAGAAAGGTGCCTACAAATAAATAAAATGTATTATTATTACAATTAATAGAAGAGACGTATTATTGACGTTCATTGTCATATCTAATTAACATTTTTCAAAGATTGTTCTGGATTTGTTTTCTTCACTAAGCAAGATCAATACATTTAAAGATATGAAGACTTATTATTGTTACTTTGTTATTATTTAATTATATATTTAATTGCATATTGGGAAGAAAATAAAAATTGAAGATTGAGATACTGAATTTTGGGTTTTCATTAGATATAAGCCATAACCAGCAAAATGAAAAGAAATAAACGCTTTAAATATATCACTCTGTGTGTAATGAATCTATATAATATATGAGTTTCACTTTTTGAATTGAATTACTGGAATAAATTAACTTTTTGATAATATTCTAATTTATTGAGATACACCTGTACATATCTATATTTTAGTCAATAACAACAGAACAACAGTTGACATTCCACAGAATCATAAAAGAATGACAAGAGGATCTGACGACATTAAAATTTACTAAATACAATACTATCAATTTAATCACTTTACAATATATTAGCTAATACATGATCCTGCAGCTGTATGACCTGCTCTGTAGTCCCCATTTTATGTGCTTAATTATAAGTGAATTAAAACACAGTTGAATCTATTTAGATTAAGCAGAATTAATGGCATTCTTATGAAAAGGTCAATATATCACATGCAAGCATTAACCCAAGCAGAATGAGCTTCTATGCTTTGATTAAGGAATAAATCAAAGTCAAGCACTGGATTTGAGATTAATTATTCTACTGTACCTTTCCAGATAATTTAAATTGTAAGTCATGTGCACTTTTTAAGTAACCTCAGAGATATTTTTGCATTCATCTTTACAAAGAATAAAGGACATTTATCTTTAAAATAATTTTCAGCCTTTTGCTGTCACTTTATTTTAATATGTCTTGTTAAAACAGTATCAAAACACAATTGAAATTGTCACATTGATTAATTTCTTTCATGTTCATATCTAGAGACCAAAAATAGAATAATTAATTTTGTTTCATACTTTATTGTTCTTTTTAGTTTGCTTCTCTTAGTAGCTCTATTTTAGTGACTTTGTGGTTTTATTTTAATAATTATTTATGAAATTGCATGCTAACTAGGTTGGGTCATGAAACAGCACACCAGCAAGTGAGTTATATTTTAACATAAATGGATATTTGACTTAAATTATATGAGTGTTGCTGGAATTTTACTGTAAATGACCATTGGGCATTCACATGCAGATGGTATGGTGGTGTAATAGGTACAGCTGCTTACAGTATGTCATAGCTCCAGGTTACTGTCTATGTACAATTTGCATGTTCCCTCCAAGTCTGCACTGCAGTCTTTCTATGATTTTCCTTTTATTTTCTAATGATGTGCATGCTTTTACATTCAACAGGCACGAGTGAGTGTGTGTGTGTGTGTGTGTTTGTGTGTGTGTGTGAATAAGTGTGCTCTTTGATAGAATGAAGCCTCCTCCAGGGTGAGTTCCTGTGTTGTGTCCACTGCATTCAAGATAAGCTCATATCCCTGAATACTGGAACTGGTTTTAAATAATATCATTTTGTTTGCCTAGAACTGTGTGTATCTAATAAGATATATATGAGGCAAGACCAACATATTTCTGGTATCAGTCAATAGCACAGGAGTAGGCTGTAGTTATCAAATATGTGAGGCCAACAAGAGTGGTAAATCAGTCTGCCAAGAACCAACATGCTGAGCTGAGCACATCATATGTGTTGCTTTTTCTACAATCATTCAGGTGACTTCATTGATTTCTTTTTCTCCAAGCCACAAGAGCAGATTTACAAGAGACAAAGATGATTGCATTTTTCGAAATTGACAGGCTTGCTACCAAACTGCTGAGGCATCTACAGGAAGCATTAAGAAAAAATTATCCAGAAAAGGGGAGCACTCAATGTATTTTGCACCAACAGAACAACTGCACACACTGCAGTGTCAATCAAAGAGTTTTTTTTTTTATTAAACTAATGAGGGTTTTATTTATATTGCAATAACAAACCAAATCCAATTCCAATGTGCTAAATGTGTTTTGGTGCCGATTCTGGGTACAAGTCTAGGACAATATCAACAGAACACCTCAGTTGTTCTCTACGGGCTGGATTGCCTGGAAGCTGACTACTTCGGTTTGAATCAAGATGTTAACATAAGTTCCTTTTGTCTCTAGTTTTCATGTCCCAAATGAATGTGTTCCTGGATAAATGTAGCTTGTAGGCAGTGCTGGTGTAAAGTTATTTTGTGCCCTAGGCCAAGCTTATTAGTGCACCCACCGACTGTTTAGCAGCTAACCCATGCAGCTGGGTCCCCCTCTTATGATATGCAACCTAGGCAAATGCCTAATTCACCTTTATGGTGGTGCCGACCCTGCCTGTAGTGTTCATGCAAAGCATTATACTTCTACCACTATTTGAGTGTGTTAACCATGACAATAATCCAACCATCCATCCATTATCCAATCCGCTATATCCTAACTACAGGGTCACAGGGGTCTGCTGGACCAATCCCAGCCAACACAGGGTGCAAGGCAGAAAACAAACCCTGGGCAGGGCAACAACCCACTGCAGCCATGACAATAATATATTATAATATATAAAAGCAACAATCTTTTTTAAATAAGGTTCATTTACGTAACAGAGTTAAGAAGGGCAATCAGCATACAGATAAATGGTATAATCTTTAGCACAGCTCAATATTTTATATATCCAAAGGTCCCAAAATAGTCATATAGATTTAAAGTGGAGATTCTTAAATGTAAAATCTTAATTGAGAACAAAATAAAAAGTGTTAATTTTCATTATCTCATCGTACACATGGTAATGTGTTGGGTACAAATGGTACAGAATTTCTTAGTTTAGTAGGTACAGACAGTCAGAAGCAAGACTAGGTCTACATAAAAACAATCAGACACACAAAACCTTTTTTTTCTGCAAAACCTTACCTGCTACACACTAAATATAAATGCAACACAGTATAAAACACAAAATTATGTTCAACAAAACAGAAAAACAATGTTTGGAAAAACAGAGATTAATTACTAATAAATGTTTAGTAGGCATCTGTGGACCACCCAGAATGGCACTGCCACCTGAACCTGACACAGACAAGCGTGGGACACAAGTTCAAAGTACACACATTTTAATTTTTTCTTTTTCCCCCGTTTCCCACAGGCACAACACAGTCCAAAGCACAGCACAAATACAATTCTTTCTCCTCTGTTTCTCTTTCTTTAATCCTGTCCTCCCGGCAAGCTTTGTCTTCCTCCTCTCGACTCTGGCCTCCCAAGTATTGGCTGCTGGCTTCTTTTATAAGACACCCGGAGAAGCTCCAGGTGCTTGGTGACTCACTTCTGGCAGCACTTCCAGGTGTGGTGGAAGAACTACCCATAATGACTCAGCAGCTTCTGCTGCAGCACCTCCAAAAGGACTGCACCAAACTCCAACTCCCATGAAGCCCTGCAGGAGTCCGATACACCACTGCAACCCAGGGGGGTTGCCATCTAGTGTCCCGGGAGAGGTAACGCTCTGGCCGCACGCTACAGCATCATAACTCTTTAATCCTAGATTCCACTTTCTTCTTTCAGCTGCACTCTGAAATCAATAATGTTCCATGCAAAGAATAATTAAAGTAGAATATCTTGAAGATCCATCATCAGCAAGAAAAATCATTTCCAGTAAAAGTTAGCATTTTTAGAGCAAAAAATGAGAAGTCAAGCAAAATGACACCTTTTATTGGCTGTCTAAAAAGATTACAACATGCAACTTTTCTTGGCAGCTCAGGCCCCTTCTTCAAGCATACTTTATATAAAAACCACACAATACTGAAATAGTTATATATTACAAATCACCAGTAATAAATATAGTGCAGTTTCACAGTAATATAATATGTGCAACACATGGATAGTGTCTAGTGATGGATAAAGTACCAGTGATTACAGTGTCTGGCATACCATACATACAATACATGAATTAAAGCCCATAGCTGTATAGTATGATAGCAGCTGGAAGAAAAGACCTGCAAAAATGTTCTCTCCTGCAGTAGGTTTCCTAACCTGTTCAGTTCTGCTTTGGACTCTTGGACCACTTCCTCATACTTTTGGCATCTGCAGCCAACTTTCAATTATATGAGAACTATACATATATATAAACATATAAATATATGTTGCATAGTTTTACTGTCAAATAATGCAAAGAGTACACAGCACGTGTTTCGCCCTAATTCTGGGCTCATCGGGCGTACACACTCACTGCCTCGGATGTCAGCGGCGAAGCCTCTTGCATTGCGCCACGGCGCGTGGTTCGTTCATTTGACAGCATGTAGATTGGGGTAATTACATTCATGGTATTTGTAGTCTGAATCACAATCTGACGTCCGAGGTTCGATCCCCGAGAGGGGGTGAAGTGAGTATGTACGCCTGATGAGCCCAGAATTAGGGCAAAACATGTGTCACATACTCTTTGCATTATTTGACAGTAAAACTATGCAACATTCTATGATCTGTTTCTCGCAACTGAAGAGGGCACTGTGGTGGATGTTTGCGGACTTGCAGACCAACCACAAGTGTTACCTGGTAGGTAACCACTATCAGAGGTGCCAGGGGCGACAACCTGGCCGGGACGCCATGAAGGACCGGAAGAGGGCGTGCACCCGCCTTGGATCACTTTGGGGCCGCCACCCTGGTTGCTTTGGGGGCCACGGGTACAGAGCTTTGAAGCTCCACCCTGTAGGAGCCCATGGTCACCACCAGGACCTCAGCACTTCCGCCACACCAGGAAGTGCAGGAGGGAAGAAGAACACTTGAAGCCAGCACATGTTGTTTGGGCACACGTAGACCAATGCCTGCAGGCAATAGTTGGTGCCAGCTGATTTGGGGTGAAGCTACAGCACATTTTGGCATAATAGTGAAGGTTCTTGGCTGCTCAGTGGCTCGGTCTAGAGGCATCACACACCTTGCTTTTTCCTCCATAGTACAAGTACACAACTATTAATTTTTTAATTAAATAAAAATGACATCTGCTATTTTTGCTTAGGACAGACGTTCTTCAGTCATTTAAAAGAAGCTGTATACTGTATTATAATTATCTTTATATTTTAATTCTATTAATCTGAAGAAAATGTAAAAGCTGACATAAAAAAAGGATTTCTGATAAAAGGAACACTGTTTTTATGATGCATATTGCATTTTTCAGGGCATAGTAATTCTATTCAGTTATATTTCATTATATCTGAATAGTCCTGGCACATTGGGATCAAAGTAACTATAAATATTCCATATTTAAATATGTTTCCATGAAAGAGAGACAGTATGTAGCAAACAACAAAATGATCTTGTTGGCATTGAATGCAGTAATATATAGTTTCTGCAAGCCCTAAATTCTAAAGTAGTTTAGCATTATTTTTGAAGGCTTTCATCATACATTATATTGGTTACTGGAAACAAATTAGAATTTAAATCTAAAGTAATAATGTAAAATGACACTACGTTTAAATCATCTGTATGACAATTCAGTCGGGAAATTAAAAAAAAGAAATCGAAACACTTTTCTCATTAGAATCTAGTCTAATTGTTAATAGTTTTGCAATGGCAGTGATAAACTAACTTTTAGACAGAAACTTAATAAACAAAGTTGGGATGTTGCAAGGAAATCATCCAATAACATAACCTTCTAAAGGTAACTGGAACTGTTTCTTGGAAAGCACTAAAATTAACTAATGGGCTTGATATCCCAACCAAAAATGCATTGTTTTTCCATAGTAAGGATCAGTCAGATCAAAAACATAAATTAAGGAACTAAATTATGAATACTGCACTCATTTTTGTCCGAAAGTACAAATATAATCTTTCACTAAAACAACAATAAAAAAATCTTTTGCTCAGCCCCTACTGGATGAAGAATTAAATTCTATTTTCCTCGTCTGTCAGATGACAGAGCTAACAGTTTTGACAGTTAGTGGAAACTACGTACAGTACCACTAGTGATGTAAATTGTGGAATGGCATACAGATGCTTACAAATTACAAGATAAAGTCTTTTCCAGCTGCATCCACATTTTGCAAGGATGCTATTTTGGTATTTCCATTATAATTGGATGTGCTATTAATTCGTATTTCTTAATTTTTTTATTGGCCTCTGTATTATCAATTAGTATTACCACTTTGGAGTTCAGATCTATTCCATTCTCCAAATTACCGTATACCTCTGGCCATGCCTTTTTCCACAGTCCATTCAGAAACTTTGGAGTCACTTCATTCCATGCTACTCTGATATTATCTATGGCATCTATTATGTCATGATCTTTCCAAAACTGCCTGATAAATTGCTTGTCTTCACCCTCTGTTTCTCTATGTGTTTCTTAAATATACGATGGAAGTAGTAGGCTTTAAAATTCAATATTACTCACATATGCTCACTCCATTAGTTATGTTAAGAAAGTGGTATTGGGAAGAAGCTAAACCACTTGGTTGGTTCAAAGTGTGTCTAGGCTATCAGGATGCTCCCAAGCAGTTTCATGCAAAACCAATGCTTTAGGTTCAGTGTGTGCACTCCTTATAATGGTGCTTCAAACTAAAATGAAAAAAGGAAAATATCGTTTTTTACAGAAGTGCTCCAACTATTTTCCCAGATTTTTCTTCACAAGCCATAAGTGCAAGAGGAAATGCTTTTCCAAAAGGGTCCTTTTCATGGCCTATTCATAAAGGAGATTTGCCTCGCTCAATGAGGTCTTCAGGTATAGCTGGGCTGCTTTTGAATCCATTTTCACCGCTTCACCAGTAACACAAATGCAATAGAGATTAATATTTTTTTTAAATCTATCAGACCTATCAATACTATGTTCTTTATTTTTAGTACAGTATAGCTAAACAGAGATGTACAAGGTATTTGAGACTCTCAAAACTCAATTTAACATTCACAAATATCACATTTAAGAGAAATGTTTAAGTGAACCTATATGTAGCATTATATGAGTTCAATGAAATTTTTGCAAGTGGCTTACTGGTTAGCATTGCTACCTCACAGCTCTGGCGACTTTGTTTTAATCCTTAGACTATCTAGTTTGTTTGTACTCTCTAAATTGCTTTTCCATCATGTTTCCAGTGTTTCTCCCACATCCAGGACAGTAACGTGTTAGATTAGTTGGTTCCTTTACATTTGCCTTGTATCAGTCAGTTTAGGTACTGGAGGGAGAATATCTCAAAAGGGGTTAACACCTCATCTAGATTGTTTTCCTGTCTTAGGCTCAGTGCTACTAAGATATACTCTGTCTCTCTGTAACACTAAAAGTAACATTAAAATAACTTAAAGGGGTAGGTAATTTCAAAATCTTTATATTCTTCACTGTTATCTAACTGAGATCCTTTGGCCCCTAAGTAATTCCTTCCAGATGTCTACAGTACAGCCATCTTTCATTAGCTCTAGATATCTAAGGCTTACGACTTGAACTTTAGTTCTTTATTTGGTGGGATTATCTCTCCTGGACAGACATTTTTCTCTCACCTCCATTCTGGCAAACACATAGGACAATTAGCTCTTGCATCATTCTGTTATCCATAGTCATAAGGTTACTGTACAGCCACTCATAATAACAAAGTGATGTTCTTGCATAGATCTGTAAATCTATCTATGAGCAGTCTTGTTCCTGCCTTTTTCTAATCCATCTGAACATATCAGATGAAATCTGTCCTTCATTAAGATTGTGTCAGCAATGTGAAGTTTAATCTAGCCCTCCTTAAAATGTCACACAGTACCTAAATGCCTCATTACTCAGTATGACAGCTGACAGTTCATCCATCTTCTTTGAAAGTGATTCAACATTTGCTAGTATTGTGGAGGCAGGCCAGTTTTGAACTCTTCCCACCTTGCTTTTATCCTCAGTCTGAAGCTGCTTAGGCACTTGGTATTGCAGTACTAGCAGCTGATTACAGAAATATCTAAAATATACCCCACTTTATGTTTCTCAGTAGACAGAGTTGTTTATATTGGCCATCAGTTTTGATTTCATTCATTCCTCTGTCTCTGTTACTACCTTCAGTGAGTTAGGAGTGGGTCCCATAACTGCGTCTGCCTTCTTAATTAGGTTGTTGATTTGCCAGGCCTCCCCTGAAGTGACATTACTGGCCCAGCACACTGGCTATCACAGTTGTAAAACATAAAAAGGATGTCATTACCCACATTAAAGGAATGCAGTCTCCAAAGAAAAAAAAGTCTCCTTGGCCCTTTCTTATATTGTTTCTCTGTATTACTAGAACAGTTCAGCTTTCACTAATGTGGACCAGCTCAAAAACTTACAGCAGTGTACCAAGTGTACAAAGTTCTCCATCTGACTCCTGCACTGACTCATCCTCCTTGTCAGTAAATTTCATTAAGGCAGAATCATCAGAGAATTTCTGCAAGTCACTTAACCTGGTGTTATATTGATAGCCCAAGGTGTACAGAGTGAAGGTGTGGTACACCGGTTTTGCGCACAGCTAAACCAGAGGCACAGTCCTTCAGCCTCACAAACCGTTGTTTGCCTAACAGATACTTTATTTGTCCTGTATAATAATCTATCTATCTATTGTGACAGTAGGGGGCGCTGTTGCACCTCCAAACCCTCAGACAATACGCCAAAACACCAGATAAAAAGTCCCAATAATGAATTAATTACTATAGTAATGTGCACCAGGCACCTCCACCTCCACTATACACAATAACAAATCAATAATCACAAATAAACACTAATCAATCCTCCTCTCCACCCAGCAGCTCTGTCACACACCCTCCCAACTCCAGTTCAGTCTGCTGGGGTTTCCCATCATCCTTTAAAAGTCCATGACCCGGAAGTCCTCCATTTCCGGGTCAACTCCACATAGTCCTGTCTCAAGTGTCCTAGAAGTACTGCAAGTTTCCGTCCTCGTGGCTCTGAAGTACTTCCAGGTTGGCGTAACTGTAACAATCCCCAGATTTTGGATGAGCTCCCCCTGGCGGCATCCACGGCACCCAACAGGATGCCATAATGCCCTGCGGGAATCCAAGACACCTCAAGGCTAGTGTCCTGGATGTGTCGGCCGGGATGACCCGCCGGCCGTCCATCACATTATCTATCTATCTATCTATCTAACATGCAAACAAAAAATTCTTTGTACTATGTACTCATGATGATAAACTTATTCACTTAAAGCACTACCATGAAATAAGTAATATATTAGAATAAAGTATCATTCTTGCTAATAATATAAATAATTGTCAAAATGTTCAGGGAAACATAAATATGAAAACGCTGCAGACTCAATGAGATCATTGAACCTACGTATTATATTTTTAGTCTCAGATATCGCTAATGAATACTCAAGGCAATTTCTCTTCTGACCACATTACTTTATTTTTATTTTACATTACTCAGTTGACATGTTCATTCTTAATGGTTAAAGATGGATATATCATATCAAAAAATGTTGATGACTTATGAAGTCTTTGCTTAATGTTTCTATAAGATGGTATCTCAGTTAAATACATTTAATTAATTTAAAAAAAAATCTTTTGACTGTTCACCATTGAGTGAATTTGGTATTTTCTGATGTTAAGTAAAACATAACCTAATTTCTTTCAATTGTGTTATGCTTAGTTAATTATGAT
The DNA here is from genome assembly GCF_016835505.1 of Polypterus senegalus. Classification (NCBI taxonomy): domain Eukaryota; kingdom Metazoa; phylum Chordata; class Cladistia; order Polypteriformes; family Polypteridae; genus Polypterus; species Polypterus senegalus. Next base: position 191,375,924 of record NC_053157.1, on the reverse strand, counting down.
CCTTATATGATAAGGTAGCATTATAGTGTAAGTCAGGGGTGCCCAATGTGTCGATCGCAATAGATCGCAAAGGCAGTGCAGGTAGATCGCGCTGCATTCAAAAAAAAATTTTTTTAAACGTTAGTCTATCATATATCCTTCCTATGGCATTTGCCACTTTAATGATATACAGGGCAGCCAGTCTGAGATCTCTTCTCTTCTAACACACTGGTCATTCCACACGCACGATCAAACGCGCGAGCTACTGCAAAACTCCAGCTGTGATGTAGTTAGCCTTCCAATTTATATCGACTGAAGAAGGAATTAAAAAAAAATTGTTTGGGAAGGGTATGGGCTGGATGTGGAATTGGAAGAGGAATTTTTTCTCACAATGTCACAATCGAAGTGCGTTTGTCTGATCTGTCAATCTATCATTGCTATTCCAAAGAAGGAAAATGTGCAAAGGCACTTTCAAACTGTTCATAAAAACTACAAAACTGACTTCCTTCAAAAAAGCGATCTGAGAAAGAAAAAGGAGAGGGAACTAAAATCGTAGTTAATCGGACAGCCATCATTTTTCACTCGGCTGAATTCAAAAGCTCCTTGACTGCATTATTAGGTTCTTCTTATTTATGCGAGTCAGCCTTTTCCCACATGAAGATTATTAAATCCAAATATTGTAGTGACCATAAATGTATTGAATTGATATTGTACCATAAAGGTTATTCAGTTATGCAAGGTACAACAACATACATTTTATGTATAAAGTATATATACAGTATATATAGCGACGACAACTGGGGCGGAGCGTCAGACCCCGCGAGGGACGTCCTCCTCCAAGAGGACACGTCAGCCGGACCCTGGCTGCGTGGTCTATGTCTCCCAGCGAACCTTGAGGGAACGGTGTATCCTTTATCCACCCGCTCCCCTGTCCTCAGGGGACAGTCTCGCCACTCGTGGCCCAGCCGACGGCAGTTGTAACACCGACGATGTCCTCCTGGGTGTCTCCCTCTGCGAGACCAGAAACACCTCGGGAATTCCGTCAGCGTCGTCTCCGCCCCTTCATCTGCCAAGGAGGGTATTACGGCCACTTGGCTGCCCTTTAGCCTTCTCTCTGATGTGTCAGGAGACCAACACTTTATTTTGGGGATCTCCTGTTTCATCTGGGGCTTGTGCTCAGCTTGAGGCTCTCTATGGAAAAGAGAGAGCCTCTTTGCTGTTTGCACGCCTGTTGTCTTCCCGGAGGCAGCGTCATTAGCACCGCATCGCTCCGATGAACAGCACCGTTCAGCTGCATCGGCACGAGCGGCGCTTCCCCCGGCACTCCTGTCACCGGCACTACCCCGCACTTAAGATCGGTCGGATTCTGGAGGGCTGCACTGCTCCGTAAAGCCACGTCACACGCATGCCCGGGCTGTTTGCTCCAGTCTCTGACCATTCGGTCATCGTGCTCCAGTCTTTTGTCAGGCACACAGTGCTTTGACAACCGCTACTCATCCTCTGCGGTGCCCGATCGCACTGTGTCCCCTTATACTCTACGACACGGTACGGACTCACCTGCACTCCCGCATCAATCATCACTGGAGCTTCCCGGCCCAGCCGCTGCACAAAGTCCCGCAGACCCTCCAACGGTGCTGCTGCCGTTGCTCCCAATTCCTCCACACGTTACTTCAGTTCTTTAAATTCCTGTAAGAAACGGCGTAGGGGCTCGAGGTATTCCACACAGTTAATGATTATGGCCGGCGTTGTTTGCGCTTCTGAACCAATGAGCATGTCCCCTCCTGGCACGTGATCAGCTGGGTCGCGCAAAGGCTCTTGGGACTTGGAGTCCACAGGGGGACGGCTGGCTACTACAAGCCGGCTGAGATCTGCCTTTTCCTTCACGACTGCAGACCCTTCAGCCACAACCCGTCCCTCCTTGACGGTTGCGGCTTGTTTCGGCGCTGCTTTGCTCGCCTTCCTCGTCGGAGGACTCCGGGTTACCTTCACCATCCCGGCATCCACCGTGGGTGACCAGTCTGTTGTTGTTGACTGCTTTCTGGGAGCCGCGGTCATTTTGCCAGACCGCGAGGCAGGCATCCGAGACGCCGCTGATAGTCTGTCTGCGGGCGTCCGCAAAACATGACAGATACAAACCCGAAACGTCGGGCGTTTTACCTGCGCTTACCTCCGTAGCAGGTGATGATATCCCCGGAGCATCTAGGGAATCCGATGCACTCGACCGCTGGCCGTGTCCCGATAGTCGCGCTGCCCGGGCTCGCTCGGCCTGAATTAGCTCTCGGTCTTCCGCTCTCTCGGTGAGGTAGGTCCAGGACATTTCATCATTGGTCATGTTCCGTACCCCGTGGGTACTGACCTTCTTTTTTCCTATCTTCTTCCCCATCACGGTCCGAATTGGAATGACGCTCACCGCCGTAGCGTTTCCATTAGCGGGTGGTGTTTGCACCTCCATGTGTTGATGAGTGTCTTCCTTAGGGTTGTCTGCCCACACAGAATTTATTTTTAATTCAGGTCCCCTGCCAACAGATGGCCAGACAATCCTGCCGGCTATGCCAGTGTGGCAGTAGGGGGCGCTAGTGCTTCCTGGAACCCTCAGGTATAACTCCAGACACCAGGTAAAAGTCCAAGACTCTTTATTGTTTAATAACAATGTGCACAAAGCACCCTCCACACTACTCATTCAAAACAACACTATTCTCTGAAACAATAAACTCTCCTCCTCGCCCAGACACTTGGTCATCTACCTCCCAGCTCAGCTCATGGTCTGGACTGAGGCATCGCCCTTTTATAGCCCCTGACCCGGAGGTGTTCTTGTCCCAACAGTCCACAGTTCCTTATTCCTTCCGGGTCAGGGCAATCAGTCCTTTACTTCAACTCGGGAGCACGTCGTTCCTTCCAGTCACATGACCGTGACGTACTCCCGGGTCATAAGGCACAAAAGAGCCCATAAGCCCCCCCACAGCGACTCCTGGTGGCCCCCAAGGTATCCTAGCAGGGCTGTGTAAAAACACTACATAGTCCATAAGGCCCTGCTGGAACTCGGGGCACGATCCTGCTGTCGGGAGAGCTCCTCCTGGCGGCCTGGGGGTGAGGGCCGGAGCACAAAGCCGGCAGTCCTCCACAATGATTATACAAGTAGTTTCACGTGTAGTGAAATGTGTTTTGAATTGGCCATGAGACTGTGCAATAAACTTAACAAATAGATAAATTAAATTAAATTTAAAAAGAAATTTAAATTAAAAAAAATTTTAAAGGATAGAATTAAGGTGGTACAATTTATAGAAGAAATGCATATATCCAAATAAGCATTACAACTATAAGCAGGATCTGAAGATTGTACACATGTAATAGAATAAAATAGAATGATGGCTCAATACAGTTTTTTTCTATTCAGGTAGACCAGGCTACATGAGTCACCATCCCTGTTCTGGACACAGATTTCTTTGATTTACCTGAGACTATCTTAAGGGTCACTGCACTTTGTCTTATAACCCTCCATAGACCACTTGACCATAAGTAACCCTATCAGAAGCATTCATCCTAAGACAATATGGCTCTAAAGTTTATTGAGTCTTAGAAGCACCACCACCATGCCATGGTCTCATTTCTGGTATAGAAGAGATGACTGTAAAAAAAACTGTGTATAGGGAAACATAATTTTAATTTTAGTATGTTAGATTCCATATGGAACTGTAACTCTCTTTTTAGTTTTCTTTTGACCTGTGTAAAAGTAGCAAGTTTTAAACACAAAAAGAGGAAATATTAGCAGACAGAAGGCAGAGAAGTTAATCTAGCACAAGAGAAACTTTATATTGAAAAAGTCAGCAGTCAGCAAAAAGAAAGGTTAGAACTTTAAACACGGCAACATTTCTCTTCCAAAGCTCATTTCCTGGATTTTCAACTTGCTTACAAAGTGACACCATCCAACATTATTATTATTAATAATAATAATAATAATAATAATAATACATTTTATTCACAAGGCGCCTTTCTGAGAACTCAAGGACTCCGAACAAACAAAAAGACACATTATAAACAACTTAAAACATCAGAAAAAAAAACATAACATATAAAAATTAAAACCAAACAAAGTCACTGTAATCATAAAGAAAAAAACATTTTAAACAGATGTGTTTTAAGTTTACATTTAAAGGATGAAAATGATTTGATATTTCTGAGCTCAGCAGGTAATAAATTCCAGAGCTTGGGAGCAGAACAGCTGATTGTTCTGCTCCCCATGGAGGTTAGACGGGCGAGAGGGATGATCAGGTGGATGGAGGAAGAGAATCTAAGGTTACGGGAGGGAATGGCAATATGAAGGAGATCAGACAGATATGGAGGGGCGAGGTTATGAATGGCCTTAAATGTTAATAGCAGAATTTTAAAATCAATTCAAAACTTAATCGGGAGCCAATGAAGCTGCTGCAAGACCGGAGTAATATGGTGAATAGATGAGGTTCGTTAATGATGCGTGCTGCAGAATTCTGGAGATTTATTAGGGAGACCAAAGAGGAGTGAATTGCAGTAGTCCAGACAAGAAGTAGCAAGACTGTGAACAAGAATGGCAGTGGTATTTGGAGTGAGGGAGGGGCGGATGTGATTAATATTACGTAGGTGGAAATAAGCAGACCGGCTTATGTTATTAATGTGAGAATGGAAAGATAGAGTACTGTCAAGGATGACACCCAAACTCTTAACCTGAGGTGATTGGGAAACAACAAAGTTATCAATCGCAAGAGAACGATTATCTGCTTTGGATAATGATGATTTTGAGCCAATGAGGAGAACCTCAGTTTTGTCACTGTTTAATTTAAAAAGTTTGAAGAAAACCAGGACTTAATTTCAGCAAAACAGTCAATAAGTGGTATGACAAATATTATCAAAGGCTGCACTCAAATCAAGAAGAATGATAATAGTAATTAAACCGGATCAGCAGCCATAAGAAGGTCATTGATGATTTTAACAAGTGCCGTTTCTGTACTGTGAAGAGGGCGAAAACCAGACTGGAACTTTTTATATAGATTATTATGAGATAAGTGGGAGTGAAGTTGGATAGCTACTATTTAGTACTATTAGATACTTCCATGCATGCACACCTCATGAACATGTGCTGATATAGTCAGTCAAGGTGACATTGGATGGAAAGCTTCACAAAGTCAGCTGCTTCAAGGGTAAGCAAAAAGATGGAAGAACAAGGACCACCTGATCCATATTATGAGATGTTTCACCTGCAGCAACGTAACATTAAGACTGATTGAATGTGTTGGCCTTCCTTATCTATGACAGCTGCTGAATATTTAAATTGTGTGATGATTAGTCATAATTGCCTCTGGTAAATTGTAGGAGACATCCTCTAATAGGAAAGTGAAGCACAGTATCAGTTAATTGTGGCAGAAGTCAGACCATAGTCCTAGGTGCAAGTGCTTTGCATCTACAAGCTGTGTCTCCTTCCTGTCCAGTGAGTTACATAGTGCATCTATGTAACAAAAAACCTGGGTGTGGGAATAAAATTATGTGTTTTAAGACAGGGTCATTCCAAAACCCTTCCATGATAAAACACAGTGTAATACATAACACCCAGGTTCTGAAATTGTAATTACTGCAATAAAGTTGAAACTGTTAGCTAAATTTTAGCACTTGCCTTGTTTTGAGCCAATATTAACACCAATATTTACTGTTTAATAAAATGTAATTTACATTGATTCCATTGTTAATGTCACTGGGGTACAAAGCTACAATTTCTGCAGTAAACATTTTGTTAGTATTTATCTTCTATATAAATAAAAATGTAAATGTTAAGTTTGTTCAAAATCTTAAATCTCTGAAAGTTCTTCACCAATTGCTTTGAAATTTTGACACAAAGTTGCGTTTGAATACACGCGTGTTTTTATAGAAATTTTGACACAACGTTGCATTTGAATAAGTGCATTTTTTTATATACCTACTATTATATAGATGTCACACCTGTGACAGGTAAAAACATGCTTTGTTGTAAAACAGCGCAATCTGTTGGACGTAAAAGCAACACATGCTATACTAAATGCACAGCGATCGCGTTCTGCAGCTTCAGATCTGCTTCGTTCTCAACAGAATGAACGCAACAGGCTGAGAGTGGCTGAAAGACATCAACGAGAAACAGCAGATCACCGTCAAACACGACTCCGTGCTCAGCAATCACGCGATTACAATCGCCTTGCATTCCAGTACAACCTAGCTGATGATTATAGTTTGAGCTGGCATGTTCTCAACGGCACTATGACTGAAGTGTGTCCTTATTGCAAGGCTCTGAAATTTAATGGAGAAACGAAAGGAATGTGTTGCGCCGCCGTAAAAATTAAACTGCCTCAACTTGGAGAACCGCCAGACCCATCAAAAACTTTGCTTGCCGGATATACTGACAAATCAAAGCATTTCCTATCGAACATCAGGCAATACAACTCATGCTTCGAAATAATGTTGTTCGACGCAGAAATCGTAACAGCTCAATTCATACCAACTTTCAAAGTGAAAGGACAAATTTATCATAAAGCCGGCTCTCTGCTTCCATTCCCAGATGGTCAACATAAATTCCTACAAATGTATTTCATCGATGATGGAAATGATAAATTGAATACACGCTGCAGAATTTCTACCGACATAAAAAGGTCCATCATTTCCCAACTGCAAGAGCTTCTTCACGAAAAACACAATTTAGTCTGTTTGTTCAAAACAGCAATTGACATGATGCCATCTGATACACACAAGATTGTTATTCATGCTGACAAAACGCCTGCTGGAGAACAAGATTCAATGCGCCAACTATAGACGAAGTGGCAATTGTTATAGTAGGAGATCAATTCCAAACTAGAAATATTGTTCTTCATCGGAGAAACAATCAATTGACAAAAATTGCAGAAACTCATCGATGCTACAATGCCCTGCAATATCCAATCATTTTTTGGGATGGTGCCGATGGATATCACTTCAACGTTAAGATGATAAATCAAGTCAGTGACGAAGAAACGAATATGAAATACAGCGCAATGAACTATTATTCATACTGATTAATGAGAATGAAGACAATCAAATTTTGAAATGCTGTCAATTGTTTCACCAATACGTCGTAGATATGTATGCAAAAATCGAAACAAAACTTTTGATATTCATCCGTTTGAATCAGACCAAGCTTCGCTCTCAAGAATACATTCATTTGGGAAATGTAGTTGTAAATGACGGTAATACAACTAACGTTGAAATACTAACGATTTTGCCATCTTCATATACAGGCAGTCCACGTCATATGCATGAGTACGCTCAAGATGCAATTGTGTATGTTCATCACTACGGGTGTCCAAACCTATTCTTTACATTCACATGCAATCCAGCTTCGGACGATATACGACAGCTCTTACTTCCTGGGCAATCACCGGTGGATAGGCATGACATCACAGCACGTGTTTTCAGACAGAAGCTGAAATCACTGATGGATTTCATGGTAAAACATGAAGTGTTTGGGTCTGTGTGCTGCTGGATGTACTCAGTAGAATGGCAAAAGAGAGGATTGCCACACGCACATATACTAATCTGGCTGTATAACAAAATCACTTCAAACGAAATCGACGATGTAATATGCGCTGAAATACCCAATGCCGACGTCGATAAGGATTTGCATGAAGTTGTGACGAAAAATATGATACATGGACCTTGCGATACACTGAATCCAAATTCATCATGCATGATAGACGGAAAATGCTCTAAGCAATATCCTCGAGAATTAGTATCCAACACAGTTTCAGGAAACAATGGATGTCCTTTCATAGGTGAAGATGTCCTCATTCCTCGCATTCCTATGATTCCAATGGATATGCCATCTCAGTTTAAGAGTTTGCAAATCCCAGTTCGATTGGCATTTGCAATCACCATCAATAAAGCTCAGGGCCAATCTTTACAATTGTGTGGTTTACATCTAGACACGGATTGCTTCTCACATGGACAACTACATGTTGCATGTTCTAGAGTCAGCAAACCAGACAATCTCTGTATCTGCACACACAATGGAACAACACAAAATATTGTATACCCACAAGCATTGTGAAATTAGACACATTAGAAATGTGCGCTTTCTCTTTTCTTTCTTTTCCATTTAACCAGACTGAGCCACAGCAACGCGTGGCCGGGTACAGCTAGTTGTTAAATAAAACTGTGTCTGTTATCAGAGTATGAGTAAGAGTTAACATTATATCTACATAGAATGTCTCTACATGGGAGCATACAGTGTATATTAAAATGAGTAGTGGTTTCTGTAATGAAGCCATTAGTACTCCACAGCAAAAGTAAGATGAACAGCACTTGAAAACCAATCTGCAAAAACTCACTTGCATTTGTTAGATTAGTAACACTCTGTAATCTCTAAACAAAGCAGAAAAATAATAGGAAATGTTTTCTCTATCTATAACTTAAAACTCATCAAATCTAACATTGGTTGTGTTCTTCTTTCGATTCTTTCAATTATACCATCAATCAATCAATCAATCAACATTTATTTATATAGCACATATTCATGCAAAAAAAAATGTAGCTCAAAGTGCTTTACAAAATGAATAGAAAAATAGAAGACACAATAAAAAATAAACATAAGTCAACATTAATTAACATAGAATAAGAGTAAGGTCCGATGGCCAGGGTGGACAGAAAAAAAAAAAACTCCAAAGGCTGGAGAAAAAAATAAAATCTGTAGGGGTTCCAGACCAAGAGACCGCCCAGTCCCCTCTGGGCAATCTACCTAACATAAGTCAAACAGGTGTGGTGGTCACACAGATCACTGAAACAGAAATAACGGAAAAAGAACAGCAGAGAGAAGTAAGGATTAGTATGGATTGTGGAACCATGAAAAAAATGACAATTCCATGCATGCATAGTTTATCAGGGGGTACAGTAAAATGTATTTATTAGAAAACCATGTTAAAATAATGGGTTTTCAGCAGTTTTTTAAAAATGTTCCACCATATTAGCCTGACTAATTTCTATTGGTAAACTATTCAAGATGTTAGGCACATAACAGCAGAAGGCTGCCTCACCAGTTCTTTCAAGTTCAGCTCATTGAATTATAAGCAAACACACAAGATCTAAGGTTAAGATTTGGAGTGTAAGGTGAGAGGCATTCTGAGTATTGGATGAAGAGAGATTATGTAAGGCTTTGTAAACCATAAGCAATATTTTAAACTCAATTCTGAATGGCACAGGTAACCAATCTAATGACATCAAAACTGGACAGATGTACCTAGCATTAGAACATTAGAACAATCTACACGAGTACAGTTCATTCTGCCCGACAATTTCGCCAGTCCTATTCACTAAATTCTTTTAAAATAACATCAAGTCTAGTGTTGAAAGTCCTTAAAGTCCTACTGTCTACCACACTACTTGGTAGCTTATTCTTTGTGTCTATGGTTCTCTGATATATGATACATGATTACATGATGCTTAAGTATATTTGCATTATGATTGACAGCGCAACAAACAATATAATTTATAAGCAAAATCAGACTCAATTTTAAATTTAAAGGCAATTGTTACTTATACCACTGCTACAGATTAATGACAATAGTAAAAACTTAAAATACTATATATTAAGTGTGACATAAGATGATATATACATGGAACACCAATACAATTCTGTTAATTAGCTGCCATGATTTGTTGTATTTTTCTTAATTTTTTTCCCTGCTCTAAATATTTTTTCCAAACTTCTAAACATCACTTTCTGAATTTTCTTTATTCCAGACAATTTTCTGGAATCACTGTCTGCCTCATATATTTTGGTGTAATTTTTTTTTTTATTGTATCTAATATTATACATTAAAATTTCCCACAATGCCATTTCATGACATCATTACTATGAAACATCCTGTACTTAAGGAGTATTTCCAAGAATTCAAGCAGTATGTCATTATAGCTGCAACGCTATCTAAGCCAGCATCACATTGAATGCAGCATCCAAGTTTGTGGATACAAAATAAAGCCTTTTACATGTGCTGTCTTAACTTACATTTTAGGTTCAATGACTCTTGACTAGGTTCTTCTGATTTTGTTTCTTGTTACACGTATTGTGTTTACCCATGTTATCTTTTATTTTTCTGGTTCTGACCCCACTCTTTTTATTACTGTCTTCTGTTTGTGGACCTTTCTCCATTTGCTCTACAAACCTGCCTTTTTTTCACCTTGTGGCAGAACAATAGCCTCATGACCAGTGGATACAAGCATTTGCCTAACTAAGTAGCATGGATAATAGCGGTCCTGTGCCTTATGAGCTAAATGAAAGATGGAGGTTATTGATTTGGCAATATGTCTGAAGTTTTCCATAGTACTGTGTCTGTTTTTAAGGCAGTGTATGTTACATACTGTATGTACTTAACAAGTGGCAGTCCAGAGTGTAGGAACTTGGTGATCAGTTTTGACCATACAACAGTGCTGAATGTTTTGCTACTGTCTGTAAACAGGACTTTAGCATTTCAATTTTTATTATACAGGTGCTCAGGGATAGACCAGTTGTGAGGATATGTAAGGAAAGAAAATACAATCCAGAATATGCTGAATGTGTCTTGGTATAGTCTTTCAGAATATTTCAACACAATTGGAGTGTGTTCCAGTGGTCCCTAATCATTGAAATTTTAATTACTTTGCACAGAGAAAAGTGCTTTTTTGACACAGATTGATCTCTCGGTGAGACAATAAAGGTATTAATGAAAATACCCACTAATTGGTCCCAAAAGTTTTTTAAATGCATTATGAAGTTCAATTAATAATGAATATGATGTTAAAATCTTAAATATACTGTACATTGTGTATTTAATATAGATTAAAGAGATAAACTCCTGTTAAGCAGAGAAATAAAATTCAGTTTAGATAAATTAATTCTTGTATTGCACTTTTTTTAGTGGGTACAGGCTTTTGAGAAAATTGATAGCAATGAATATAACATAGACTTAACCGCAATGTTTGGTTAAAGCGATTTTGCAATGCCTTGCTATATAACACAACTCTTCAATAAAAAAAAAAAAAAAAAAACTAAAATTATGAAGTGTTCAGAGCAAAAACTTGTTTCTGTGAGGTTGACAACAGCCAATGTATTATTTTCCTTTGTTAAATACTGCATTAATGAAAGTAGAAATATGCAGTATATTATCAAACTCCAAAGAAAAATGCAAGGGTGTTAATGACAAATTCAGCTTTGGTGCTTAAATAATGCTTAAATCACAAATTAATAAGCTAAACTTTTTGCAGAATTTGCCTGCAAGTAGATTGTTAATTTATTAGATGCTCTTGTACTGTGACTCAGGGTTAGTGAAGAGCTGATAGTCATTTGAAAATAAGCAGACTACATTTTGGGAAGAGCCTATAAGTGCTTTGTCAGGTTTTTGGATGGAGTAAAAGATTTTCCTTCAGTTAGAACACTCTATTATGGATCGTTTCCAAACAGTTAATTTAAAATTCTGCCACAAAGATAATTACTAGAACTAAGAAGTGTACTGAAGGAGGGAGAGCCTTTAGCAGCAAGTTTGCAATAGACTACCTACTTCTATAAGGATTGCATGTCCTTGTAACACTGCAGTTTAGCTCCTGCAAAATACATCTATTGCTCATGTATTCTTTTCTAACAAGACCTTAAGAAAAGGCTTCTTTTCATGTTAATAATACTAAGAAAGCATCAATCAAGTGATTATTTATGTGCAGGTATAATTACTTGTGAATATGATTACACTGAAGTATACAATATCAAGAAAAATGTCTCACTTAAGCCACCTATGATCATTCCAAAATAAAGTGATTTTAGTAAGTGATATTGCTGAGATGAATAAGCACTTTACTGATGCTTTCTAAGTATATTTACAACAAAAGAAACCTTTTTTAAGGTCTTATTAGATAACAGCATATGAGTAACAGATGCATGTATGCAGTACCTAAACTAAGGTGTCACCTGTATCAGTGTCCGCAGTCTGGACAGCCATTGCTTCTGCAAAGAAAATCGAATTAGCAGTAGTTCTGTTGGTTATTCTTCTTAAATTAAACTGTACCAGAGTAATTCATACTATCCCTTTCCAAATCTCCCATAGGAATTGCATGAAGCTAGAACATTGAGCCATGCAAAATGACATTTTTGGGAATCTTTGATTTTAACAGTGAGTAATACAGTTCTAGACATGCATACTCATGGACACCCTAATTTGAATTTATATTTCTCCTAATTTTCCCTAACATGAATACACTCACTGTTTTGCTTAATCCAATCAAAGTGAAATGTACTAAGTTTTTAAGTTTTCTTCATGGGGAAACAGTAAAGTCAGTATTCATGAATCCGTCTATGACTGTTCATTTAGGTTGTGCGGTTTTAATTTTTGATAATAACCATCTCTTTGGCCACTTAATTTACATAATAAGATTAATCATATGTACAAACTGAAAAGTCTTGGAGATTCTGAGACATCCAGAATTTATAGGATGCATGTTTACACTGCTTTGAATTAGAGTGTTTTGTGGTTTTACAAACTGCTCTGCCATATTCTCCCACTGAGTGTGATGTTACTGTCCACTTCTGACAAGTTTTAGAAGCACCACATCTGAGTGCAAAACTGCCGCGCCTAACATACATTCGTACAAACCAACACAACTGTGTTTCAGAAGTGTAGAGAGAGTGGAGAGTGTGGTTTAGTGGTAAAGACACTGGATTTCAAATCTTAAAGTTGTGGCTTTAAATCTTATTAATGACACTGTCTGACCTTGAATACATCACTTAACCTGCCTGTGCTCCAACTGGAAAAAGAAAAGAAATGTAACTAATTGTATTTTAAATGTCATAAGTTGCCTTGGATAAAAGTGTCAGCCAATTAAATGTAATATAAATAAAACAGGGAAGAGTTTAGATGCATGAGACGTGCAAAGAAGTAAGCCTGGGGAATGGGCAGGCAGGACTGTAGATTTTATGAACCCCTTTGATCAAGAGGTGAGTGCACTGCTTCAGGGGATAAGGAAGAAAGCTTTTTAAGTCAAGACTAATAAGCTCACCACAGAGAGAGAGAGAGAGAGAGAGGAAGTCAACAAGGACACCAAGAGACCTTTAAGCTGCTGCAGAGACTTCAATAATTACTGGATTACAAGAACATCTAGAACTCTCAGGTTGTATAGTGTGGATTACCACATTCCAGTTGCTTTTGTTTATTACACAAATAAAACTTTTTAAGTCTGTTTTCTTGCTTGCACATTTTGATCTATGGTACTGCTAGAGGTAGAGAAACAGTAGGTCACTTGGACTGAGGGAGAAGTTACAGTGTAGAGTGTAAAAATAAAGTGTAAGTGTAAAAATAGGCAAAGGAGAGTAGCAATAGAGGTATAATATATATATATATATAATTGTGGGATTACAGGAGAAGCATCTGTGCTTTTGAGAAAGGGATTTATCTTTTAAAAAGTGGTGCCCCTCTCTTTCCCATGATAAAACAAAGGGGAAAAACTAGAAAAACTGTAGCTGATGTTTATTCACTAAATTGCTTCGGGAAGCAAACTGGAGTGGATACATTTCCCTCAGTAACTTTCTGTGTAGAAAATTTCTATTATTATATCACATGAGTAAGAACCTAAACTGCTACTGATTATAGAAATTCAGACAATAGAGTCTTAAGAATGTTCTTGTGAGCAGCAGGTTACATAACCTCTGATGTACTCATATGTTTGTTCAGCTATTACAAAAAATATATACTGACTCTAGATCATGAATTTTGTTTCTTCACTGAATGATGCTTCCCAATTTCATATTTTAATAAGATGAAAATCCAGTACATCTTTCCAAAATAAATGTCAAATCTATGAGGGAACCAAAACTCTTAAAATGAAGAATGCCAAGTTCCAGGCCAGAAAATTAAACTAACTCTACTTTTTGCTTTGCTTTTCTTTTACTCTGAGGACTAAGAGATTATTTTTATTTTTTTCCCATGTTGGAATATACATCTCTTACAGGCAACAATCTGCTTTGAGGTTTTCTCACACTTTAGTTTTAAATGTTAAAACTGTCTTTCTATTCTAAACATGTGACATTTCTTTATTTCCTAAATACAATGTCGGGCTGTTATTTGTTTATTCTCAAATCTTTTGATTCCCTTTCTTTTCCACCCAACCCAGATTTTCTCTTTGTTATATTCTAATCTTGTATTCACAATATTGCCTTAAAGAAACATTTCACAATTTCTCCTTTCTTTCCTATTTTTTTAAAATAAGAAACATTATTAGTTATGTAGGTGTGTTTACCCAAAATTACTTAAATTTCTGCAGCTTTAGTTTGATTCTTGGGATTCTGTCAATAGTGTGACACATTGAAATTATTCCACAGACAAAATATCTTCATTTTAAAAAGCTTTAGAAAATTTTTAAAGTAAAATAGTTCACACAAAAATAGAGAAAAAGTTGGTATTGCAAAGTAAAGAAAAGGTCTTGTTTAAAGAAAATTCCGTTTATGGCTTTTATCTTGTTGGTTTGGTTGGTTGGTATGCATATCCCATTTACTAACTGAAAATGGGTCTGTCAATTCATGCTAGCAACAAGTCTAATACCCAAAGACTGTGTTACAGATATAGCTAAGAGGGTTTTACTTCACTCTTTACTTTAACTACAGGGGGTAAAAGGCTATACTATACCATAATCAATAGTTATGAAAGAAAATTATATTCTATTCAAATTATGCAAACATTAATATGAGTTAAACTTAAAGCACTAACTTTCTAAGATTGGCTCTTACAAGTTACTTTTAGCACTGTCACAGGTGGCTGGGGGTGGTACCCAGCTGGGACGACCCGGAGAACCAGAGGAGGGTTTACACCTCCTCCAGACCACGTGGGGGCGACCGCCCTGGTGGCTTTGGGGACCACGGTAACTGAGCTTGGAAGCTCAACCCTATAGGGGCCCGTGGTCACCGCCTGGCCCTCAGCACTTCCGCCACACCCGGAAGTGTTGGAGTGAAGAAGACCAGGGACACCCAGAGTGCTTCCGGGTGCACAGCCGGTACTTCCGCCACACTGGGGAGTGCCGGCGGAAGATAGTCGGGAGGCATCTGGATCACATCCGGGTGGGGATAAAAGGGGCTACCTCCCTCCATTCGTAGGCTGGAGTCGGGAGTGCAGAGGACAAGGTCTTGGTGGAGAGGAGTGGATGCAGCCTGAAGAATAAAAGAGACATTGTGAGGCCTGGACTTTGGGGGTTGTGTGCACTTATTGTATATAGTAGTTGTAAAATTAACGTGTGTTGGGTGTTAAAACGATGTCTACCTGTCTGTATCCAGGCCTTGCTCCACAGCTCATAAAATCAATAAACTATAAAAAGCTATATTTAAAAATTAATACCTTCATCTTCAGCCCAACATTCCATAATTTACAATTCTACAATTGAATCAATAAACTAAAATCAATTGTGCTGATTTTCACTTTGTTTGTATAATTGCAAGTAGATTTATATGAGGACACAAGTAAAAAGAAAATAAATTTGCCAAATCTCAGATTCAGAAATCTACTCAGCTAAACTTAACTTTCTGCTTGTAATGGAGTTTGCACATTCTCCCAAAGTCACAGTAGCTTTTCCTGAAAGGTTGTCTGTTTTTTCTTTAAATATCTAAATATCTGCCTATTATTTACCTGGCAATTCCATACTGACCCAGTTTGAGTGTCAGTGTGGTTGTGGGTCATGAGAGAGACTAACACCCTGTTGATAGCTGATTTCTACCCTGTGTCCCATGTCTCTGGCCCCCATGACCCTGACGCAATACAAGAAAGAAAAAGAGAAATGTCAGTCATTATCCAACCCGCTATATCCTAACTACAGGGTCACAGGAGCCAATCCCAGCCAACACAGGGCACAAGGCAGGAACAATCCTCAGGCAGGGTGCCAGCCCTACCGCAGGGGAGACACACACACACACACCAAGCACAATTTAGGATCGCCAATGCACCTAACCTGCATGTCTTTGGACTGTAGGAGGAAACGGGGAGAATATGCAAACTCCACTCAGGGAGGACTCGGGAAGTGAACCCAGGTTTCCTTACTGCAAGGCAGTAGCGCTACCACTGCATCCCAAAAGAGAAAAGTTCTTTGCCAACATTTTAAAAAGTCTTAAGGTGAAGAAGAAAAAGTCACCAGCATGCTACAAACATTTTTAAGGCAGAGGAAGACTACTGAAAAATTAAAGGAAGAGGCTTGAAACATTAGCATATCTTGCATAATTTGAACAAGTGAACAACAAGCTAGAAAGAATTATTATTGATTGATTGATTGATTTATTTTAACAAGGATGATGTCAAATGTATTTTTTTCCACTAAAATGGTAAAGAAGGTAATGCAAATAGAGAATTATTTGAAGTAATCACCACAGAAGCCTAATCTTGGTCAAACGAACTGGTGTCTTAATGCTTTCATCCCTGGAAACAAGTAACAGTTTATAGTAGTTCCTTTAATCAATTTATCTGCAGTTTGTATTGCAGTCTTTTCCAAGTACGGTTTTAAAATTTTCTATAGAACTACAACACAAAATTGGAAGACTTTTAACATATTTGTCATTTTATTGTTTTTGGGAGGTATATAAAAAAATGATGAACAGCTGAAATACATCTGAAACTAAAAAGAACAAGTCAATATGATACTGAAAAAAGCACTGTGATCCAACAGCATTTACTGTACTACAGTTTCTGGGTACATTTTTAAGTCGATCAGTTTTGGAGCAACATTGTACTTGCCACACTAGAGAATTTTCCAAATCATAAACAGAGTCCTGATGATGCTGCCCATCTATTATCATTTTCAGCTGATATGCAGTATGACAGAAAGTAAAAGGCTAGGAAGTTGTTATAATGCAACATAAATTACTGTCCTACTGTTCATTTTTTATTGCAGGTTATGTTGCTCCTGCTATGCATTAAAGTGTTTACTACAATGTGTCTGGGGGAACTTTAGCCAAATCTATGCTATCTGTGGTATTTTACCAATAAAAGGTGCCAAAAGTGATTCCTTTATTTAATAATTGTGATTCTTGCTGAGTAATAACTGCATAATAGTTATAAATAAGAACGCTGTAAACCTTTTACATGAAAACAGTGTAATGATATTGGAAATTGTATTTTTTTTAATTTACTACCACAATCAGCTCAAATACCAATAGTCACAATTCCTGAAAAGAAATCTTTGAAAATTATTTTTAGCTTTTTACACTGAATGATTCACTTATTTCCACTCGGGAGAAAACTATTTGAAAATAAAGAGCTCACCCTATTCTTCTTTTTTTCTCTTTTTTGCAAACTGAACCAACAAAGTGCCTTTCTGTTAAGATATGGTTTTGTGAGATGTTGAATGTTATATTTGGAACAGACGTCAATGTTGAGATATGTAAGATGACATGATGTTACAGCAACATGTAGACAGAAACAAGAAAAATGTTTATAGGGTTGAGGAAAATTGGCCCACTTGTACAACATGATTTTCTTTAATCTGAATTACGCAATTGCTTAAAAGAGTTCATTTAAGACCATGTACTGAGCTTATCAATATGCATGGACAAAACCTATTAAAATAGTTTTACTATATATATATATATATTTACTGTATTAGCCCATTTATTCTCTAGTGACTCTAGTGCTAACATTTATTTTCATAGTTGACTCCAAGAACTCTGTTTTCTTTTGAGAAAAGTAGAGTAATTTGTGAACACTGAGTGACGAACATCTGAACATTGCCAAGATACAACATGACAGATTATATGTAAAAAACACTTTAAAAAACTTAAACCTTACTTTCATCTATAAGTAAACTGTCACTATTTGACTGCACAATGGAAGAGCTTTTCCTTCACTACCTGTACAATCACTGCAGTGATGGCATGACTTGTCTTTATACTGCTAGCTCTATGATTCTGAAATTAGATGACATATGCAGAAAAACACACAGTCAATAACTGACATGCAGGAGGCTATCTTAGTTCAATGCCTGAATTCCAAAAGACACTTTTTGGTACTGTCAAAATATTAGTTTAGAGTAACATTTTTATTGTGTTTAAATTCAGCTACCTTTACTTTGATATAGTTGATGTGCCTTATTTGTAAGTGCAATTAAATATATTCCAGTGGCACCATTTGCAGTCAATGAGCATATGTTGCTTATGGCTGCTGTTTTTCACAAGGTAAAGCACTGTTTAGTTTTGATCCAAATATTTACTGTATGTGTCAGTGTGTTTCTTTTAAACAGTTATTTATTTCCTTAATTTGTTTACTTGCAGTGCACGCTGTGAAACTGCAATGTTACACTTGACCACAGATCCCAGGAAAAAAATGTATATTTACGTTATTTTTACTTTTAATAAAGGCTGCTATCAAAAGAGCATTATTGAAAGATTATTCTCTGCTTTCAACAGGCTAGCTAAACTACATTTTTAGAACTTCAGGCTTCAACATGCAGAATTACACTAATAGATACAATGGCAATGTGTGGGAGGCTTAGCTAATGAGATACTGTAAACTGGGAGACAAATAACATCTACTAAGCTTTCTTCCCCTTCTAGCACTAGGCTGAAGGAGGAGCCCTCTGAAGACTAGAGATGATGCCCCAGCCCCTCTGTTCATCTGGCTTTAAAAGAATCAACACAACCAGATTTCGACATTCATTCCACAGACTGAGATTGTTAGTGCCAGACTGTCTGTAGAAGCAATACAACACTAGCATCGGTTGCAATTAAAATTTAATTTGGCCTTTGTTTATGACATTTCAATTATAATTTTATTCAAATTCTTGATTAAAAAAAAAAAAAATTATTTACATTACGTTTTAAATAGAGATCATAAGTTAGGACAACACAGTGATGGAAAGGTTAGTGCTGCTGCCTCACAAATTCAGTATCCTTGGTTTAAATCCCTGAGTATATCATTGCCAATAAGGAGTGTGTAGGTTTTCCTTATGTCTGCATGGATTTTCCTCTAAGTAGTCTGTTCTACTTCCCACATCCCTAATGATTTATGTTTGGTTGATTGCTCATTCAAATTTGGCCCTATCTGAGTGTCTGTGTTTATAGTGTGTGTGTGTGAATGGATCTTGTAAAGATTTGGTGCCCTGTCCAGTGCTGTTTCCTGCCTTGTGCCCCGGATAACCAGGCTCAGGTGCCCTGCAACGCTGAAACAGATTACGTGAGTGTGGGGATGTTATATAGTCATAGGATGCAGAGAATTTCCTCCAGCAAATCAATAAAGTACTACTTACCTATCAGGCTGAGACATTTGGTAGCAGTAGTGAAGTTATTGTGGTTAACTCGCAGGTCTGCTTTATGGATGGAGGCACTAAGTTACTTAATATTACTTTTTTTGCAGAGCTATTTTAACAGAATTAAATGACTATGTAGAACTAATTTAAGTTTTCTTTACAAATATGATTATTTTAACTGAATTACCATTCTGGAAAATAGTTGTTCCCATATGAATGTCATGGAGTTAAATATGCTTGCAAAACAAATTCATTTAATTTATTAGGATTACTTCAAAAATTAGTTTCTGATCAACAAATCAACTTTTCAAATATCAGCTGAGACAGTGGGCTTTTTTTTTTAAATGTCTAATAAAAATGCAGCAACTTTCTTCCTCCCTTCTCAAACATGGCGTATTTGTTTTAATCTTCTTTAGTAGTGGGTGCCATGATATTTTACAGTTTCTGAAACCACACAGAAAATGTTAGTAAATCATTGTCAAAAAGTAAAGGTTCTTTTCCCATGGGAATCACAAGCTGCACCTTCTAACTATGCCTATGACTTTGCCTTTCATCTTTCCCAGAATACACTATGTTCCAGTACAGTATAACTAAACTTTCAGGCTAAGGCCTATAATCAAAAATCTGTCTCATGAAATAATCAAATTATCTCTCTTACTGATGGGATTAGACTTTGTTAGCACATCAACTAATTCTGCTCAGCTGGAAGAATCCTAATGTACTCTCAATGGGAAAATGGCGTATAATCTAAAGTGAGACAAAGGTACATTTCTTTTTTTGGATCTATGCAGAGCTTCATTACAATTTAGCAAGAATTCATTAATGTTAGTTTAAAATAAGTCTGCTGGGCTTATGCCAGGGTGTCTGCCAAAATGTTATTGCTTTAATCAATATGAGGCTGTATAACACAATGGACCTTTTTTATTATTAATTACAGTAGCGGTCTGCTTTGGGTAAGGTCGGGTTTTTTTAGTGTATTTTAAGATTCCAAATCATAATAGTTCCTGTGACATAAAGGATTGATAGTTTTTATTTTATTTAAATGTGTTTTATTGTCATAACAATTCTTTTGTAATGTATAATTCTACAAATATGGAAGTTTGAATTAATAAAAATAAAAATAATAGCTTAATACAAAGCATATAATATTATCTAACATAGTAATACAATATTAATAACAAATAACATTCTTGATAACATTTTCAGATGCTTATCACCTAATTAGGATTACCATTCCCTTAGCAGGTGGTGAACAAACATACAACAAAATTTTGTGGGCTCCATTGGTTGTTCAGATTGTGGTCGGTTTAGCCCGGACACAAACAGGCGGGTACTGAATGTTCCAAAACACAATGTTTAATTAGCAAGTCCAGCACAAAACACAGTGCCCATGCTCTAAACACCTTCCTTTCCTCCTTTTCTCTCCCTTCCGGACTTCTCCTGTCACCTTTCCACCTCCCCTCCCAAGCATTGCCTTCTTCCTCCTGACTCCAGCTCGTCCACTCGAGAGAGGCGGCCTCTTTTATAGCCACTGGGATATGCTGCAGGTGCTCCATGAGGGTCTTCCGGTGGCACTTCCTTCCTTTTGAAGCACTCCAGGTGTCCCTGGAATTTCTTCCAGCAGCACTTCCGGGTGTGGCAGAAGTGCTAATATCCAGGGCTCTCCAATCCTCCAGAAACCCCCTTGTGGTGGCCATGGGCCCCAACAGGGTTGAGCTTCCATGCTCGGTTCCCGTGGCCCCCATACAGACCAGGGCAGCTGCCCTCTCCTGGTCTAGTGAAGGTACAATCCCTCTCCTGTTCCTTCTAGGCATCCCGGTCGGGTATGGGTCCTGACCGTCCGCCACAAGATACAGTGGTGTGAAAAACTATTTGCCCCCTTCCTGATTTCTTATTCTTTTGCATGTTTGTCACACAAAATGTTTCTGATCATCAAACACATTTAACCATTAGTCAAATATAACACAAGTAAACACAAAATGCAGTTTTTAAATGATGGTTTTTATTATTTAGGGAGAAAAAAAATCCAAAACCTACATGGCCCTGTGTGAAAAAGTAATTGCCCCCTTGTAAAAAAAAATAACCTAACTGTGGTGTATCACACCTGAGTTCAATTTCCATAGCCACCCCCAGGCCTGATTACTGCCACACCTGTTTCAATCAAGAAATCACTTAAATAGGAGCTGCCTGATACAGAGAAGTAGACCAAAAGCACCTCAAAAGCTAGACATCATGCCAAGATCCAAAGAAATTCAGGAACAAATGAGAACAGAAGTAATTGAGATCTATCAGTCTGGTAAAGGTTATAAAGCCATTTCTAAAGCTTTGGGACTCCAGTGAACCACAATGAGAGCCATTATCCACAAATGGCAAAAACATAGAACAGTGATGAGCCTTCCCAGAAGTGGGCGGCCAACCAAAATTACCCCAAGAGCACAAAGACGACTCATCCGAGAGATCACAAAAGACCCCAGGACAACGTCTAAAGAACTGCAGGCCTCACTTGCCTCAATTAAGGTCAGTGTTCACCACTCCACCATAAGAAATAGACTGGGCAAAAACGGCCTGCATGGCAGATTTCAAGATGTAAACCACTGTTCAGCTAAAAGCACATTAGGGCTTGTCTCAATTTTGCTAAGAAACATCTCAATGATTGCCAAGACTTTTGGGAAAATACCTTGTGGACTGATGAGACAAAAGTTTAACTTTTGGAAGGCAAATGTCCGTTACATCTGGCATAAAAGGAACACAGCATTTCAGAAAAAGAACATCATACCAACAGTAAAATATGGTGGTGGTAGTGTGATGGTCTGGGGTTGTTTTGCTGCTTCAGGACCTGGAAGGCTTGCTGTGATAGATGGAACCATAAATTCTACTGTCTACCAAAAAATCCTGAAGGAGAATGTCCGGCCATCTGTTCGTCAACTCAAGCTGAAGCGATCTTGGGTGCTGCAACAGGACAATGACCCAAAACACACCAGCAAATCCACCTCTGAATGGCTGAAGAAAAACAAAATGAAGACTTTGGAGTGGCCTAGTCAAAGTCCTGACCTGAATCCATTTGAGATGCTATGGCATGACCTTAAAAAGGCGGTTCATGCTAGAAAACCCTCAAATAAAACTGAATTACAACAATTCTGCAAAGATGAGTGGGCCAAAATTCCTCCAGAGCGCTGTAAAAGACTCATTGCCAGTTATCGCAAACGCTTGATTGCAGTTATTGCTGCTAAGGGTGGCCCAACCAGTTATTAGGTTCAGGGGGCAATTACTTTTCACACAGGGCCATGTAGGTTTGGATTTTTTTCTCCCTAAATAATAAAACCATCATTTAAAACTGCATTTTGTGTTTACTTGTGTTATATTTGACTAATGGTTAAATGTGTTTGATGATCAGAAACATTTTGTGTGACAAACATGCAAAAGAATAAGAAATCAGGAAGGGGGCAAATAGTTTTTCACACCACTGTATATAGATAAATAATACTTTGGGAGTTACATTTGATACAGTGGTCCTTCCCAACACAAAGCAGTACAGAAAATGAAAAATGATTTCTGGTTGAATAGATGCTAAGATGATAGTACACTACCTAGGTGTGGCCCACGTGTTCAGGACTTTGAGAGTTGAAAGGATATTAATGGATGTTTTTTGTTATCCTTCATCTTCACAGTGAATTGAACTAAAATGTTCTGCAGCACACAGACTGCTGCTTGGTGATCTATAAATTATATTGTGGCATTTTATTATTTTAAAAACTACATTTTTTTAATCTTTTGGAATACTCAGAAAAGACCATACTTGTAGTAATTTAAAAGAAAAATTTAACGGAGATCATAAAGAGTTAAACTTTCAGAAAAAAATATCATTTCTCTGTAGCTAAATGAATATACCTAATTAGTAACAGCAATCATTACTAGGTAGCATGGATGCCATGATTTTGTTGTTACCATCATTAAAGTCTTTTTCTCTTTTCATTATTAGTGTAGTTAATGAAAACATTTGGGAACACTCAGCATGACTGTAAATGCTTTAAAACCACAAATTACTATTGTAGAAAAGAGGTGTGACATCAAAGAGAAGGAGGTTTAATGTTGGTAAATACTGTAGTTTGACATGACATACCAACCAACCCCACCATCTGTATAGCTCAACACAGACACCAACTAGAGTCATCAAAATCAGCAAAGTTATATTGCAGAGGATCTTTTTTCTTTTCACTACTGAGAGTCAACTCCCTCATCAAGACTGTGTCAGTTTTTGTTGAAGAGTCATTCACATCACAGTCACAATGTTTAGGAAATGTAGATGAGAATGCCATTAGCATGACTTTACAGATGTGGCCATCACTTCAAACCCACCAGTTCAAGCTGTAATTTATGATCTTGTACTTTCATGTCTGTTAAAGACTATTGACAGAAGTACAATATCAAAACAGACAATGGATACAACCTCATACATTAAATTCAATATCAGTTGATTTATACAAGAAAATCTCCTCCATTTGTTAGCATAAGTGGCTTTATTGAACTGTGGACAAAAACTGACCAGAATACCAACAACAGTCAATTTACAAAAATACAGCAGCAAACACAACATCATATACTGTATTAAGTTTTACACGGTTCAGGTAAGTACATGCAAGTGTGTGTGTGTTGTTTTTTTTTAATTATTGAGATTCTTTGTTTCAGTGTCTTTGCCAGAATGGAGTAGTGAGAAGAGTGTCATTGATATTGCTGTCTTGCTTTTGACATCTCATGGAGTTGTTTTAAATTGCATTTTATACAAAGGCAAGAACAGATCGTTTTTGAAAAAGAAAAGGGAATATGGTCTTACAATAGGGATAACTGCCTGCTGTGATGACAATATGTCTAGTAACTAGCCCTAGGTTATGCATTCTGTACATGGAATGGCACTCAGGCTTAAGTTTTGATTGACTTAAATTATTTGCTAACGTCTGGTCTGACAGTGGCACTGTTCCAGCAGGGCCAGAGTAAACTGTACTTCTGAAAGGAGACTCTGGTCTTTTGATGTATGCAGCAAGTTGCTGGAAATGTTTCATAAGTCCATAGCAGGCCAGTGTGGTGTTCTATGGTGCAGTCTCCTTGGGAAGCAACTTGAGCTCAAAAGAAGCACAATGCCTGAAAGAAACTTATCAGGAAAGCCTGCTCCATGACAGGGCAAACCCTGGACACACTGAAAGATGTTGTGAAAAACAGGATGGTGTAAAAATTGGATACCATCATGAAAAATCCCCTCCCTCCTCTCCAGAAGATGCTCTCTTGGAACAATTTCAGCCTCTGGTTTATATCACCACGGTATGCTAAGAAGTGTCTCAGGTGGTCATTTCAGGCCACTGCTATCAGGCAATTCAGTGCTTTCTTCCAACATACTCTTTAAGTTGATTCTGATATATCTGCACATTGATTGATTGGCTGTAGTATTTGTCCTGTGATTCTGTATCCTTGTTTTTTATGTTTCTTCTGCTGTATGCATCCTAATTTCCCTGTGGGATTAATAAAGTTTACCAATCTAATCTAATCTAAAACCAAGCAGCTGACCATGGCTAAACATATTATGCAGTTGTTTAACATAAAACAGAAACTACTAAACAACCACGGGGTGAACAATATAATATATACACCTACTGTACCATCCTATAGACTGGCCATATAGCTGGTGTACGAGATAGAAACCTAGCTGGCAAGGGTTGCAAATAAATACATTTTTGCCAGTTGCGCATTAGAATAAAGAATACCGATTAAGTAACCTTTGATCATACAGACTAGTAGGCTGCAGTGAAATGATCTTGTGTGGTCATGCACTGTGGTACACTCATCTTGTCACGTGTGTTGCTCATCCTGGGCTAAAGCAGACTGTGAACTAGATAGATAATTCCATAAGTAACATAAGTAACATGATTGTTATAATTTGTTACTAACCCTCACCTATTCTGTTTCTGTTCTCGATACTCAAATGTGGCAATTGGTGCCAGGGCCCACCTGAGAAGTTGTTTGCCTGCCTGTGGTAAAGTCATCCCTGATGGAGGATCACAGGAATCATGGGAAAAAGGGGTCCTTTCATTGGATTGGCTGGCCGAGCAACGTTTCAGCTGTGGAATGGCCAAATGAGGAGGCAGCTTGATGGATAAGGTCTCCAGGAAATATCCAAATCTTATTATGTGATATCATCTACTGTTAAATTCTGCTCTGTACTTCTAATATCTTTATTATTATGCTGTATTAAGGATTTGTTCTGTTCTGTGTATTGTATTGTATTGACCCCCTTCTTTTGACACCCACTGCATGCCCAAACTACCTGGAAAGGGGTATCTCTTTGAACTGCCTTTCCCAAGGTTTCTTCCATTTTTCCCTACAAGGTTTTTTTGGGAGTTTTCCTTGCCTTCTCAGAGAGTCAAGGCTGGGGGCTGTCAAGAGGCAGGGGCTGTTAAAGCCCATTGCGGCACTTCCTGTGTGATTTTGGGCTATACAAAAATAAACTGTATTGTATTGTATTGTATAATTCCAAGAAAAAAATCAAAGGCCTTTGCTTTTAATGTGAAACTATAAGTGATAAAATTTAGGTAAAACACCTTATTAAAGATTATTTAATGAAGGGCGATGTGTTATTTCAGGTTTGTATTAACAACAAAGGTTATTATTATGGACAAACGTAGTCACTTTTTCAGAAAGCTGTATATCTCTGCTTTTATTCAATGGCTGTTGGGTACTTTATACAATGCTGAATTTGTTCAAGCTTGGCATATACTCATTATTTTGGAGACTGCTCTCTTTGATGAATGAAATAATTTTTGATATAATTCTGATCAATGCGCTTGCATGAAAACTTGCATATCAAAGTGCTCTTCATTGGGCCTCTTTTATAGCTGACACATACTGCTTATTGACATTCAACCTGATATGATTCACATTTGCAACTGTATTTTTAATTGCCATTTAGTTAGTCCTAAGTTAAACTTTTCATTCTGGTGTTTCTATAATTGTATCCACCCCATCTAGTGTTGGAGGCAATCACAGTCCTTCAGAAGAGCATTACTAAATACAGACAACTGTGTCATTGACCCATGCTGCAATGCTTTTAGCTTGGATCAGTTAGGGTTAAAGTTAAATACAGAATATTCCAGTAAGAAATTCATCCTTTCCAAAATAACTTATTATGTAAAAGAATGACAGCATTTAGAAAACCAAGTATGTTAGTGGATATATATTAGAAAAGAAAACTTACTGTATTCATGCTCTATCTTCTGAATGTGTCAGATCTTAAATTACTGGGTACACTGTATTCTCCATGTATAGAAGCATTATATAAACTGTTTTTATTTTCATCATTTCATCCTTTTCTTCAATATAATACTGACAAATTCTAATAATTTTAGGTAATCACTTGGCAACAGGGTAAGACTTTAGGTGCTAACTAATGCATCAAGTATTATCTGGTATGTAATAACAACAACAAAAACAACATTTATTTATATAGCACATGTTCATACAAATGATGTAGCTCAAAGTGCTTTACAAGATGAAGAAAGAGAAAAAAGACAAAAAAGTACTAAAAAATAATATTAGGCAAAATTAATTAACATAGAATAAAAGTAAGGTCTGATGGCCAGGGAGGACAGAAAAACAAACAAAAAAAAACTTCAGAAGGCCAGAGGAAAAAAAAATCTGCAGAGGTTCCAAGGCCATGAGACTGCCCAGGCCCCTCTAGGCATTCTACCTAACATAAATGATCGCAATCAGTCCTCATGGTTTTCAGGCTTCACATGGAAAACTTGATGATGATGGTCATGTGGACTTGTGGCCTTTAATCCATCAATGTAATAAGACATTAACCAAAGCTTATGTGGTCTTAATAACACTTATCTCCCCTGGAGGTAGTAGCAGAGGAGAGAATTAAAACAAAACTGAGGGCTATTATGAACAATGATGCACATTTTCTCTCTGACACACTTAATCTGAGGACTTTCAGCCAATTAATTATCCAGGAAAAGTGTGTGAAGAAATGCTACTGGGACTCCTTTATACCAACAGCAATATGTCTGCATAATGCGTTTCTGTGGCTGGGATTAACAAGTCAGAACCTTTCTTTCTTTCTTTTTTTATTTTCTTCCTTTTTAGTCAGCCTGATGTGTGTTCAGACCAGAGTGTGTTGTGATAAATAAGCAAGTCTTGACACAAGAAAAACGTTGCGAAAAAATATCCAAAACAGAACTGAGGTTTGATACAGGCAGGGTGGGTTTTAAAGTAATAAGGAGGAAGTGACATCTTCAGGGGTGGAACCAGAAGTGACATTAAAGTGCCCAGGTGAAATTTTTCACATTTGGTCTTTGGGGGAAAAAGAGAAAGGGTCAGTGCACCCCCAGGTCAAAACGGGAATTACGTTCTTTCGAGCCCTTTAGCTGCCTTCCATGCACACGACAGTGACAGTTTGTATATATTTATTTATTTATGTTTGTTTGTTTATTTAAAGATCTTTGGTCTCGTCCGATGCGAGAGATGGACGTCTGAAGTGGAGCTCCGCTAGCAGTGGTGCTATTTTTCATATTATTTGCTTATTATTCTGAGATATCCTGTATTTATTCAACCCGAGAGGGACTGCTACAGTATATGTAAGCACATATAAACATGGCCAACAAGAAGGGGGGGTCGAAAGAATCGAAAACTAAAGCTACATCCAAGCTGCGATCAGCAAGCCCCAGTTCAAGATACGGCCTATCAGAGACAGACCTGGATCAGATGGGCGAAAGCACAGACTCCTCGGGACCACGGTCCGCTACATCGTTGCCGGCTGAGAGCGAAAAGGGGAGTGAAGGTGCGATCATGAGTGCAGATGTGGATAGCTCGTCGATTGGAGAAGATTACCTGAAACTGGAAAGGGCCAGAAAGTCCGCAGCTTCAGTTACGCAATTACGCGAGCCTGGAGCACCGGGGACACCGGCTTCAGCAAAGTCTGCTGCTTCATCTACGGTACAAGAAAGCACAATTGAACTATCTGAACTGAAGGTGTTGCTCGCTGAGCTCACGCAAGATATAAAGAAAAGCGAGAAGGCTAATGAGAAAGCAACGGCAAAGGCACTTGAGAGACTGAAACAGGAATTGAAACAGGAGATGAAACAGGCCAATGAATGGCTGCGACATGAATTCCAACAGGCAAATGAAAGGCTGCGACAGGAATTCCAACAGGCAAATGAAAGGCTGCGTCAAGAGGTACAACTCGAGCTTCGACAGGTGCTGGGTAAAATTGAAGAGCGCATTCAGAAAACTCGGTTAAACTGAGCACGCTTGCTGATCAATTGGAACATCTTAAGGAGACATTCACGAATCAGATCGAAATGGCGAACATTTAGCTGCCAATGCTGAGGAAAGAGCAGTAAATGTCAGTTCCGAATGTAAAAAACTTGGAGACAGACTGGCTGCTTTAGAAGATGGGAGTAGAAGGTATAATGTCAGAATTGAAGGTCTGCTGGAGAATCAAGAAAGTTCAAACCCTGTGAAATTCACAGCTGAACTTTTTTCTAAAATAATCTTTTAATAATAATAATTTAAAGCAGAATCTGAGATAGCAGCGGCTTACCGCGTATGCGGATCAAACACCGTCAGACCCGACCAAGATCTTTTATAGTTCGTTTTGAACGATTATCATTTAAGCTAGAGGTGATGGCACTCCTCAGAAACAAGGAAGATATTATATATGAAAATAACCACATTCGTATCTTCCTGACTTCTCTCCAGCAACAGCTATTAAACGCAGCCTTCTATAATATTAAACAGTGGCTACGGCAAGCCAGTGTCAAATACAGCCTCCTGTATCCGCAAAACTGAAAGTGGAATGGCAGGTCATTTCTATGTCTTCGCTAGCAAGGAAGAAGCAGAAAATGAATTAAGAAAGCTGATCCCGGACTATTCTGATACATAATAGTGAGTCATGGCGGTAAATGATAAAGCTAGGATTAATAATCTACTGTCTGATCTATTGTTTTAAAATACGGGTTTTTATCAGCATATATTCTCATATATTCTTATTATTACTTAGTATTACTAGGGCGCTATATGTTTATGTTTTATTGTGCTTAATTACTTTTTCCTCCTTTTTTTCTTTTTCTTTTTAATTATTTCATGTGTACCCTAAATGAGACTGTTCAATATCATACCCTTGGTTTACTGTTATTGCTATTACTGCATTAAGACTTGTTATGCTTATTTTGGACACATCTTTAACACCATCACCTGGGTTTATTATCTGGGGTATCATCTTAATGCACTAAAATTGCTGAAGACTATATATATATATATTAAGTGCAAAATTCTTTTTTTTTTTTTTCTCTTTTAAAGACTATATTGGTAACAGATATCTCTATCTTTTAACCTAAAGCCCACTGCATGGGGGCTTGTTGTGCTTTGGACGTGCTCTGTCTCTGGGTATGTCAGAGGACTGGGACTGCATGAAGTGGGTTTTAGCCTCACTTGGGGAGGCAAAAAGGGAGGGTGGGGGGTTAAGGGGAGAGAAAGAGAGCAGGCTTGATCTATACCTAATCTATCATCTCAATCTTTATAATTATAACTATCAACGTAATAATAAGCTGCATGGCAACAACTCTTGGGGAAATAGGAAATTAAGACCTAAACTATTTCACTTCCAGTTAAGACTATAAAATGACATCAAAAACTCAGAATCAGTGTCTCCATGATGGGACAGTTAACTTCGTAAGCTGGAATGTTAAAGGCCTGAATCACAAATATAAAGAGAAAGAAAGTACTTTCTCACCTAACAGGTCTAAATGCTAAAATAGTATTTTTACAGGAAACCCACTTACTAAGCAAGGATCAGTTCCGGCTGCAAAAAGACTGGACTGGCCAAATGTTCCATTCTAGTTTTACAAAGAAAACTAGAGGTGTGAGAATTCTCATACATAGAACAGTACCATTTGTAGCATCAGATGTAGTATTGGATCCTGAAGGGAGATATGTAATGGTCATGGGAGACTTATCTAACTGTAAAATGATTTTGATAAATGTTTATGCACCTAATGTTGATGATAAGGAATTTATACAAAATTTATTTGCATCCATTCCCAATCTGAACACTCATAAAGTTATAATGGCTGGGGACTTTAATTGTGTTTTAAATCCACTTTTAGATAGACTTCCTCCACAGGGGGAACGGCAACTAACACCGCAAAGATAATTACAAAGTTTATAACTGATCACAACTTATCAGATCCCTGGAGGTTTTTAAACCCAAATTCAAGAACATATTCTTTCTACTCACCAGTACATCATTGCTACTCAAGGATTGATTACTTCTTTATAGATAATAACTTCTTGCCTAAGATTAAATCTTGTAAATACGATGCTATTGTTATTTCGGACCATGCTCCTATGATCTTGGAGCTGAAATTACTAAGCCCCATACACTCACCCCAGATGGCCTCAACCCGCTTCTATTAGCTGACGAGAATTGTACTGAATTTATATCCAAACAAATCAAATTCTTTCTAGAGACAAATACATCCCCTGAGATCTCTGCAGGAATACTCTGGGAAACTCTTAAGGCCTTCTTAAGAGGACAGATTATCTCATATCTTTCCCACAGAAATAAATCCGAAGCGAAGAAAGTAGCAGAGATAAAAAGCGAAATTACTAAAATAGATGAAGAACATGCCAGACTACCAAGCGAGACTCTACATAAGAGGAGGCAGGCTCTACATTCAGAATTAAACCTCTTGACAACTAAAGAAACTGAACAACTAATTTACAAATCCAGACATCATTACTATGAACATGGAGAGAAAGCTAATAAGCTTTTAGCAACAAATTCACAAGCAAGATGTGCAACGCAATCTCGTAATCACTAACACGAACGGAGATAAAATCATCGAACACAAAAATATAATGCACACTTTCAGAGACTACTATAAATCCCTATATACTACTGAGTTTAAAGAAGACAATATACAATCTAATGCATTTCTGGATACATTACAGATACCACAAATTGACGCTTTTAGTGTGGAGGAACTTGATAAACCTCTGGCATTATCAGAATTACTAGATGCTATAAAGTCACTCCAAGGTGGAAAAGCAGCAGGCCCTGACGGCTACCCTGCAGAGTTTTACAAGAAATTCTCCGCTCAGCTAGCTCCCTCCTATTAGCAACATTTACAGAAGCCAGAGATAACCAATTCTTCCACAAACCTTTCGCCAAGCACTAATCACTGTCTTTCCAAAACAAAATAAGGACTTATTACAATGTGCATCATACAGACCAATTTCACTTCTGAATAACGACGTTAAAATACTCTCTAAAATCATAGCTAGAAGGATGGAGAAAGTGCTCCCTCGTAATATCACAAGACCAAACTGGATTTATTAGGGGCCGACACTTATCTTCAAATCTTCGAGCCTGTTTAATGTAATATACTCACCAACTAAATCAAACACCCCAGAAATATTATTATCATTGGATGCAGAAAAAGCATTCGACATGATTGAATGGAAATACCTTTTACTATATTGGAGAAGTTTGGGTTTGGCCCAAACATTTGTGCATGGATTAAATTACTGTATACTAACCCAGAAGCTTCAGTTTGCATCAATAACATTTGCTCAGACTACTTTAAACTAGAACGTGGCACAAGACAAGGATGCCCTTGTCACCGCTGCTGTTTGCGATTGCCATTGAACCACTGGCAATACATTGTCGAAATACTGATCAGATAAAAGGGATTAGCAGAGAAGGTCTGGAAGAGAAAATCTCATTATATGCAGATGACATGGTACTATATATTTCGGACCCAGAAAATTCTGTGCCTGCAGTCTTAGCAGCACTCACAGAATTTCAAAAGATCTCTGGTCTCAGAATTAATCTGAATAAAAGTGTACTCTTTCCAGTGAATTCTCAAGCATATAATATTAGATTAGACACCCTACCTTTTATCATTGCAGAACAGTTTAAATACCTAGGGGTAAACATCACAAGTAAACATAAAGCTCTTTATCAACAAAATTTCATCGTCTGCATGGAAAAAATTAAACAAGACTTGCATAGATGGTCAACCCTTCATCTCACACTAGCTGGAAGAATTAACACTGTTAAGATGAATATTCTTCCTAAGCTCCTTTTTATAATTCAAAACGTCCCAATATACATTAATAAATCATTCTTTAAGCAGTTAGATTCAACAATAACCTCATTTATTTGGAACTAGCAAAATACCAGCGCTTCGCAGCGGAGAAGTAGTGTGTTAAAGAAGCAATGAAAAAGAAAAGGAAACATTTTGAAAATAACGTAACATGATTGTCAATGTAATTGTTTTGTCACTGTTGTGAGTGATGAGTGTTGTTGTCATATATATATATATATATTTACACACACACACATAAACATATATATATATACATTCATACACACACATATATACACACAAATACATATATATATACATACATACACACACACATATATAAACATACATATACATATACATACATATCTACATATATACACACACAGCTATTTCGTATCAGTGCAATACGCTGCTTGTTAAAACGGATAACTCCCGCTCTTACGTGCAAGTCTGCGTGGATATTATGAACTATCGTATTTGTTCAAGTTCTATTTAAATTTTAAATAGAAGGAATTTTTATTTAGTCGACAGAAATATCTTTGGTAGGAATGGTAAAAACAGGAATATTATTCGTGAATAAATCAACTCAAACCTTAAACAACTTATAATATTTTGCTCTCCATAAAAATATATCCTGTCTAAATTATACAAGTTAGAAATAAAGTAAACGTTAAAAGAACAAACATTCAAATTTCTTTACTCTTATGTAATTTTATATAAAAATAAACTTAGATTTTAAATATCCCAAAAGATGTTGCTCTCCATAAAAATATATCCTGTCAAAATTATACAAATTCAAATATGAACATGCTGCATAACAAAACCTGAAAATATAAATAAAATGTGTTCCTTTCAGCAATAACAAATCAAATCATTCAGTTGTCTTTGCTCATATGTCATTTTAGAGCTGGACGCCTGGCATCTTTTTTTGGCCACAGGTTCATTTATGTTTGGTGTGAGGTTCTGTGTTGTGGAGATTCTCAGGATGGATTGCAGGTGCTCATCAGTGAGGCGACTCCTGTGTGCTGTTTTGTTAGTCTTTATCACTGAGAAGAGCTTCTCACACAGATATGTGCTACCAAACATGCACAAGGTTCGAGCCGCATGTAGACGGACTTTTTTTGTTCTTCAAAGTCATCAAAGCGCCGTGCAAACTCAGTGCGCAGTGCACTCAGTTTATCAGCAAAGTGCGTATTTGGGAACACCGTAGTGACGATTTAACATTTAACATTACTTGGCAACAGGGAAAGTGGGGCAAGGTGAACTGGTGCATTTGTGTCTCCCATAAAAGCAGCTTCACTTGAAATCACTTTGTGATTGTGCACGGGTTAAAACGTCCGCTGAAGTGTCAGATTCTTATTTAATTATGCTGCTTTCTGTATCTTCTGAATTGCATTCAGGTTACCCTGATGTTTTGTCTCATAGTGCCGTCTTAGATTAAATTCTGTAATTACAGCCACATTAGCTCCACAAATGAGACACACGGGTTCAGTAAACATATACTCAGCCTCCCATCGGTTTTTAAAGGCTCTATTTTCAGAATCAACTTTTCTCTTCAGCATCGTGTGAGCTAGCTTCGCAATAACTTGCAGCATCATAAGGTAGACTTGATTAACGCGGTAAGTGTTCGGCAAGGCAGCTGAAGCGCTGCATTATGGGATCTGTAGTTTATTGTGTTACCAGCGCTTCATATACCCGGGCTTTAATAACAATAATACAGTATATAAAATGATCTTGCGGGCCGGATATAATTACACGCCGGGCCGGATGTGGCCGCTGCCCTTGAGTTTGACACATATGGACTAAATAGAACTTGAAAAGATATATTTTTTCAAATGTGATCGCAATTCAGATAGAGTTGACGCAAGACTACAGCCTGCATGCCTCAATAAGTCATCCTCCCCTCGCTCTTACTTTTTTACCGTTCATCTAATGAATACACTGAGTATGGCTTTACCAAAACAATCATTGATGGAGAATAAAGTATCCATTATTCGAGTATGTAGATCGGGATATATATATATACATACATATGCGGAGAAGTAGTGTGTTAAAAAAGCTAGAAAAGAAAAGGGAACATTTTAAAAATAACGTAACATGACTGTCAATATACAGTATTTGTTTTGTGAGTGTTACTGAGTGTTGCTGTCATCAAGGATTTGATTATCATTATTTCTTTCAATCAGGTTCGTATTTGTAGGATGTGTTGTGTTCAAGTTACATTCCGTGTTTGTCAATCGTTGTAAAGATAAGAGGTTTCTTTCATCGATTCGTTTCTTACTGCATCAATAAACAGCTCGTCTTCTTCTTTATCTGAGACCTGACACACTGCATGCACGGGTTTTTTTTACACTGTCTTCCTTTAGCGGGACATTGACTTTTTCCAACGTGTGCTTTGTTTCCGCAGTAGTTGGATTTATGAATATGCTTATATGTATCAGACGCTTCATATTTTTGCTGCCTTTTCAATTGTGTAATTCGGTTTTGTTCAGCTCTTTGGAACTGTTGCTTTTATCTGTGCACTGCGTCAGTTCACGTGAGCCACTCAGTGTACATGCATCAAAGGTTCCCAGCTGTGCTGGTGCCATCTCGTGCTATGTCCATGGCTGTATTTAATGTTACCTTAGTCCTGGCACTTAAAACTTTCTCTCGCAGTTTCGCTGAGTTTGTGTCAAACACCACCCTGACCATCTCATCTTCCTCTCCATAAGCACAGTCCTTCACCCGTGAATATTTACCCGTGGCAGTTTGCTATTGGATTGCCGCTGACGGACGGCCTTATATGGGCAGGCACTAAATTACAAACGCCAGCGGCAGACTGTCTATGAACTTAATTTAAAGTGTAGGTTTACATCGTGCTTTGTTTAAGTAGCAGAACTCATGAATATGGTTGTATATGTCACTCGCTCGCTTCTTATTGTTTCGCTGCCTTCTCAATTATATAATGCATGTTTTCTTCATCACTTTTTTGAGGTCTTCCTGGTTTTCTATGTACTGCGTGATTACGTGGGAGGCGTGATGATGTCACACGAAACTCCGCCCCCACGGCGTTGAAGCTCATCTCCATTACAGTAAATGGAGAAAAACTGCTTCCAGTTATGACCATTACGCGTAGAATTTCGATATAAAACCTGCCCAACTTTTGTAAGGAAGCTGTAAGGAATGAACCTGCCAAATTTCAGCCTTCCACCCACACGGGAAGTTGGAGAATTAGTGATGAGTCAGTGAGTGAGTGAGTGAGTGAGTGAGTGAGTGAGGGCTTTGCCTTTTATTAGTATAGATTCAAAACATCCACGCATCAAAAGAGCGACCCTACAAAGACAAAAGGCAGAAGGCGGCATGGCTCTACCTAACTTCCAGTTTTATTACTGGGCGGCAAATATACAGGCGATAAGAACCTGGACACAAATAGAAAAACATACACAGGCATGGACCGCAATAGAAGTAAAATCCTGCAGTACTTCTTTGTATTCCTTGCTCTGCTCCAATAAACACATGTTATCGGCAATACACTAATAACCCAATTGTGCTCCACTCACTTAGAATCTGGAACCAATGTAGAAAGCATTTTAAGACGGAGAAGCTTCTATCTGTGGCACCCCTGCAAGAGAACCACCTCTTTCAACCTTCGCAAACATATGCAGTTTTTAATATCTGGAAAAAATTTGGAATTAACTTGCTTAGAGATCTTTATATAGACAACGTCTTTGCATCCTATGAACAATTACATTCCAAATTTAACATTCCAGCTACAAATTTCTTTCACTATCTTCAAATCAGGAACTTTGTTAAACAGAACCTTCCAGATTTTCTTCATCTTGCACCCTCATCCATGCTGGAAAAAATATTGCTCAATCTCAAGGAATTAGACTCCATCTCTACAATATATAAAATCATTTTACAATCCCTTCCTTTCAAAGATCCAAGAGGACACTGGGAAAAAGACCTCTCAATTAATATATCAGAAAAGGAGTGGAAAGTAGCAATGCAGAGAATTCACTCGAGCTCCATATGCGCAAAGCATACAATTATACAACTCAAAATTATATATTGAGCACATCTGTCTCGACTAAAACTCTCCAAAATGTTTCCAGGGTATGATCCAACCTGCGAACGTTGCAACCAAGCCCCAGCCTCACTGGGTCACATGTTCTGGGCCTGTACCAAATTAACATTATTCTGGACAAAAATTTTTAATTACCTCTCAGACAGCCTTGGACTCACAATCCCTCCTAACCCATTAACAGCTGTGTTTGGGGTTCTTCCAGAGGGTTTAAAGTGGAAAAGGACAAACAAATTGTGATTGCATTCACTACACTGTTCGCACGCAGACTTATTCTCATAAACTGGAAGAACCCAAACTCTCCTCTTTTAAGTCAGTGGGAAACCGATGTGTTATAATATTTGAAATTGGAAAAAATCAAATACTCAGAGGATCTGTACAGACTTTTTTCAAAACATGGCAGGATCTAATCAGTAATATTTTAAAATAAGTTTATAAAGCACAGAGAATTTATTAATTTAGGTATGTTTACAAGCCTTAAATTTTACGCCGTTTGGCTTGCTCTCTCTCAGGGGTGGGGATCGATCTGTTCTTAACATAATTCTTTTTTTTGTAAAAACTTGATTGCTATGTATGGATTGTAATAAAATTAATAAAAAAAAAAAAAAGATCTTCTGTAAAATACCAAATTGCCCCCTAATAGACAAAAAAGGTTATCTGTCTATTAGGACAACTTAGCTATTAGCTAATCAAATAAGCTTGATGAACTGAATTGTCTCCAGTTACTTGTCAAACATTTTATATTTTTATGTAGCAACACTATCTATCTATCTATCTATCTATCTATCTATCTATCTATCTATCTATCTATCTATCTATCTATCTATCTATCTATCTATCTATCAGGCTTCTATAAAAAGCCAAATTTCCCCCTGGGGACAAATAAAGTTCTGTCTGTTAATAAGGCATCAGTAAAGTGGCTATTCATCTTTGTGTCTTGTGATATGCTGATAAAACTGCTTGCAAATATGAAAGCATCATTTGGTCTTATCAAGCATTACTTAAGGTTTCACAAACCTCGCGCCGAAATATGCCAGATCGAAAGATATATCATCACCCACTTAAGCCATCAAAAGTGAAGTTGGTTTAGTTTGCCACATTGCACAGAGATAAATAAACAATAAAAAGTAAGACATTAAACCAAAAGAAGACTGTGCTAATGTCTTGTTAAATGACAGGATGTGACTAATGGATACATTATAAATGTTAACCAATCTGAAGTATTGCCAACAACAGTACACTTGCCCATTCATTTTCCATACTACCTTATCTTAATGCAGACACTAGAACAACAAATAAAGATTCTACTGCTCCTGAAACAAAGCACCCCATGATACAGTATCTTTAATTAAAGTTGAAAACTGGCCACTGCACTGTCAGCCCCCTGGCAGCCTCTGTGGGGCTCATTCAAAGATTCCCTGCCCTAGGTATGTTGAGGCGATTATCTTCATTGGCATGCAGTAGCACTTTTTCTAAACTAAATTCACGAATGTGAGTGCAGACTTGTCTTGTGACTCATTCTGATCAACTTGCATTTATCAGACTCTACATTTCATTGATTTTTTTTTCAACTTTTCATTATTATTTTGTTATAGTTTGGCTAAAGTAAAACTTTCTTTGCTTAGGAGATTTGTAAATTGCCATGTTTTTCTTTTTTATATTCCTACATGTACAGCAGGTCTTAGCTTAAAAATAGCTCTAATTATCCCAGTCTAAATCACATCTTAAAATCGAAAGGTCTAGTAGGTATATGTAATGCTCACAGTGTATTTCAGGCGAGTGTTCTCTTTTCAACAGTCTTTTCATACAAGTGCATGTTTTTGGCACAGTTTACTATAAAAAAGGAAAAAGTGCCTGCAGAAAAATGTGCCGATAAAAAATAGCCTTTTAGTTGAAGGGCTCTGAGTGTGGCTGAGCTAAACAAGGTCTACCAATTTAGCAATACTAAGATAATGCAGTTATTTGGGCTTTGTCAAAAACAAAGTTCTCATGCTCAAGGCATTCATTCATATGCATGGTGACGTTTTGGAGCATTGTACTGGAATACATTTTTGACTAATTAAAGGATTTCTGGCTTTTTTTGTAATTTCCTAACAATGAAACATTTGAATTTGTGCAAAGCAAATATTTTCTTCACTTTTTTTATTTTCCATACATAGTAAACACAGACATCTATACCAGTGACGTAGCTTGGGTTTGAGGGGGCGGTCCACCCCGGGCGGCACATTTTTGGGGGCAGCATTATTGGCCACAAGGCTCAGTACAATTCGTGTGTAAGCAGCAGGGTTCGGAAAAATATCACTCATGTATGAAAAAAGTCAAATGCTCTGATTTTTAACCACAAATGCTTGAAAAATAATGTTCAGACTGTCCTTCTGCATCAGACACAGCAGTTGAAATGTATGAGGCAATGACAAAAATAAACATAAAAGTTACACCGATAATAATTTCTAGGAAGATAAACAACTAATTTACAATTTATAATTCCGTTTCGTTATTAATCCGAATGCGTTCTTGTTCTCTGCAGAAAACATCCCCACCTATTACTTTGATTCTGGTTTTCCTAGCGTAATTATATTATAACTAATAATTAGAACACGGCTTATCAGTGCGTCTATAGTATATTCTTGTCTAGTTGATGCTTATAAATGTATATAAAAAATTATTGCTGTTTCTTTATATATGAATAAATCTATGCAAAATGTATCTTATTTTTTTCTCTATACGTCATTTTAATTTTCTATTTAAATAGTTTAACATATTCAGATATGTTGGAGGGCGGCAAATTGAAGCCCCGCCCCGCCCTGAGCGGCACGAACTCGAGCTACGCCACTGCTCTATACCTTTTAACATGCTAATAATATGCAATAATATGCCTGCATTGCATTTCTTTCATATCAGAAAAGTCTGTTCTGAATTGTTGGAATACATTAAACCAAGCAACTATACTGACACACAGGTTTATTTTCCCCAGTTATAGTAAAAAAGATAATTAGCCAAGCAAAGAAAAGAGCACTATATATGGACCACAATAGCATGTCAAAAGCAATTCACGAACAAACTTGTGTGTAATTTCAAGCATTTTATGTACGCTAAATTATTCAAAATGATCATTGTTGTCTTGCACAGCTGGTAATCTTTTAGCGAGCAGTAGATTATTTAAATTTCTGCATTTACAATGATATTGCTATGCCAATGTGTATAAAGGTGAAAATATCACTATTAACACCTTCCCTGTAGAATAACAGAAGTCCAACAACGGCACTGAGCTGTAATACTGTTTGTTAATTTGCCTCTGTCCATTATATAATATTGGAAAACCATTAAGGTCATTAGAAACAAGATCAGAGAGCATAAAAGTAAAACTCTGTCATGGTCAATGCAACATGCCACATGTAGACACTTCACTGAAAAGCAACCCACTGCGCCTCAAGTCTAACTCTCAGTCACCTGCAAGAGATGGGAGTTTTGATACTGACTTCGTACAGAGACATTCAAATGCTAAATACACACCCCCACAAGGCTTAACAAAAAGAAGGATTTTACTTGTTTTTTTTTATTTTAGACATACAACTGTATTTTAAATGTATCTATTTTTGTTTGCCTTCAGATGTACAAGTGTGTTTTAAGCTAACCTATTTTTGTTTGCCTTTTGTTATGCTCATCATTTCTTTTCCTCTCTTGAGCTATCCATCTCTTTTGCATTTACCTTTTATTAAAATATGCACCTATCCACTTTTTATTTATATTATTTGAGAGTAGATATTCTATATTATTATAGTTTGGTGGGTAATTTTTCTCAAAATACAATCCTGAAACTGTTTCAGTTTCACATAAGAACATATGCCTGAGACTTCTTAGGTAATTCTGGAATGACTGATTGCTTACTGCACCACTAAAAATGTTCCCTCATTAGTATTACTGTATACATGACTTTCTGATTAAGGTTCAATACAAGATCACTTGCCTTGCTGTAGATTTAGATTAGCACTGAGGGGATATCTTGAACTGGAGTTACTGGAAACTGCAGCATTCCTCTTTAATGAACAACAAACAATACACATTATGGACAATGCTGCACATCCTCTCTCTGACACACTAACACTGAGGACTTTCAGCCAACAAATTATTCAGGAGTGTGTCAATAAACGCTACTGAGACTCCTTTATACCTACAGCAATGCCTCATTGGGACTGTGACAGCAAAGTCTGAACTTTTCTTTCTTTTTATTTTGCTTGCTTTATACTCATTCCAGTGTTTCTTCAGATCAAAATATTTATTTCTTTAAAGAACTTCTGTAAAATGCCAAATTTCCCCCCAGGACAATTACAGTTCTGTCTATCTATCAACAGGTACAAAGCTCCAGTGATAATTTCCCACTCTGTTCAATGCTTGTATGGACTGGGTGTTGGTCAAGGTCGTGGGGTCCAGCCGCTGTGAGGCATCTGTTGGTGAAGAAAGGTTCACGGATCTTGACTTTGCTGACAATGCTGTTATCTTCGCGGCATCAATGGAGGCTCTGATCGGGGTGCTCGAGAGACTGAGCAAGGAGTGTCTGGGCTTGCGAGTATCCTGATAAAAACCAAGATCCAGAACTTTAATGACCTCTTGGGCACAGCCATCAGCAGTGTGTCTGTTTGCGGAGAGAGTGTTGACCTTGTTGAGAGGTTTACTTACCTTGGCAGTGACATTCATGTCTCTGATGACTCTTCCTGTGAAGTTAGTAGACAGATTGGGAGAGCATGGGGGGTCATGAGGTCACTGGAAAGGGGTGTGTGGCGCTCCCGATATTTATGCAAAAGGACGAAGGTCTTTTGAGTCCTGGTGCTTCCTATCTTGCTATATGGTTGCGAGACATGGATGCTATTCAATGACCTAAGACGAAGACTGGACTGTGTCTCCCCGGAAAATCCTTGGGTACCATTGGTTTGACTTTGTGTCGAATGAGCAGTTGCTCATGGAGTTCCAAATGAGGCACATTACCTGCATTGTGAGGGTGCGTCAGTTACAGCACTACAGCCATGTGGCGCATTTCCCCGAGGGTGAACCAGCTCATAAGATCCTCATTGCTGTGGACCCAAGTGACTGGACCAGGCCAAGGGGTTGCCCACATAACACCTGGCTGTGGCCGATAGAGGGTGGGAATGGACATGTGTCCATCTGGGTGGTTGCAAACTGTGATCCCAACTTGTTTCATTGTGTAGTGGGTGCGGCAACGTACTGTACCAGTGAATGCTCCCCAAATTGACTGACTTGACTTGATTTAAAGAGCTTCTGTAAAATACCAAATTCCTCCCCGGGACAATTACAGTTCTATGTATCAACAGGTACAGTGGTAGAACTAAGCATGAAACAAACACGGGACCATAACTTCCTTTTGCTCACTTAATATACTATGTAGGAATTCGGTGTGGAATTTCTGCTAACCAGTAAAATTCTTAAAGTGAATATAATTACAATAAACTTACAGCTTTAAGAGTACACAGCATAAAAATGCCTTACATGTGCAATTCAAGTGTTTCAGTATTTAGCAAACAGAACACAATCAGATTCAGTAATTTGATTAAGGACGTGCTTAAAGCCTTCTCTCCTTGGATTTCTCACTCACATCTTGAAATACTTATGTTGTGCTTTTATGTTAGTCGCTGCTGCCTTTCATATTTTAAATTTCAATTTCACCTTATTAATTTATTAAGGACTCTTCAAATAAAAAGCAGAGTGTATAATGGGGGAGGACAAACTTGAAATTCATATGGTGGTCCTCTGGGATAGCAGCCTTGCAAGCCTGGTAGTTCAGCTATGCTTTCTAGTTACCTGGCTTGATATACTGGGTGAAGGGTTACTTGCAACTTTTTATAGCATTGTTATTTGTAAAGAATCATTGTACACAAGTGCATAGCATTCTTCTACTGTAATATACACATAAGCATTACCTTAGAAGTACACTTTTTAGTAAATAGATAATTTAAGGATTGCAATGTGTTGATGCTTGGTTGATTTTTTCCAAAAATAAACTGCAAACTGCATTAATATTGTCATCTCAAATTTATCTTTCAGACCTCATTTAGATCCCACAAATTAGTTTCTCTGTCAAAAAATCATCACTGTGACCTGCAGTGTTATTCTGAGGTGCAACTTGCTCCTCTATCATACATTTCAGCATAGCTGATGATCTATATGTACAGATGCATTCAATTTTGGCTTGCTTGCACAATCACACTGAACTTTTTAAAAGCTTGTATTTTTTAACTGGTAAGTAGGTCCTCGTGTTAGTAAAGATGTGGTTTCAGCATGCAAAAAGCATGTTTCCATTGTTTAAGGTAAAAGTAAAGAGTGTTTTCGCAACCTCCAGTATACTAGAGAGGAAAGTGTTATTTTCTGTTATTAGCCCAGAGTACATATCAGTTAATGGCTAGAATCTTATTTATTATGAAATTCCCCCTGTGCCTTTTCCATGACTGCATAAGGTAAGATCTGTTTGTAATGTACTGTATATCCCTTCCAATTTCCAAAGGTTAATGGCCATTTCCTACGACCAAGCACCTGAAAATTTGTGACAGAAGCATTTTTGAAT
Organism: Polypterus senegalus; assembly: GCF_016835505.1. Lineage (NCBI taxonomy): Eukaryota > Metazoa > Chordata > Cladistia > Polypteriformes > Polypteridae > Polypterus > Polypterus senegalus. The sequence goes on along the minus strand of NC_053157.1, from coordinate 191,332,912 downwards.
CATTCAAATCATTACATCTGTAACCAACAGGCTGCATTTAAGAATATTTAAGTAATTTTCTCAGATATAGTAAGCTCTGTGAGTTGAAAAGAGATGCCTGTCACATCAGTGTACAATTTCGCAAAATTACTCAGTACTGCTTCAGTATTTAGTAGTCCTTGTAAGCTGACTAGTACAGTAAACAGTCTAAAGCCATTATAATTTCATACCTTTTCAATCCTAAAATTCGTTTTGTCTGAAAACAACGGGTCCAATGTTATGTGGTTTCTGACCTGCAACTGATGCTGTCCCCTCCCTATGGTCACTTGCTACTGTGTGAAATATCCTCTGCATTTAATTTGCTGAAAAAGTTATTATAGCATATTTGAAAATTTATTTCGCATTTACTTTTGTCATACTGCTTTGCCACATGTAATTTCAATTCCTTTCTCTTGTAAATGGTATTGAAGCAGCAGTGCATCGCCTTGTCCTCTTCTCTTATTTTAATTATCACCATATTTATAATGGGTATATATCCAGTATAGATCTACTGTATATACTGTCATGCATATGCACATGGGACAGTTTAAGGACTTTAGTGATAGTAATTCTCCACCTGTCTGGGGGTTGGTGCTGTGTGATTATATTCTCTCATTTCCTTACTCTGCAGACTAGAAGATTGACAGACCTCCTTCATCAGCATCACTTCCTATGTCTGTCCACCTGGACCCGCCCCTTCCTGCCTGACTGCCATATAACTGGAAGAACTACCATCTTGGGCAGTCTTGCAAATGAGACTAATGTCTGAGAAGACTTTTTGGTGCTTATACATATTATTTTTTTGCTAAAAAGAACATCCTATTATACTGAGTTTGCCCAAACTCTTTAACAGTTTCTGTCTTGTTTATTACTATACAGGGTGGTCCAGATCTAATTATTCAATTATCAAATGGCGAACACATCTCACCCGCTGTTCGACTGACAATCATCTCCTCACTATTTTGGAATGCAGAGCAGGTGCTGCCATCTATCGGCAACAAAAATATTTTTTTTGTGAATTCTCTATGTAATAAACTTAGTAAGTTATAGCGTAATGAAAATTGCATTATTAGATCTGGACCACCCTATATATCTATACTAACTAGCAGAATACCCGCGATTGGCAGCGGAGAAGTAGTGTGTTAAAGAAGTTATGAAAAAGAAAAGGAAACATTTTAAAAATAACGTAACATGATTGTCAATGTAATTGTTTTGTGACTGTTATGAGTGTTGCTGTCATCAAGGATTTGATTAGCATTATTTCTTTCAATCAGGTTCGTATTTGGAGGATGTGTTGTGTTCAAGTTATATTCCGTGTTTGTCAACCATTGTAAAGATAACTTTCCCAGTCCTGCAAAGTCAGTTCACTTGAGCCGCTCGGAGTACATGCATAGAACCTTCTCAGCTGTGCTTGTGCTATCTCATGCGATCTCGTGCTGTCCACGGCTTTATTTAATGTTAGCTCAGACCTGGCACTTAAAAGTTTCTCTCACACTTTTGCTGAGTTTGTGCCAAACACTATTCTATCCCTGACCATCTCATCTTCGTTTGCATAAGCACAGTCCTTCACCAGCAATTTTAACTCCACTACAAAGTGATGAAAAGTCTCGTTTATACCCTGCATCCTCTCGTTAAACTTGTATCACGCGAATATCGTATGCGTCTTAGGCATGACAAACACCAGCGGCAGCGTGTCTATGAACCGAATTTAAAGTTAAGCTTTACACCCTGCCTTCCTATTGATATGTGTACAAAGGCTTGTTCAGTGTCAGAGGGTTTCCGCAGTAGCTGCACTTATGAATATGCTAAGCACAGTCCTTCACCTGCGAATATTTAGCAGCAGCGTGTCTCCCCATAACCATCTCATCTTCGTTTGCATAAGCAATGTCCTTCACCCGCGAATATTTAGCGGCAGCATGTTTCCCTGACTATCTCATCTTCGTTTGCATAAGCACAGTCCTTCACCCGCGAATATTTACCTTATATGGGCAGGCACTCAATTATGTGGGAGGCGTGATGATGCGGGACGCATCCCCCATCACCACCCCTCCCACATAGTTGGCTGCCCTTTTTGGCAGCCTGCTTATATTGCATCCCCCATCCCCAAGCCTCCCACGTAATTAACAGCCTGCCCATATAAGGCCGTTCTTCGCTCGGGTCTCTTCATTCCCTTCCTTGGTTCGCCACGGTATTCACGTCTTCCTGCTGATAACTGCAGCCTTTTTATTTAATCCACTGCTTCTCATTTGGGACTCCATGAGCAACTGCTCATTCGACACAAAGTCAAACCAATGGTACCCAAGGATTTTCCGGGGAGACACAGTCCAGTCTTCGTCTTAGGTCATTGAATAGCATTCATGTCTCGCAACCATATAGCAAGATAGGTTTCATTGTTACGTTTATTACGTTTATAGTTATTGTGTAGGTATTTTACACTTAGTTTGCTGTTCAGTACCCATTTCCTTTATCATTATAACCGTACCCACATTAACATATCTATCAAGGTGATCACCATCGATTACTTACTATCTTACTATCACTTGCCGAGTGGTTTCCATGCCAGGAGATGGTGCCTGCCTTTTCCATTCTCTGTGTTACATATTGCACGGACATATCAGGCTCACTATTGATATCCGGAGGAACATTGTGTGTTATGTATTGAATGACTGGGACAAGTTCAAGGTGTGGACTGATGACGGTACAGGAGATAATTATACTACACTGGAGCACTATAAAAAAAAGTTGGATGCAAAGTTATTTATGAAATCGGTTGTATGATTACATCGCTTGACAGATGCCGAATGTCACTTCAACACAAGTCCTGCAAATACTAACGGAATTGAAACAAACCATGAAACTCAAACCGATTATTACAGCAACAATCCAAGTTGCGAGAAAACAGTAAAAAGGAGGCGTGTCAGACATGGTACATTTTCTGATGCAGCTAGATGGAAACAACTTTGTACCGCTGCCGCCAAATACTCAAAGAAAAATCCACAAGTTAATAGACACGCTGTTGCCAAATACTCACAGGCAAATCCACAAGCTCATAGAGACGCTGTCGCTAAATACTCGCAGAGAAATCCACAAGTTCATAGAGACGCTGTCGCTAAATATTCGCAGGCAAACCACAAGTTAATAGAGCTTCTGTTTCTAGGTACGATCCCAATAATGAAAAGCGGCTCATATGAAAACAATAGGTTTGGCTCAAGAAAGCTGATTGTGGATTTGCATACGACCCAAACGTACATTATGAATCTGACAAAACATTACATATTGGATCCATGGATGTTCACTGTGACTATTGTCAGGTGGAAATGCGAGTCTCCTGGTTTGTGCTGTAATAGTGGTAAAGTCTCTCTCACTCCTTTACGTAAGCTTCCTGACATTCTTCAGGGCCTGTTAAATAGTGAACATCCTCAAAGTGAGCATTTCTTGAACAACATTCGAAAGTACAACAGCGCATTTCAAATGACGTCATTTGATGCTAACCAAATCGTTGAGGGAAATTTTATGCCTTCATTTAAAGTTCAGGGACAAGTCTATCACTTGATTGGCAGTCTTTTACCTATGCCGACTGAGGAACACAAATTTTTGCAAATGTATTTCGTCGGCGGTGATGAAAAGGAAGCACAAATGTGATGCGCTAATGTTTCTGGAGTTAACACGCCCTTGGTGCAGCAAAATTGCTGCATGATTGTTGCATGATTGTAACACTTACATCCAGGACTTCCACTCCACAATCGAAAGTATTTCAGATAAAGACAAAGACTTCAAAGTTGTCATTCATGCCGACAAAAAATTACATGCACACAAAGGCAGGTTTAATAAACCTACAGTACGTCAAGTTGGTGTTGTCATCATTGGGCAAACGTTCGAGAATAGGGATATTGTCTTGAAAAGCAGAGACAATAAACTGCAACGCATTAAGGAAACCCACAGATCCTATGATGCACTTCAATATCCCCTCATGTTCTGCTATGGTGAAGACGGCTATTCTGTGTCTATACCTCAAGTTTCATGCTGCCAGTAAGTTACCTATGAAGAAAACCGTCTCTGCAGCAAACTTCTATTCATACTGGCTTATGATCAGACAACATTATGATAATACTATCCTTTTCTTCCGAACTTTATTAAATCAGTTTTTAGTTAATATGTGCGCTAAAAATTGAATCCGAAAGACTAAATTATATCAGACTAAATCAGAAGAAACTACGAGCTGAAAATTACATCCACTTGAAAGATGCTATTGACAAAAATGACACTAATTTAAGGGAACTTGGTCAAGCTGTGATATTACCATCGTCATTCACTGGAGGACCTCGCTATATGCACGAGCGTACACAAGACGCAATGACATGCGTACGTCATTATGGTCGCCCTCACTTATACATCACATTTACTTGCAATCCTAAATGGACTGACATCACTGAAGTTCTCCTGTGTATTTCAGCTCAAAATTCGCAAAATGATAGACTTACTCACGAAGAGTAACATTTTCGGCTGTACAAATTGCTACATGTACACCATAGAGTGGCAAAAGCGAGGTATTCCCCATGCACACACTCTGTTGTGGCTAAAGGATAGGATTAAACCAGCTGTCATCGATCAAGTCATCCGTGCAGAAATTCCTGATCCATAGACTGACCCTGCCCTCCACAAAATAGTAAAATCCACCATGATTCATGGCCCATGTGGACCTCATAATATCAACTCACCCTGCATGATTAATGGGATATGCAGTAAGAAGTGCTCGCGTCCCTTCATCTCAGAAACTCAGACTGGAGAAGATGGTTACCCTCAGTACCGCCGGCGCACACCTGCTGATGGGAGTCATACAATTAACATCAAAGGAGTACATATCGAGAACAGATTGGTGGTCCCTTATAGTCCTGTGCTGTCCCTCTTCTTTAATGATCACATCAATGTCGAATTTTGCAATTCAGTAAAATTGATCAAATACATCTGCAAGTATGTTAATAAGGGAAGTGACCAAGCAGTATTTACAATACAAAATCAAAATGACGAAGTATCTAGATACGAAGCTGGGCATTACATTAGTAGCTCTGAAGCAGCCTGGCGCATTTTCTGTTTTCCCATTCATGAACGTTACACTCCGGTTGTTCATCTTGCTGTGCATCTTGAGAATGGACAAAAAATTTATTTCACAGAAGGCAATGTTGCCGATAAAGTACACAATCCACCACATACGACCCTTTTAGCGTTCTTTGACCTTTGCAACCACGATGATTTTGCAAAACAACTTAATTATAATGAAATTCCATCATATTATGTGTGGGCAAACAATATGTTTCGTCGGAGGAAACAGGGGAACCCTGTACCAGGACATTCGGGAGTGATAAAAGATAATGTGCTGGGACGGGTCTACACTGTGCACCCGAATAACTCTGAATGCTACCATCTTCGACTGCTGCTCAACGAAATCACAGGTCCCATGTCTTTCAAATCTCTCAGAACAGTTGATGGTGTCCTAAATCCAACCTATAAGTCGACCTGCAGGGCACTTGGTTTTTTACAGGACGATATCAACTGGGACGAGACTTTACAGGAAGCTGCTCTGTCTCAGTCACAAGATCTGTGAACTCTTTGCTGTCATGCTGATGTTCTGCCAAATGGAAAACCCCTTAAACCTATAGAAAAAACATAAAGACAGCATAGCAGAAGATGTTAGGAGACAGACTGAAAGAGATCATATACGAACAGAAGTCCACCAGTGGTTACATTTGATCTATAACAAGTGTCTACAGTTGCTTGACAACTAAGTAATTGCTATTGGAGGGCAATATCTTGATCATTACGGTTTGCCTTCACCTTTCAGATAACTGGCAGAACTTACATCAAATCCCGAGTGCTTGAAAGAGACATCTTACAACACCTCGCAATTGGCCAATATAATCACAAAAAATATTAGCTGTTGCTAAATAGTGACCAAAAGTCAGTTTATGAGCAAGTCATGAGGAGCGTGTTTTTCATTGATGCTCCAGGAGGAACTGGTAAGACATTCCTCATAAACCTTCTCTTTGCCAAAATCTGAGCAAAAGGTAACATTGCCATAGCTGTGGCTTCTTCTGGCATTGCTGCAACTCTTCTTGAGGGTGGAAGAACTGCTCATTCAGCTTTCAAACTGCCTCTGAACCTCAGCCATACTGAATCCTCCATGTGTAACATAACAAAACAGAGCAACATGGCTGAAGTGCTGCGACATTCTCAGCTTATTGTCTGGGATGAATGCACTATGGCACACAGAGGAGGTGTTGAGGCTTTAGACAGGACCCTCCAAGACATCCGAAACACCAACAAACTTATGGGAGTCTTGACAGTGTTGCTGGCTGGAGACTTCTAGCAAACCCTAAAGGTCGTGCCCAGAGGAACACGTGCTGATTAAGTTAAAGCATGTCTGAAGTTTTCATACCTATGGCCACAAATCAATGTTGTTACCTTAAGAATAAACATAAGGGTTCATTTGAATGGCGACAAAAAAGCTGGGGAGTTCTCTGCTCTTCTGATGAGTATAGGTGATGTCACCTTCATTCAAGAAAATCATAAAATAAATATTCCTACAAATCTCTGTCTCCTTGTGAATACCTTACAAAGCCTTCTTCAAAATATTTACCCCAATCTACGAAATCTCCACAAAAACAACGTGTCATGGTTGAGGGAGAGAGCTATCCTGACACCAAAAAATGACATGACTACGACTATAAACCACATTTTACTTCAAGAACTACCCTCACAACCGAAAACATATCAGTCTGTGGATTCAGTTGTAGAGTTTCTTCACACTCTGAATCCTCCAGGCACTCCTGAGCATAATCTAATTTTAAAGGTTGGGGCACCAATAATGTTACAGAAAAACTTACAGCCACCGAAACTTTGTAACGGCACGGGACTTCAGGTCACGTGTCTGCAAAAGAACCTAATTGAGGCAACTATTTTTACTGGCAGTGGCTCAGGTGACAGAGTTTTTTTCCTCGCATTCCCCGTTATACCCTCTGATCTCCCATTTCAATTCAAACGGCTTGAATTTCCAGTAAGGCTGTGCTTCGCAGTGACAATTAATAAGTCTCAGGGACAAACCCTACAGAAGGTTGGCATTGATTTGAGACAGGATTGCTTTTCACACTGTATGTTGCATGCTCAAGAGTAAGCTCAGCGCACAGCTTGGTCATATTACAACTGGAGGGCTGAACTGACAACGTGGTATACAAAGAGATCCTTAACAAATAATTATTTGTATATTTTCCCTCAGTTTAAAAATGTTTACTTTTTTTCTTAATAAAAATTTTAAGGCAGTACTTTGCCACTGCGAAGCGCGGGTATTTTGCTAGTATATATATATATTTTAATATTTATATATATTATGATGGACAGTAGGGACTCTTGCCCGGTTGGAATCCCTTTTGAGGAGAAGACCAGGGGTGTGGACACATCCAGAAGTGTTGCCGGATGTTAATCAGGAAGCACCTGGAGCACTTCTGGGTGCAGTATAAATGAGGCCGCCTCACTCCACTCGGGAGGCCGGAGTTGGGTGGAAGAGGACAGAGCTTGCGAGTGAGGAGTGGAGGTGGCAGAAGAAAAGAGACAGAAGAGAGAAAGAGAAGGAACTGAGAGCTTTATTGGTGGTAATTTGTGCACTGTGTTGTGTCTGTAGGAAGAAGAGTAAAATTAAATGTGTGTGTTTTGGGACATTTGGAGTCCATGTCTGTCTGTGTACGGGTTGAGGTTCACAATATATATATATTGTGGCAAATGGCCGGGGTCCATGCCTGGCAGGGATGCCCCTTAACTGTACAGTATATACAGGGGGAGCAGCCCTGGATGGTGCAATACCTCCCCCGGACACTAATTGGCCGCCACCCTGGATTAGAGCAGTGCCTCGGTTTCACACAGGTCTCCAAACACATACATTTTTACAAAAATATTGTTAAAAAGTCTCATTTCAATATTGTTTGCAGTTGTCCAACATTGGTAACTGTAAATTTATATTGTATCAGAAACGCTTATCTCCATTCTGTATGAAAACACGAGATTAAAATTTTTCTTGACCATCACTAAAAACTACATGGGGTGAGTAATATTTAAAAGTATATTTTTTTTTAGTGGAGTATTCCTTTGAAGCTAATGAAGTTGTTCCTATTGCTTTTGCTAATGCCAGTAATTTCACTAAACTGCATGTGTATGTGTGAAACAACACTTATGACTATCTGATGTACTATCAGCAGCTGCTTCAAGAAGCGATACCTAATTAAGATCACACATAAATTACAGGGTCTTTTGTTTTATCAGATTCATTTTTATTAGGAAAATATTGCATGGATAAAAACATCTGGTAGTCCATGGGGCTCTTTGGGTCTAAAGTTTTGTTGTTCATAATTAAGAATTGGTAGGGTGTATGAGCTTTTCCACCCCAAAAATAATCACTAAATATGATGAAACATAGACATTATATAACATATCTGAAATTAAACATATGTACAGGCTATATTCCAGATTACAAAAAATTACAATTTCAGTAGATTCCAAATCCACTTTGATAACATGGTGGCATGGAGGGTAGCAAGCCATCTTAGATCCAGCATTTTGGGTTGAATGCAGAACCTAGTCCATGTCTGTTGTGGATGTATCTGAATGGGTTCTTAGCATAGGTAATCAATTTTTTTCTCCCACAGATTGATTGGCAATACCAAACTGGCTTCATTCAGGTGTATGTATTTGTATAAAGTGTCTCTTTAGAAGACTAATGTTCTGGCCAGGTTTGTCCCTTTCTTTGTGAGGAGAATGCCTAAACTTTGGTGACCAAGACCTTAAATTGGATTAAGCAGTTTTGAGAATGTTATGTTATTTTAGAAAACAACTGAAAATAGGCATTTATGCATACATAATTAACTTGTGTTGTGTTGATTTGTTTTGAACAGCCTAGTTGGTATAATGAATTAACAGTAGGCTGCCTACATTGCTCTGACTCAGATTTGGTTTAGCAATTGTACACACCAATGTATTAACAGTAGGCCATTGTTTTATACAACATGACGTAAGTGTCACCCACTGGTGAACTCTGTTATGATGATTTGTGTAACATGATTGCAGGCCAGATTAAAGTGGTCTGTGGACCAGTTGTGACCTGTGGCAACTTAAGGAAAATCACTGCATTTTAGTATATTGTTATCCAATAGGTAAAAGTTCTGCACCCTATGCTATATTTACTTATCGTTTAAATTGTACATTTCATAATAAGTTCTGGAAGGTAAGGGGGAGCTAAACTGTTTACAATTTGTATTTAAGAAGGAAGATTTTAAAATTAGCTCTAAACTTATCTGGAGGTTAGTGTTGTGATTAATGAACTGAAGACATACTTCTTTGTTATAATCCTTGTTGATGTGTTTTAAATTGACTGTAGAATTTTAGCTGAACATTTTGAACAGCCTGACCCTAAAACATTAATGTAATCAATTCTGTCTGAAACAAATGAATGAACTAGCTCTAAGAATGCTGCAGACTAAAAACATCTTAATTTTTAAAAATCTATGATGTAAGAATCAGGTTTTAGGAAGCACTTATATGTATTGACAGATAGCTAGAACTGTATTAAAGGTAACATCAAAACCTTTGACAAATTAAAGATAAATAAAAGTAAAGCCTTTGGATTTAGGAATTTTTAGCAGTGGCATTTTTGGCCTGAGAATTCTGGTAGGGATTAGTGTCTGCAGACTCTCAAAAGGGGAGCCATCCCGAGAAGCCGGCCATAAAAGGAGTCATGCAGAGAATGTGTGTGTTTGTGGTGGTGTGTGTGTGTGTGCGCAAGAGCAAGAAGGTGAGAGAGAGGGAGAGGGAATACTTACAACGACTCTTACAAGATCTGCACCTCTGCTTAAATCCAATGAAGTGGGAATGTGGACACCAGCAAGTCTCAGGAAGCATCCTGTTGTGGATCAACTCTCAGACTTGGGGAAAGTGAATGCAGAGGGCGTTGCTTCTGACAACAAATCAGCAGGCAATAGGCAAGGTAGACAAAAAGTCATTGGAGTGGCATGGAAAGAGTCATAGAAGATCAGAGGGTGGCCAATCAGCAAGATAGGTTACACTAAGCCTAACGTGAAGGATGTTCACTACCTTTTAGATTTTACTTGCCTACCAACATAAAAGTCTGACAAATAAAGCCAAAAAATCACACAAAATGATGTCCCATAAACATATTCTTTTGTCAGACAGTACAACCACTATAGGAAGGTATTAAAATATTTCAACATTAGCTGTCCTCATAGATTAAGTCTGGTTGAAATCTTAATAATCAACATAGACTTTAGCATTAATGTTTGCATCTTCTACATGCATTGTATTCTGTAATGAATATAGTAATAAAATGCATTGCCTTTGACATTCCAAGAGATGGTGCATCACAAACATTTGCATTAATATAAATGTTTATGGTGGGCCATCTGTTGAAATGACAAATGCAATGCATGTGTCTCTATTATATGCCACTTATATGCTACCTAGGAATGAGCACTATAAAAAAATTGCACAAGAGCACTATTACAAAACTGTTCAAACTTCTCTCTACAACCCAATTTATTAAAGATTTGTTGCTCTTTTAAAACTGACTGATCTGGATGATTGTTCAAAGTTAAGAATCAGGATATGATTCCATGTGATAGCAAGTGGTACCTGTAGATAAATTATGTAGCTTGTATGAGGGATCCATGATAGTAACTCTCCCCTAAAGATCCTGTAGACACAACACCTAATCCATAGGGAAATACAATTAGACAGAGATAGCTGAATATTCAAAAAGAAAAACCATAGTTAAGTATTCTTAAGAACCGACAAATGAAAAAATTACAATAAAATACTGAAAATCATATTAACTTCACAGAGGTGTTTGTGTCCAAAAACTTTATTTAATTACAAGTAGAAATGGCTCAAAAACAGGCCCTACATTGGATTTGGACATTTTCTATCACAATTTGAGTTTGCTTAAACACCACTTGTTTTTTGTATACTTTTACTTCTTTATTTCTATGTCTTTATTTGGTGTTTCCCTTTTTAATTCCTTTATGGCCATATTTCCTTCCAGATGCTCACACTGTCATACAGTGATATCATTTAACGTAGCAATTTTACTGTATCATAGTTAAAACATTTTGCGTAGGGCTAAACCTTTTCAGGTCTTCAACCAAAATCTAAGGTTAGATAAAGGGAACCCAGCAGCACAAATAACACATTCTTAAACCTTAACAAATTCTTTTAATGAACAAAGTTATCCAACAACAACTAGAAGAGTGTGAAAAAGTTCATTAACCTCTAGCTAAATGAACCTAATTAAAGGGATAATTGGAATTAGCTTTTGGAACATAGCCAGGATTAATTACAGCTAGGCCTGCTCAATGTGAACCACACTTATTTTGAATAGAGTCAAGTTCACAACACAGTGTTTAATAAACACATATTTGCAAAATCTCTTCCCAGAAGTGACCAGGTCAGGTCAGGTCAGTTTGGGGAGCATGCCCTGGTACAGCGCATTCTCGCACCCACCACATACCAAAACAGCTTGGGATCATGGTTGGCAACCCCACATTCAGACACGCGGTCCAATAAGGAAATGACTATCTATCTGCTGCAGCCAGGTGTTATGTGGGCATCCCCTTGGCCTGGTCCAGTCACTCGGGTCCTCAACAATGAGGATCCTGTGATGTGACTCATCCTCGGGGAATTGCACCACACAGAAGTGACTACCTCTCCAAAATTACACAAATGACAGAGTGTAAAATCAGGAAGTCACAAAGGATCCTAACAAAAACACATCCAAAGAACAGGCTTCTCTTGCCTAAGCAATATCAGTAATCATAACTCCACAATCAGAAGGATATTGAGCAAGGTTAGACTTCACTGGAATGTAGACAGGCAGAAATCAAACTTCTTTATCCAAGCGCTTACATTACACTTGCCAGGGTCTGCTCTTTGACACACCAGTTTCCACCTATTCTGATTGAGGGCATCTTCAGGGGTGATGTCCCTATACTTTTTCAGGTAGCCTAGTCATTGTTTATTAGGACCCCCTCAAGCCCATTTTTCACTCTAACTGTGGCAAAGGCTTTCTCAGCCACCAATTGGTCATCACTGTGAACCACAGACAGGCTTCACACATGTTCTTGATGACAGGCATCACTCCCACTATTCTTCATACATCTTTGTTCATGAGGTGGTCCAGCCTTGTTAGGCCTAGAGTCCAGAAGGGCATCTTCATCTCCATGGCATGGAGGGCTTGTTCGTATTTTGTGGCTGAAGGCCAAAATTATCTTCCATATAAGATGATTGGGCTTGTGACAGTTTTATACATTTTTGATCTATACCAATAAAAGGCAAAGCCCTCACTTACTGACTGACTGACTGACTGTCTGACTGACTGACTGACTGACTCACTCACTCACTCACTCATCACTAATTCTCCAACTTCTATGTGTAGGTAGAAGGCTGAATTTTGGCAGGCTCATTCCTTACAGCTTACTTACAAAAGTTGGGCAGGTTTCATTTAGAAAATCTACGCGTAATGGTCATAGCTGGAACCTATTTTTTCATCTATATACTGTAATAGACTGCAGCTCGATGACCGTGGGAGGCGGAGTTGTGTCTCGCATCATCACGCCTCCCACGTAATTGAGTGCCTGCCCATATAAGGTAAATATATGCAGGTGAAGGACTGTGCTTAGCATATTCATAAGTAAAAATATCTGAATCACAAACTGATGTTAATCATATTTTGCATTTAACCAATCACATTTCAGCCATCATTTGTTGCCAGGCAGAGAGGCCTTCACAATCCATTGTGCAGGCACTCTAACAGAGAATAAATGTTGATTAACCTGTTGATTCAACCAATCAGATTTTGAGTTGGTGTCAGTACGGCCCTCTAGCAGGCGTACGGCAACGTCACCGTATTCAGACCCATTGATTGGATAGAACCCGCAGGTTTGACTTTCAGCATTAGCTTCGATGGCGATAGAAAGGGACTTTTTGATGGAACTGAAGCGCACGGATAATCCGTACGACAGAGTGATTGAACTGTTTTTGAGGAAAGAGAAGAGGATGGATTTTGTTTACAAATAATCTGAATTTTTGAGTAAAATGTTGCGGTTTTCCTAAATAATATTGCAAGTTTATGAGTTGTTATTGATGTTTTTTATGTGTGTCGTGGCTGTGGCTGCAGTAGAAAGGAACTTGTTCACCCCTGGTTTGTCTATTCAATAAAGGTATTTATTGTGCTACAGGAGTTATCTATCTGCGATGCAGCGGCTCTTTATACCATATTTCTGCATATTAAGATGGTTTTCATAACCATAAATTAGTTTTTGAGGGACGGGTTGATTCAGACGGAGCAGTACTGAAGGCCTAGGTGTGAGATGCACGGTCTGCCAATGGACCAGATGATACGTAAATTTACATTACAACCCGAAAATAAGCAAAACTGTAGAGAAGCCCATGATTAAATGAACAGTAAAAAGGTAAGAGCGAAGCGACGGTGACTTATTGAGGCAGGCAGGTGAGAGCACAATGGCACAGGTCTCGATGTAGTGCACATTAAGTCAATCTAAAATGTGCGCTCAGATTCGAAAAAATATATTGTAGTGACCTGGCAGCCAGTGCTGGCGGCATGATGCATTGTGGGTAATTTATGTAAAGTTTACTGTTGTGTTAAATTAGCAAGGTAATCGAATTATTATTCCTGTTGTAATTGTTGTATGTGTTTGTGTTCAACTGGTGGGATGGGTTTGGGTTATTGCCGTCCGGGGTTACTAAATTGTAAATAGTTACCATCAATGAGAAAGGTGGCTTCGTTAATGACCCTGGCAATGGCTATGCAATGAGATTGAGCTTTGTTTTCTGACTATCTGCTTAATAAAGAGATACAACAGGACAGAGCTGTTTATTGCTAAGATTTCATCTAAGCAATGATTGCTGAGACACTTGGAGTTGTGTGGTGTATGGGACACGAGTGCTCGCTGGCTTTATGAGCTAGGTACAGCTGCGTGCATGGCGCTGGCATTCCGCTGGCCGACCAGCTTGGGGGAAGTGCACGGCTGAGTACGGCTCTGAAAACTTTAAGACTCAACCACGGGTCGCTACAATATCTTTTCAAGTTCTATTTGGATATAAGTAGGTTCTATTTAGTCGACAGTAATATGTAAGTTGAATTTAGTCTTTACATTTCTATGGTGAAGAAAAATTTATGCAATGATGACTAAATTTAACTTACATTCCTACCAAAGATTTTTCTGTCAACTTTACTTATTAATTACTTTTATTTAAAATTTAAATAGAACTTAAACAGATACGATAGTTCATAATGCCCACGCAGCACTACGTGCACGTAAGAGAGTAAGTCATCAGTTTTAACAAGCAGCATATTGCACTGATATGAAATAGCCTGCCCATTTAATTATTTAGGAATGGATAGATAAATTAAGATTTTGTACAAATAATGTTTTTCATTTTTCTTCCTCGATGGATTCTGGCAACAGCTGCACCCCAAAGAGTGTATATATATATGTATATATATATATATATGTATATATATATATATATATATATGTGTGTGTGTGTGTGAATACATGTAGATATGTATATATATGGATGTATGTGTATATATATGTATGTGTATATGTATATATGTAGATACATATGTATATATGTATATGTTGTGGCATCCGGCTGGGGGTGGAGCTCAGCCGGGACGCCCAGGAGGACCGGAGGAGGGCTTGTACCTCCTCCAGACCGCGAGGGGGCGACCGCCCTGGTTGTATGATGGATCCATGTTCTCATTCTGTTTACGCCAAATTCTGACTCTACCATTTGAATGTCTCAACAGAAATCGAGACTCATCAGACCTGGCAACATTTTTCCAGTCTTCAACTGTCCAATTTTGGTGAGCTCGTGCAAATTGTAGCCTCTTTTTCCTTCTATCAGCTTGAATCAGTCGGCCCATTCTCCTCTGACCTCTAGCATCAACAAGGCATTTTCGCCCACAGGACTGCCGCATACTGGATGTTTTTACCTTTTCACACCATTCTTTGTAAACCCTAGAAATGGTTGTGCGTGAAAATCCCAGTAACTGAGGAGATTGTGAAATACTCAGACCGGCCCGTCTGGCACCAACAACCATGCTATGCTCAAAATTGCTTAAATCACCTTTTTTTCCCATTCTGACATTCAGTTTGGAGTTCAGGAGATTGTCTTGACCAGGACCACACCCCTAAATGCATTGAAGCAACTGCCATGTGATTGGTTGATTAGATAATTGCATTAATGAGAAATTTAACAGGTGTTCCTAATAATCCTTTAGGTGAGTGTATGTACATATGTATGTATATGTATATATATATATGTTTATATGTGTGTGCGTGTGTTGTGAACTTTGACCAGGACACACACAGACGGACAACATAGTTCCACCACACACTATTTACAAATTACGTGCAAGCCAAAACCCCAGTGCCTCTTGCACCGATTCCCCAAAGTCCACGGCTCACAGTCTCTGTGCCTTTCTTTCCTGGCTGCCTCCAGTCCTCTCTCCAGCTCTGTCCACTTCCACCCGACATCCACTGCTCACTGAAGGGAGGCGGCCCCTTATATATGATTCCCGGATGAGCACCAGGTGTTCCCGGCATTCTTCCCTTGGCCACGCCCCAGCGTGGCGGAAGTGCCGGCTGTCCTCCCAGCAGCTCTCCGGGTGTCCTCCAAAGTCTTCCTCCCGGCATTTCCTGGTGTGGCGGAAGTGCCGGGCTTCCGGGATAATCAGGCACTGGGGCGCCGCCTGGCGGTGGCCACGGGTCCCTACAGGGCTGGGCTTCCAAGCTCTTTACCCGAGGCCCCCAACATAACCAGGACGGACGCCCCCTCACGGTCTGGAGGAGGCACAAGCCCTCCTCTCGTCCTCCTGGGAGCCCGGCCGGGGACCACAGTGTATATATATACAGTATATATATGACAGCAGCACTCATAACAGTGGCAAAACAATTACAATGACAATTATTTTCAAAATGTTTCCTTTTCTTTTTCATTACTTCTTTAACACACTACTTCTTCGCTGCGAAGCGCGGGTGTTTTGCTAGTTTTAAATATATCATCATCCTTCATTCACAGGCCACTCCAGTGGCCAGTTCAGTTACCTGGCACTGGGGATGTAGTAGGCATCAGGGCAAATAAGTGATTGAATTGGATGACCTTGCTGAGGGATTGTTCATCAGTGCAAACAGTTTCATCCGTTTGTGGTCAGCATTCCATGTATTCAGTATCCTTGATGTTCAGCTGTAGGCCACTTTTTTCCAGTCGTGTCTTCCACTGCTGCATGTAGGACTTGAGTTTACATTGTGTTCCTTTCACAAGGAGAACATTGTCCATTTAGAGTCCAGGAGTGTCGTGTCTGGATGTCTGCTGTGGCTCTATCCATACATACTATTAAAAACAAAGGTTATTGAGCCAATCCTAGATGAACGTCAACTTGAACTGCTAATAAGGATGAGATGCTTTCAGGGCATTGCATGGTGCTTGTAACATTGTTATAGAGAAGGTGGCTCTAGAAAGCGTAGGCGTTGAGGAGATATTAGATTCTGAGGGTCCACCAAATAAGATTGTGTGGGGCCCTATTAAATGCTTTCTCCAAGTTTAGGAGAACCATCTCAATCTATTTATTCTTTTGCGATACCTTTACATAAGCAGCCAGATGGCCTGAATAATTTCTCAGTGACCTTAGCACATTAGCGGCACATACCTCTGAACCCGACCTTCCAGTGTAAACAATGCAGAGGTTGTCCATTGCGTTTCACAGCTGCTGATAACCCCGTCTCTGGTATGACCAGGGAACCACAAATTGTAGTGCAGCCCTGTCCTCCTTGCCTCCCACCAGATAGTTCCACAGACAAACGGCATCATGCAGTGTGTGACTTCTTGGGATTTTCTCATTCTTTTTTGTGTATTTCTTCCCCATTCACAAATGAACGGCCACAGAAAGAAAAAAAATAGAGAAAAAAAGGAACAAAAGAAAAACAAAATGCAAAAATCATGTAGGAGTGTCCACTCACAATAAACTTTATAAAAACAGGTTTTCTGCCCTCCAGATGGCCAGAAAATCCTGCCGATTATG
Source organism: Polypterus senegalus (assembly GCF_016835505.1). Lineage (NCBI taxonomy): Eukaryota > Metazoa > Chordata > Cladistia > Polypteriformes > Polypteridae > Polypterus > Polypterus senegalus. Next base: position 191,315,736 of record NC_053157.1, on the reverse strand, counting down.
ACAATTGTGATTGAACCTGGGTTCAAATAAAGGATGGTTTATTAATCAAATTCCTCCACAAAGTAGCAAAAGCACAAGCAAAACACAAGTAATACCTTTCTGTCTCTCTCTCTATAAATCACAATTCTTCTCACCACTGCACTGGCCTCCTCCAGTTGAGTGTTGCTCCACATCCTCTCAGCTCTGATTAGCTTGGACAAGGGAATGTGGTCCCTTTTATTAAGGATCTGGGAGTATTTCCGGTGCAATGGCTACTGCCCGATGGAAGTACTTCTGTCTTACAGAAGTCCCATTTTAAGGAGAGCATTCCCCTGCAGCACCCCCTTCCAGCACCCACGGAGCTGCCATCTAGCATCCTGGGGGAACAAAGTGTTCCCAACGATGTCTTCTTCTGGTGGGCTGTCCATCCATCCAATCCGGTCTGGCTCCTTCCTCCATCCCTCCTGGTCAGGATGCCCATCTACCTGTTCGGAGCCTCCCATCCGGGTAAGGAAGCATGATGCCCATCCAGCCCCTGTGGCACTTACACAATATAGTTTATGGAGAGAATGGAGAAAAATTAGAACATTTTGGATAAAATGGATCCCATTAACCCCAGCACAAAGCAAATGCAACATTTCAAAATAAGAACATCATACCAACATTTAAATGTGGTGCTATTGTGATGGTGTGTGGATGTTTTGCTACTTCGGCACCTGTATGATTACTATAGCTGAAAACATTATGAATTGTATTCTGTATCAGAAAATTATTACAGTCATATTTTTGTGAGCTCAACTGTAGTGCAGTAAGACAAAGATCTAAAACACAAATGGATATCCACATCAGAATGTTTGAAAAAAGTGAAATTAAGGTTTTGAATTGGCCTATTTAATACCCAAACCTAATCTCAATACAGATGTTGTGGCAGGGCCTGGAATGAGCAGCTCATATTAAAAAAAACTATCAATGATTCTGAATTGAAGAAGTTCTGCACAGAAGAGGGGTCTACAATTCCACAGCAGCAATGTGAAAGACTGATAGTGAAATACAGGAAGCATTTGATTGAAGTCATTGCAGCTAAATGTGGCATGGTCAGTTGTAAGAAGGAGCAATTTGGTTTTTCACACAGTTCCAATTGGTGTTGTATAATTTTGTCCATTCAATATGTGATATAAGTAATAGAAAGGTGTTATTTTTTTCACCCAGACATTCATTCATCATTATTACATTTTGACTGAACACCTGAAAACACTCTATATCAAATATTTGTAATAAGAGAGAAAATCTTTGAATATTTTTTCCTAAACATTATATAAGTGGGAAAGACTTCATATACAGTAATACATCAGGCTACATATATCATACACAGATCTATTTCGATCAAATTAAATCAAATTAATCTTGAGTATTTATAAATTCTGATAAACAAGTTCAGTTCTATAATGGGCTATCAGTAAGCAGTGATTTTAAAGGAATTCAAATACAATAATGTTTGAGTTGTTAAGGGAAGCTCTGGTAGGTTGCCCAGTATTATCTAGGGCTGTCCTTTGTTCCAAACTATTATGCTGGATTAGTCCAGAAGTCATTTGTGTTTTTTCTGTTAAAGACTATCCCTGCTAAAATCCTATTTACTTTAGAATCAGGAGATGAGTTAGTGTAAGGGCCCCTTTGGGAAACAGATAATGAGGCAATAGATTAGTTTTATGTGTAACTGTGGGAAAGAGTGAAGACTGGGAGATGATTGGTAATATTGTGATAGGTAGGCTGACAAAATGCATTGCCAGGAAGGGAAAGAGAAATGTGAGAAACTAGCTCAGTGGGGCTGCCATGGTTTTTTATCTGTTCCTCTTTGGGATACTATTAGTTTTAATTCCCTTTGTTTCTTTGCTCTTTTGTGTTAGGCTAATAACTCATTATTGTTTTCATAAATTCTGAACTTTTGGAACTTCTTGCTCTGGGGTAGGGTAGCATGAACAGGGCTCAATATAAATAATACTGTATATATTTATAGGAGAGAATGAATGCAGAAATTACAAAAAATAGTTTAATGGAATCTCCTTTCATCCAAATATGGGCAGTTTAACTACAGGATCCAGATGCTTACAAAATATGTGAAAGCCGCATATTTGATATATATACGATGACATAAAAAGTATTCTATGAAAAAGATAATGGCTAAGTTTAAGTTTCTCGTATCCTCTTAAGTCTACTTTGAAGAAACCTTTACTAGATAAGTGTAGTATCATGACACAAACTCTAAAAAAATTATTGCCCTAAGCTGTTTTTAGGTCAGATAAAAAGCCTATACTCTAATTTTCCCTTCATCATTCCCTTAGTGCCTTTTCTCATCTCAATGTTACATCTCAGTTTCAAATTAATTGACCATAAAATTTGCTCCATGTTTGCAAAAACATCAAATCTTAATCCATGAGTTACTATATATAAAAATGTAGGCTTACAAATTAGCTATGAATTGAGGACCCTGAAGCACAAAGTTAGTTTTTTCTTGTATTTAACAATAAAGAAATGAAAAAAAGATCATATGTGTAACATGGGTTGACAGAAACGAATATACAAAATGAATATACAAAAGACTTTAAAAAGTTTTTGCCACCATTAAATGTGATCACATTTTATGTTAGAATAAGTACTCAGTGTGTTAAATTGTTTATATATATATATATATATATATATATAGTGGCAGGCGGCCGGACACCCCTTCTACTTATGTTCTGGGGAAACAGCCAGGGGCTCCTCAGTATGCCTCCCTGGTTCATAATGATGCCTCAGCTTCCTGCAGGGTTTCATGGGAGTTTAAGTTCTACCCAACCCTATGTGTGGATCTGGGGTGGCTGCCAGGAGGGGCTGCAGGGATCTTAGAGCCAACCTGGACACCTCTACAGCCCTGCCCGGAGGTCCAATCAGCACCAGCTGATCCAACACCTGGAGCACTTCCAGGAGGGCTATAAAAAGGGCCTGCCTCCCTTCAAAGGCAAGCCAGAATTGGGAGGAAGAAGAGGAGGTTGCCTGAGAGGAGTGGTGATACAAGGAGTGGTGCAGAGGTCTGTTAAGTATTTTTGGGACTGTGTTGGGCCTGTGGGACATGGAGAAGGCGTGCCCCATGGCAAATGAGTGTAAATAAAACCCGTGTGTTTAAGACATTGGAGTCGTGTCTGTCTGTGGCTGGGCTATACTTTTACTATATATATATATATATATATATATATATATATATATATATATATATATATATATATATATATATATATATATATAAAAGGAAATCCTGAGATGAGATTTTCTCTGAGATAATTTCAACTCCCACAAGAGATAACTCGCGAGACTTTTTGACAAGAGATTTTGACAAGTGCTGCACTCCTCTCATACATTTACACCCATTGCCCATAGTCCACTCACTTCTCATTCTTGTGAATGCTATTGTCAGACCCAGCTCCTGTGCTCTCTGCTCCAAGCAGGGAGTGGGTAAATAAAAGACAAAGAGCAGAAGACAAAGTAGAGCGTCATAAAGAGATTCAAAAACGTTGGCACAATACAAATGCAGTGCAGGTTAGAGATTATGAAAGTACTAAAATTCGAAAGTCTACAAAAACTGATAGTAAAGATCGAATTAGCACTAACAAATGGAAATTATTACTCAGTGGAATAACAGAACAGTGAAAAGTGATCGAATATATGGACATAGGTGATATGACAATAGTATGTAGATATTGTTCGGCTTTAAAGTTTAAGTTGAAGACTTGTAGATCGTCTAATTCGTGTTGCCATCAGGGAAAAGTAGTTTTCTATCTGGCATATCCACGAGAATTAAAAGATTTGTTATTTGGTGAAAGTGAAATCCACGAACGCGAGTGGCAGAGATGCAAAGTGGCGGGCGCTAGCAAAAGTGAGAAGAGGGCAGAGCCCCCAGTATATATATATATATCCATCCATCCATTTTCTAACCCGCTGAATCCGAATACAGGGTCACGGGGGTCTGCTGGAGCCAATCTCAGCCAACACAGGGCACAAGGCAGGAACCAATTTTGGGCAGGGTGCCAACCCACCACAGGACACACACAAACACACCCACACACCAAGCACACACTAGGGCCAATTTAGAATCACCAATCCACCTAACCTGCATGTCTTTGGATTGTGGGAGGAAACCGGAGCGCCCGGAGGAAACCCACGCAGACACGGGAGAACATGCAAACTCCACGCAGGGAGGACCCGGGAAGCAAACCCGGGTCTCCTAACTGCGAGGCAGCAGCGCTACCACTGCGCCACCGTGCTGCCATATATATATATATATAATGCATTTTATTTATACAAGCATTCAAGGATACCAAACAAACAATAAATAAAAAAAAATATCATCACACACATGTGCATGGGAAGCAGCTAAACGACCTGAGCAAGAGTAATTCCATGCCAGACAGGGGGTGGCGGAGTACACTGAATCTTCATCTCACTTCTCTGCAGACCAGTTATGGGAAATTCCGACAGCCCCATTGATGATGTCACTTCCTCTGCTTGCCTTTAAAACTGCCATCTTGACAAAATTCTGTGTTGGACTTGAACCTGTAGACATCTGTACAACTAATTTATCCATTTGCAGCCAGGTATATTATACGGGTGGCTGCCTCAAATCATTTTTTGGCTCCTTTATTTGTATATATAGTTTTACAAAATTAAACTACATTACTTATGTATAAAACCAAAAATGACTAATTATGTTAGAATTTATTCATTTGTTGATGAAATTACACCTGTGTGCAATTAAATTTTTTCAAATGAGTTCAAGTTAGATTTATTTTTAGTAAGTGGGTTAGTGCACAATCTAAAACAATTAAACCATGATGGCAAAGAACATTTTAAAGTAAATTTAAGTTACTGACAACTAAGTACTTGATTTATTTAAATGGTGCTTATGTGAGGAGTGAGTATATCAAGCATGCTTTGTTGGCTATTAGTTAAGTTCTTTCTATATCTCATTGAGGTACTTTTTTAAAAGAAGGCATAAAAGAAACATTTAAAATTGAAAAGCAGTTAGTTTAAAGAAAGCTCTTAAACAAGAATATGGGGCCACAGAGTCAAAATAGACGAGTAAATTTCACATAAATGTTGCAAATCCTTCACAGAGTTAGCACATGGACAATGGCAGTTTATTTAAAAGTTGTACTATTAGAAACTTTAAATCTCAGCCTTGGACACTTCAAGTAAAGCTAAACTGTAAAACAGTGCTGGGATGAATAATCGGTTTTAATAAATTTAAACAATGTCCTAGAAAATAAGAGCAATCTAACATTTTTGGAAATTGATCCTGCTTCTTTAATATGTTAGGTACATTTTTGTTTTTTTCTGCACTACCTTTGAATTATACAGCAAGAAAAAAATTAAAGTACCAAACAAACACCAGTAATTGCAACAACTAAAAGACAAAAGGAAAATACATTCTTGTTGGCAGAAGTGAAATTTTTAATGACTGATATCAGGGGCATAATGTCTTAGACTTACCAGAAGAGTCTGAAAGCTTTTGAAAAAGCATGTTTTGTCAGAAGAGCTTTTTAAATGGAATCAAATAAAGTATCATTTCTTGGGTAATTTTGTTTAGCATTTTAGATAGCAATTCCAGCTTGATTTTTAGTGTTTTCATTGTATACGCTCCTACTTCTAAAGAATTCATGTATTCCCCTGTTTTTGCCCTTATGCTTTTGGACCCTTTACTGTACTATTTTTTTTCAAAACCCACTTTCTCTTGTAAAAAACTGTTATTTTTTTTTCAAAAACTGTTTTTTTTCAAACTTGCGTAACCTCTAAAAAGTCATGGAGAGCTTGAAGGTGTTCTCGTAGTGACTGATGCAAAACAGGAACTACTACTAGATGGGATGCTAGTCAATTTTGTTTATTTTTTCATAGCACTGTAAAAAATTCACACATTAAATACAAAGACAACCTTTACAAATAACTTATTACATAACACATACTAAAGATGCAGATTAATTTAAAAGAAGAAAACAAACCAATTATAAACTGATATAAATGAGTCCTAATAATATATATCCACTAACATTAGTGAAATAATAACTGCAGATAGTGGCCTCCCTTGAGAAAATAAACCTCTGTAATGTCTATAGTCAGTTATAATGCAAAGTCAAAAAACAAACTCAGACACAGAACAACTCACCACCCACCCCCTCGTTGGCATTCTACAGTACATATGTCTAGTCTTAAAACAGAATCTTTTTATCCGCTGACTCCAAATATCTCTGGTGCCTTTCCCATTGACAGGAAAACAACTTGGATAAAGAGCAGTAGCACCAAGTGCCACAGTAATATACTGAGAAGATAATCATTATTATATTACTTAAATTGTTGTACAAATGACTAACAAATAAAGATGGAATATGCACAACTAATCAGCATCTCTAATTAAGGTATGCCAGAATAAAATAGCAAATCTCCAGCATGATTTAAAAGCTGAGACCAAAGGAGCATCTCCTATATATAAGCAAGCAGATCATTCCACAGTTTTGTAGCCCTTTATCTAAAAGCTTAATCTCTGACTGTTATTTTGTTAAATCCTGGAATGATTCGTAGACCAATTACAGTAAAACCCTGGACAGTGAGTAACTTAGTTTGCGAGTGTTTTGTAAGACGAACTAAAATTTGTAATAAATTTGAACTTAATAAACGAGCGAGGTCTTAAAATATGAGTAGTGCGTATACACTTTGTCTGCCGAGCGTCACGTGATCACACCTAATCCAATGGTTCTTCTCTTTCCGCAGGTTTGTGGGTAATTGTTTTATCATACTCGGTCTAAGTCGGCGTACCTCACTCATATAGACAACATCTGCTCGTGTGTATACTGTTCACTATAGCATTGTGACGACATATATGTGCTGTAACGTGCAATCCATAACACGAAGCTGAGTCTCAGTACTTCAGCAAAACCAGCTTTTATTCAGCTTGAACCAGGAACATCACGGTTATTTATTGTAGCGGGATCTGCCACTCTCCTATACACAGACACAGCAATCAGGCAGGGTCGAGGCCAGGTTAAAGCCCAAGTAATACTGTGCCATTACAATACAATACAATACAGTTTATTTTTGTATAGCCCAAAATCACACAGGAAGTGCCGCAATGGGCTTTAACAGGCCCTGCCTCTTGACAGCCCCCCAGCCTTGACTCTCTGAGAAGACAAGGAAAAACTCCCAAAAAAACTTGTAGGGAAAAATGGAAGAAACCTTGGGAAAGGCAGTTCAAAGAGAGACCCCTTTCCAGGTAGGTTGGGCGTGCAGTGGGTGTCAAAAGAAGGGGTCAATACAATACAATACACAGAACAGAACAAATCCTTAATACAGCATAATAATAAAAATTTTAGAAGTACGGCGAAGAATTTAACAGTAGATGATATCACATAATAAGATTTGGATATTTTTAGAGTTCTGGAGACCTCATCCATCAAGCTGCCTCCCCATTTGGCCATTCCACAGCTGAAACATTGCTCCGATGAAAGGACCCCTCTTTCCCATGATTCCTGCGATCCTCCATCAGGGATGACTTTACAATAGCCAGGCAAACAACTTGGCAGGTGGGCGTGGCACCAATGCCACATTTGGGTACCGAGAAAGAAACAGAATAGGTGAGGGTTAGTATTCAAATATAATTATCATGTTACTTATGTTTTAGTGCTAATGACTAACAACAGAGATGCAGTATGTACAGTTAATCAGCAGCTCTAGTCAGGATATGCTAAACTGAAGTAGTGAGTCTTCAGCCGGGATTTAAAGGCTGAGACTGAAGGGGCATCTCTTATGGAAGCAGGAAGACCATTCCACAGTTTAGGGGCCCTGTAACTAAAAGCTCGACCTCCCACTGTTATTTTATTAATCCTTGGAATCCTAAGCAAACCGGCATCTTGAGATCTTAATGTGCTCAGGTTTGTAAGTCATGATAAGTTCAGACAAGTAAGCGGACCTTGGCCATTTAATGCTTTATATGTTAAAAGGAGGATTTTGAAATCTGCCCTAAACTTAACTGGGAGCCAGTGAAAGATTTAAGAACTGGAGTTATGTGTTCATATTTTCTTGTTCTTGTAATAATTCTTGCAGCGCATTTTGGATTAACTGGAGGCTGTATAGAGAACAGTTTGAACAGCCAGTGAACACCGCATTGCAGTAGTCAATCCTACTAGAGATAAATGCATGAATTAATTTCTCACAATCCTGTTTATTTAGAAAGCCTTAATTTCCTAACATTTTTAAGATGGAAAAACATGTTTTGGACAACTTTGTAATATGCTTTAAATGACATGCTAGAGTCAAAGATAACTCCTAGATTGCGGGCTGATTCAGTAAAATTAATTGGGATTCCAACTGAGTTAAATGACACAAAATATTGCTGTGATCAGCGTCATTCCCTCCAACAATTAACATCTCTGTTTTATCTGTATTTAAAGACAAGTAGTTCTCATTCATCCATTCCTTTAATTCACTAACACAACTAATTAAAGACAACATCGGAGAAACTTCATTTGATTTAAATGAAAGGTATAACTGGGTGTCATCTGCATACGAGTGAAAATTAACATTATGTTTCCTAATGAGAGATCCCAGTGGAAGCATGTAAAGTGAAAACAGTAAAGGTCCCAGTACTGAGCCCTGCGGACACCATATTGAACTTCTGTGTATAATGATGGAGTACTGTCAGCACATTTCTGTACATATTGGAATCGATTTGATAAATAAGAACTGAACCAAGCGAGCACGGGCCTGTAAGCCCAACATCGCTTTCTAGCCTGTGCAGTAAAATAGAATGGTCAATGGTGTCAAATGCTGCACTTAAGTCCAACAACATAATTACAGTGGAGTTTCCTTCATCAGAGGATATCAGAATGTCATTTACAACCCGTGTTAGTGCGTTTCTGTACTATGACCAGTGCGAAAGCCAGACTGGAATTTCTCAAATAAATTGTAATGCGTAAGGTGTGACTGAAGCTGACTGGCGACTACTTTTCTAGTATTTTAGAGAGAAATGGTAAATTTGAAATAGGCCTATAGTTATTTAGTATGTGTGGGTCTAGGTCTGACTTTTTAAGTAAAGGTTTAAAATGACTGACACTTTTAGTGCATCAGGTACGTGCCATGCAGTAATGAACTATTGATAATGGTTAGAATAGGGCTGCAAGAACATCCATTGCACTTTTACTAGTTTTGTTGGCACTGGATCTAGGGAACAAGTAGTGGGCTTCATTTTAGTAATTAAAGTTAAGACTTCCTGGTGAGTTACAGGATTAAAATTACTAAAGTGCTGAATGCAATGTGCAGGGTCTGCTAAGCTAGTATTTGGTTTGTACTGTGATGCTGAGATCTGGGATCTTATATTTTAATTTTCTCATTGAAGAAGTTCATAAAGTCTGTACTGCTAATATCTGTTGGTATTTTGCACTGTTGATCTGAATTCCATTTGTTAATTTAGCCACTGTTCTAAAAGTACCCTAGGATTTTTATTATTGCTATCTATTAATGTAGAATAGTATTCTGAGCGAGCTTTAAAGAGGGCTTTTTTATATTTTTAACACTCTCTGTCCATGCAATTTGAAAGACATGTAGCTTTGTTGTTCTCCATCTGCGCTCCAGTTTTCGACACTCTAATTTAAGAGCTCGAGTATTTTCATTAAACCAGGGAGAGTTTCTATGTGCTTTGATCACTTTTGTTTTAGGGGAGCCACTGTGTCCAGAGCATCTCTCAAGGTCACATTATAATGTGATATTAGCTGATCTAAATTGTTTTCCATGTTTACATTTGATGTTAACTGATCTAAATGGTTTTCCACAATTACACTCGACTTACTCAAGGTATCTATAAATTTTGAAGCAGAATTACAATCTAGATGTCGCACTGTCTTTGTTTTAATCTGTGAGTGCGTTGGCATGGGCAGAACTAAATCAAATGTAATTAAGAAGTGATCGGAAATAACTACATTTAATGGAGTAATATTTAAATTTTGAATTTCAACTTTGTAAGTTATAATTAAATCTAATGTGTGGTTATGATTATGAGTTGGACCTTTGACAATCTGACAAAATCCTACTGAATTTAACAAATAAGTAAAACATTTGCTAAAAGTGTCAGTTTCCACATCAATGTGTACATTAAAATCCCCATCAGAACTACGTGATCATAATTTATAGCCAAATCAGACAGAAGGTTGCTAAATTCAGTCATGAACAATGAATATGGCCCTGGTGGTCTGTAGACTAGCACTATAATTGTGTTGGAATCTGTTTTAATATTTAAAATGAATGCCTCAAAGGATGTAAAGTTGCCTAAATTTTTAGGAGTGATTTGCATTTTGTTACAATGAATTATTCCAAGGCCTCCTCCTCGACCAGAATCTCTAGACTTATGAAGGAACGAGTATCCATCTGGTGATGCCTCAGCTAGGGGAACAGTGTCACATTTACTAAGCCAGGTTTCAGTAAGAAGACACAGATGAGATTTTGTACTTAATATAATATCATTTACCAAAACAGCTTTAGTGCCAAGAGAGCGAATGTTTCAATAAAATGTTCAATAAATGTTCAATAAAACAGCATTTAAAACTGCATGGTTCTTTCTGAACTGCTGATATATTTTTTATTTTAATTTGAAGTAAATTTCTATTACAGATGCCCTGGTGGAGGTCTGGTTTTATCCCTTGGTCTAATTATACACCTTATTTTTTGGTTATCAATTAATTTAAGGTTTGTATCAAGACTAAATTTACTGGATGCCCCACAACAGGGATCCATTGCATTTATAATGTTCCTTGCATCACCCATAGATTGCAGGAGCTTACAGCATGACAGCAATATTTTTGGATTCGCTCTTGCAGCAAGCTGCTAAAGCGCTGGGAGCCTGCGGTTGCTTCAGGCTGCTCTTCCGCATGTCGTCCTGTTGGGGGGAATCCCAAAAGAGTTTAGAAACCTTACAGTGTGTAAAGAATTTTTTTTTTATTTTGCGTCCAAGTGAAGGGACTTTTCAGGCTAAAGCAACTACCATTGGATAGGTTCCTTGTTAAAGTCGCAAAAAAAGAAAAAGATTCCATTGAGTGAACAGATAGCAGTGATTCCGTTAGTTAGAGTAAAAGTCATCTTACACAATAACCCTCCTCCTCCCCTCCTCTCCTGTCCCTCATACCAGACACGATTCTTTTCAAAGGTAAAATGCAGATTGCTTTGTTTTAATTATTTTTACTTTAAATTTTGTATTAATCAGTTTTCTATGAATATTTTTGGGTTGTGGAACGAATCATCTGAGTTTCCATTATTTCTTATGGAGAAATTCGCTTTGATATACGAGTGCTTTGGATTACAAGCACGTTTCCGAAACGAATTATGCTTGCAAACCAAGGCACCACTGTATTTTAAAATCAGATGAGACCAACAGATCAACATTTTATGAAAAAAAAAAAGATCAACAGTTGTGTTCTTACTAGGGGACAATTACTTCTCGCTGCCTTCTTAGATTTTGCTGAACATAATTGTGGTTGATAATAGTCAAACCAAAACTTGAGAACCAGGAAGACCAACTTATTGGTCATGAATAAATATTGGAAGTGGCTTGGGCGTGTTCCATACCTATTTATATACATTTTTGGATCTACAAACGAAGAGGAGTAAAAGCTTTGCAAATTTATTACTGTAATGGAGGTTTAGCATGGGAGAGGGTGGGTGCTTGGGAATGGTGCGGTGGGTGATGCTGGGGAGAGAATTTTTCAGCAAGTCCTTCTTTTAAATGGGTTTCCAGAATTTACATTTTTCCCGCACAGACTTCTCCTTCGGTAGTATCTTGTGAATACTTTTTCTGCTCAAATACCTAGGTGCCTATTCATTATCCAATTCCTTCTTTTTGTTAAAAAAAATCTAAATGTGATACAGTGTGCATACTGAGGTATGTACTCTTTCTATTCTATTATATACTTTAGATCTTTACAATACCTTTTTAACTTTAATAATGAAATAAAAAAATCTCCCTACCTTGTTAGAAATGAAGGTATTTTTGTTTTTAATCAGGACTCCCACAGTTCATTTTAGTTTAATTTATGCTCGTTAAGCACACTTTTACTTATAACCCCTGCATGCTATTAAATAATTACAAATATAGTATGCAAAATGAAATTCAGCCTAAGCACAAACCATAACACTGAAACATAATAAAATGCACATTATGCTATTTAGAAATTATGCAAATATATACATACAAATAGAATGGTTTCAAGTGCAAATTTCACCTGGATACAAGAAATCTGAAAGCATGATGCATTAATTACAAGACATTACAAGCGCCACCATGGAAACTGAGGACAGAAAGAGAATGTAGTTAATGAAGAAAATAAGAGAACAATGCAAAGCACATTTTTCAGCAACTAGAAAAAGACCACTGTGGTACAATTATACTTTAGTGATGATTTCAATGCTGAGATCAACAGGACTTCTTGAATATTGGTAGAGAGATCAATTCTGAGTACTGGTGCTTTAAAGATAAAGGATTCTTCCTCACACAATATTTTTATTAATCTTCTGGATTCATAAAAATGTGTGCATTTTGAGAGTTAAAGAACAAAAATACAGAATTTGTGCAATGTGAGTAAAAACATTACTGTATTTTATTAAACATTGATTTTAATACAGAGATTACAAATGTGTACTGTCTCCAAATCACTTATGTACTATTTCCCTTTTAAGCTAATAGATTTAATTTGAGGTAAATGAATAGCATCACAATATACTGTAAATTACAAAAGATGAGGATGAAGGGAGTGATTAAAAAGTTTGTCAGTCATTAAGACCTGGAGAAATATGTGATCTCAGGCTGAGAATGAGTTTAACTTCTTCTGCTTTTCTTCTGGATGTGAAGTCTTCTGCAACAGGTTTTGCAAAGTTCTTTAAGATGCTCTACAGCCCATCTCCCTTTTTCAGCAGTGCAAATGTCTGAACACTTCCCACAGATATGATTTTACACAGTTAACAGATCCATTGTTTAAGGCTGAATTTTCCCAGTGGGAGTAGAAACAAGAGTATTGTCAGCGATTGATTTGCAAGTGACCTAGTGGCACCTCTTAGAGCTTAAAGTGCCCGGTGAGGAATGTGGCTCTTCTCCATCCATAATTTAGGTGGTTGATGCAAGGAGATCAAGGGAGTGTCAGGAAAAAGCTCCTGTGGAAGGATCCATATCCAAAAGTGTGAAATTTTGTTTGCTGACCAGTGAGAGAGAAAGACTGTTAAGCTAGAATGGGAGCACCAGTGGAATGCAGGTTTTAATATTGATGTTCCTCTAACAGTTGATGTTACAAAGGCTAATTCTAGTTTGTCTGAGACACCTGTCCACAATATGAGAAGGGTACCCTCTATCAATAAAGAAACTTCTCATTCTGAGAACTTCACTACAGAGTTCATCCTCATCACTGCAGAGGATTTGAAACAACTGTGAAAGAGGCTTAGAGTTTTTATTATGCCAGAGATGGAAGTGACTGTATAGAAGTAACCGTGTGAGTTCGTTGACTTGAAATTAACAGAAGTTTTAAGTATTGGAAAGAAGGTATGTAAGAATAATAGAGTAGTGCTGGAAATGTCAACCTGGGAGATAGATGGAGACTTGTAAAATCATTAAGTAATTCTTGTAGCTGGCTTCTGGAGCAAGGCCTAGGTAGGAAGAAACCAAATGCTTTTCTACCCATCAAATGTGTTTTGTCTTGGTAGAGTAATATACATTATTGCTTTACTTTCCCCTATTGTATTATTAATATGAAGCCTCTGTCAGAACGCCACAAATCCCACAGACTTACCACTCTATAAGGTATTTTAGTATATAACTTCTCCCTACATTTATAACCTCAGGCAATTAGGTATAGTAAAAGACAAGCAGGAGTTAAGTTAAGGAGTTTGTAAACATGAATGCTTCTCACTAATGTAACACTAAAATGACATTGCTTTGCCTAAATTACAAATAAAGACATACAAATATTTATCAACTTGTATGCAAAATTTCACATCACAACACAATGAAAATGTTGGCATAGCTAGGACCCATTCTAGAACCCATTTCAATTCCACTGACCTGGTGAAAAAAGAGTTAGCAATGAAGGTTAGAGCCAGCTCTTCCAGTCTGATGAGGTTGTTCATGGGAGGATTCTAGACTGGACGTTTGTTGAATACCTGTCTGAGGGCAATGAGAGTTTCATTGTTGTGAAAGTGATGTCCATAGTAAAGATAAAGTGGTCAGGACCATGAAGCCTAAAGTTGTCAAACAACTGGGGCCTCATGTATAACGCCGTGCGTAGAACTCACACTATAACATGGCGTAAGCACAAAAGCCAAAATGTGTTTACACACAGAAAGATCCAGATGCAGGAATCTTTGCGTACTCCAACTTCCACGTTCTTCCGCTACATAAATCCCGATCAGCGTGAAAACTAACGCGCGCACGCACGCATTATGTAACGCCCCAAATCCTCCCAGAATTACGCCTATTTGAATATGCAAATCAATATAAATCGCCCTTAAGCGCAGCCTTCTGTGAAAAGACAGTGGGAAAAGCCCGGGGGAAAATATAAGAATTTCAGCGAATACCAAGTGGAGGCAAATGAAAAACATACTATTTGTTCAAATAAACCGTGGTATAATCAACAAAAGGAAGTTGATCGAGTGACATAGCGTGTTGGAGAAACTTGAAAGCTCACATTCACAAATCGCACAGTGCCGGAAATAAAAAAGAAGTCACATATCAAAGTCGCCGTGAAAAGCCGAGTTGTAAGCCCACTGTCTGAGTGTCATATGAAAGCTTATTAGGGTACAGAGAAAAAAGGCACACAGTGAGGAAAAAGCACGAAATGTCAACCTCAATCTCGACATTTCAACTTTAATCATGTGGTTTATTTTGTCATTAAAGTAGAACATCATAAGCTTCATCTTAAAATTATTTAATTAACCAGTTTCTCAAATCACATCGTAATTAAAGTAGCACGTTAAATGCTTTGTTTTGTATTTGATCTTCTTTGTGCTCTATGTGTGTGAATCACTACTTGCTTTTTAAACCGACTCTCTTCCTCCAACTGGACACAGAATCAATTACATTTGTAATATTACAGTTCTCTGAATAACTAAAATACTGAGATGTATACGTGATATCATTTTCATGATGATAGGAGTTAAAGCACGTTATTAAACATGTGTTTCACTTCGATGAAATAATTTATTGCAGCAGTACAATCAGGGGTGGCTCTAGGCTTGTGGTGGCACTGGGCAGAGGAAGAATCGGTGGCTCCTTCGCCGCCCGTCAGTAAGGTAGCTTATGCACAGTGGATGGCTACATCCGTTGCGGACACTGCATAGCCGCCTCGTGCTCATGACACAAGCATTTAACTTTTGCCGAACTTTGTCGCTGTGTTTTTAGCTGTGTTGTTATTTTCTCTTTCTGTTTTATATTCAATATATATTGGCGTAGCCGTCACTGCAGTCAGTGCTTTTCTTTCCCCAAGTAACCGATCCCCATACAATCAGCTCTGTAATAGACGTTAAGCCATCTGTAAGCTTAGCGCCGATTCTTCAAAACGTTTAAAGAACATTGAAATATCTTCGTAGTACATGTTTAATTATTCTATCCTTAACAACACTGCCAGTGAAGAATATAGATTATTTAAATGAAGTTAAAGTTTTATCTGTATAATTTAATAAACATATTTTGCTGAATTTCACCTTATAAATGATATCGTTTCTGTTTCTGAACCGCGAGGTCCGTACAGGAAAGGCTTTAAAACATTTGGCTGAGACAGCGTGTCCTTGAAGCTGTATACGGATAATTCCCTTTCCGATCAGCTGCTGCTGTGTTTCACACTCAGATACAGTGATATAAATACTCCGAGTGGTGCAGAGAGAGAAATATTGAAAAAGATGATCCGCTGTGGCAACTCCTAACAAGAGGAGCTGAAAGAAGAAGAAGAAGAAGAAGATGTGAGAGTAACAACGCTAAAGCAGTTATGGTATTTGGAATACTATGGCTGTTCCCTCTACCATTATATTGTTACAAGTTAATTACAATCAGATCCATTACACTAATAAACAATATGCGGTTAGTTTCGGTGTATTTATAAAGCCGCGTCAGGAAAATAAGGTGTAACCACACAGGAACAGTAGCACTGCTTTGACGCTGGGTGCCACCAGTCTGCAAAACCGAGCGGAGAACTTGCGTACGACAAGGTATGAGGTACTGTGGAAAAGTGCGTGGATTTATGGCAAGTGTAGGTTTTATACATCGCGATTTGAACGTGGAAACGTTCTTACGCAACGTTTCTGTGCGTATGCACCGTTTATACATGAGGCCCCTGGAGAACATGGTTAGTATCTTTTAAGGAAACATTCAACTAGTGGTCTTATAAGACTGGTGAGGAATGTTGTAACATGAGTAGAGGACTGTTGCATACAGAATTTATAGGACATACAGGATTGTCTGGCTTGTGGGGAGAAAGTAAAACTGAGATATCTGTGGGTTTTCAACAATGAGGTTGTTAAAATTGGGAGGCAATTCTATCTGCTGATGAGACAAGCAATGGTAGAACTTATAGCCTGCTGGTAATCATTGGTCAGATCCTATATGAAGGGAAGATAGAACATTGTTTTGAAGCTTTTACAAATTTAAGGCCCTCCTGTCAAACCACAACTGCACACCCTTGTTTGCAGTTTTGATGGTAAATACCAGTAGACACAGGAGTCTGTTTTAAAATGAGCACAGGCAAAGCCAATATAAAACATCCATCCATCCATTTTCCAACCCGCTGTATCCGAACACAGGGTCACGGGGGTCTGCTGGAGCCAATCCCAGCCAACACAGGGCACAAGGCAGGAACCAATCCTAGGCAGGGTGCCAACCCACCGCAACAATATAAAACATGAGTGGCAAAAATGTGAGATTTTAGTGTTAGCAGTCATAAAGCCTCTCTTAGTGACCTTGGACTATGTTGCACTCATTTAGCTTAATTATTTTTCAGTTTTCCCTGTTTAGACAATTAACCAGAGTGGTGCATATAATAATATTATTTATCTTGACTTTCAGAAAATATTTGATAAGGTGCCACATGAGAGGTTGGGCATCAAGTTAAAAGAAGTGGGTGTTGTTTGTAGATGGGTGCAAAATGTGTTCAGATGCAGGAAGCAGAGGGTGATGGCGCAAGGAACTTTACCAAAATTAAATGATGTTAAGAGTGGTGTCCTACAGGGGTCAATACTAGGGCCACTGCTATGTTTAATATATATACTGTAAATGATGTGGATAGGAATATAAAAATCAAGCTTGGACTTGGATAGCATACATGTTTGGGCAGTTTTTTGGCAGATGAAATTTAATTTAAGTAAATATTACACAAAGAAAGTAAAAATGTTAGGTTTGAGGACACACTTTCTGAAAATAAAAAGTACACCTTATGAGAAGAATTTAAAAGTCAAAGTGGACTTGTCACTCTCAACTTCCAGTCAGTGTTCAAAAGGCATTGAGAAGGCTAACAGAATGTTAGGTTATATGGCACAATGTGTGAAGTACGAGTTCGGATTATGTTCAAGCTTTAGGAAACACTAGTGAGGCTTCATCTGGAGTACTATGTGCAGTTTTGGTCTCCAGGCTATTAAATGGACATAGCAGTCCTGCAAAAAGTTCAGAGAAGAGTGATGGCTGAATGGCTTTTTCTCATCTAGACTGTTCTAATGATTATTTACATTATTTAGCACTTTGCTATAGGTACTGATAAAGAAGTAGCTGAACAGTTGATAACTAAAACAATGTACAATTCAAGTGATACTGTTTGTAAAATACTATACAGTGTTCAATTGTTTTATGCAGAGAAAGTTATAATGGATTCTACAGCTAATTACAGCTATTGCATTCACAATTTTTTAAGTCATGGATTTAAATTCAGAGAATATTAAATTTAATATTTAAATTCAGTCATATTCTGCACTGTAATGAATTGTGAAAACTCCTTTTAAAGGATGCATACTGCAAGGAACCACCTAACTGATAAAAATGTTTTCTCCACTTTATAATACAGTTTGATACCAGGCCTGTAGTGCCATCTTCGGGAAGTTTCTTTTGATGTTTGCCAAGTAAACAAAATGGTTTTAAAAACATTTTTACATTTCCCTTTATTTACGCACACCATTACAGGTAGTCCCCAGGTTACATCCACAGCTGCGACGGATGTGCCTCAGTAACTGCCGCTCCGTCATCTTCGGCCTGGGGATGCTGCAAACGGTGGCTGGACGGAGGCTGGAGGGGGGTGATTTCGCTGCTTGCGGAGTGTAGTGTCCATCGGGCGGCTCCTAGCGGCAAGCGGTTTCACTGCCCGCCCACCACACATGGCTGCCCCATTCGTTTTCGGTGGGCGGCTGGTAATGCTGCAAGCAGTGACCTTGTTGTGGCTGAATGGAGGCCTTTGAGGGCGGCATGGGGTAGCATTGTACTGTGCATCGGATGGCTGCCTATTGAATGGGGGCGATTCACTACCCGCCCTTGGCCGCACCGCGTTCGTTCTCGGTGGGCAGACACTGTAGGCAGCATACTGTAGTGGAGGTGACTGTGAGGTGGGCTGGTGATGAACCACCCCTCGATGCCCCCATTCATTCTCAATAGCAAGCCTGCTTGTACTGTTACGCACATAGCAGGAAGTTGTCTCTTGTCAGTACATCAGACGTGTTGACAACTGGTGCCTTCCTGCTGTGATAGCATGTACAGTGCTGTGCAGATGAGCTCATCTTAATCTTTTGTCTTCACCCTTCAACAATGTCTCTGAAACACAAATCTGATGCAAGTGCTGGTGGTACAGTAAAGAGAAAAACCATCACCATTGAAAATAAAATAGAAATAAAAAGGTCAGAGAGAGGTGAAACTCCATCATTCATTGGCAGAACACTTGGTTACAGTCGGTCAACAATAACATTTATTAAATTTATGTACCTGTTCTGACTTACATACAAATTCAACGTATGTACAAACCTACAGTCCCTATCTCGTACGTAACCTGGGGACTGCCTGTATTTATAAAACTGTGTGCTCAACTCATCCCTGAACTAACACAAAATGGTTCAAAAATGCACAGCTAAATACATAATTCTCATATAAAATGTTGACAAAAAGCTGAAAAACAGGAAGCAGGAGCCAATACTGGTATTATATGAACTTCATGGTGTACGTTACTTATTGTGAGAAAGATAATGATTGGAAGATAAACAGCAAAGCCCCACCACAAAGTCAGACAGACAAGTGTCTAAACAGAGAAGATGAATTTAAACTGAGCACCGAGAGGGGAGTCAAAAGAATAGTCAGGTAATTGAAGGCACAGTCAAAATGCTTGGTGGGTGTTTTTTCGCATTTTCTTTTCTTTTCTCATTCTGTTGTTATTTAGATTAAAAGAAACACATTCTCATGATCTATTATGTATCATTGAATATTTTTAATAAGAATTTGGTTGCAGAAAAAAACAATGAAATTTATACACACATATGCTGTGTCATTGATGCAACTAGACAGGTCACATGACATCTAGACAGTAAACAAAAAAAAAAATATAATGTTAAAAAAATATAAACACTGCTTACTAACACAAAGCTCTAAATAAACCACACATCTAGAGTTCTTATGAAAATATTCTAAAAGTAGTGAAATAAAATACATGCATAAATGGCCAAAAATAAAATTAACCATAAGCATAACAACTTATTCATGAGCACATTGCCAATTTAATGTTGAGTGCTTTCTACTTACTACATATTATTACAGCATGGATAACATACATAACTCTTTTTAATATCCTGTATAGAATGGTGCAGTTTATTTTGTAATTCAAATCTTATCATCTTCTGTCCTGAAAGAAGTAATGTGTTCATAAAGTCAGTTATATATTAAATCTTTGAGTCAATGTTATTTCATATTCTGCAGTATTCTGCTGTGCACAACTTCAATAATATTTGTTTGATATCATATGCAGAACTTGGTTTTTCATAGTATAAACAATAATTATGGTATATAAAATCACAGGAATACCATTAACATCAAAAACAGTATATTTAACGTTTAGACATTTTGACAGATGGAGGCGCTATCGCTCCCTTGAACCCTTGTCCACGACTCCAGACACCAGATAAAAGTCCAAATGTTGACTTTATTAATTCGCCACAGTGCACAAAGCACCCTCTCCTCCACTATACTCATAAACACACCAATAATCAATAACAATAAACAATCCTCCACTCCCAGACGAGTTGTCACCCTTCCACCCAGCTCAGCTTGCCGTCTGGGAGCTCCCACAGTCCTTTTATATACCCTGACCTGGAAGTGTTCCCAATCCCCAGTCCATGTGATTCTCTATCACTTCCGGGTCAGGTACAAGTCCTTCTTCTCACCCCGGAAGCACGTCGCTCTTCCTATGACGTACTTCCGGGTTATAGGGCACAAATGATTGTTCGGTCCTCCCTGCAGCTCCCTCTTGTGGCCCCTGTGGTATCCAGCAGGGTCGTGTATAAAAACTACATAGTCCATGACTCTCTGCTGGTCTTCGGGACACCTTCATACTGCAGGGAGGGCTCCATCTGGCGGCCTGGGGGTATTGGCCGGGATGACAAGCCGGCCAAAGACCACAACAAGTTGGGGCTATCTGAACTATATACCCAAAACTAAATAATTTTAAACATTTTGTAAGCCAAATGTAGTATCCTGTAATCCTAAACTCTATGGAATATTTATATTTGTTAATTTTCTGATTGTTCCATGGAAAGTTTAAAATAAACATGAGGAGTCTACTAAAGTGGTAGCGCTGCTGCCTTGCAGTTAGGAGACCCGGGTTCGCTTCCCGGGTCCTCCCAGTGTGGAGCTTGCATGTTCTCCTCGTGTCTGCGTGGGTTTCCTCCGGATGCTCCGGTTTCCTCCCACAGTCCAAAGACATGCCAGTTAGGTGGATTGGCAATTCTAAATTGGCCCTAGTGTGTGCTTGGTGTGTTTGTGTGTGCCCTGTGGTGGGTTGGCACCCTGCCCAGGATTGGTTCCTGTCTTGTGCCCTATGTTGGCTGGGATTGGATCCAGCAGACCCCTGTGACCCTGTGTTTGGATTCATTGGGTTGGAAAATGGATGGATGGATGGAGTCTACTAAATTTAAAATGCTTTCTGAAATACCCCAAAAATTGATTGCATTTTATAAAAAAAAAATATTTCTTAAGCTGTTAAGCACATTCAGAATCCTGAAATAACTTCTGATGTTCTTCATGAAAAGACATCTGGACACTATTTTTTCTCAACATGCAGCTGAGGTGGGGGTAGGATGCCTTTGAATTCCGTGTTGTTTTTTGGAAATGAACAAATTTCAAAATCAGTTCATTGAGTTTCTGCTCATTAAGAATGAAACCTGTATTTTTAGAAACATTTTCAGTGACAATAAAAAAAAAAAAACAGAAGCACTGATATAATCCATTCCAGCGCTGCATTCATTCTTTTGCTGTTCAGAGGGCAAAGCTACAAAAAACAGAGCTTATACAAGAAGACATTAATGCGAAATGCACTCCTAGTCAACACATAATCTTATCATCTGGTGATTACTTTAGTATATTGTTTGTAAAATGTGCAAGTATCTTTCTACATTTATGAACATTTCAAGGTGTTTTTCTTGTATGTTTTTTATGACCACACATTGACTTTTGACAACTCAGTTACTCTCTTGATTTCTCTTTTATTGTGGAATGATCATGAACCTGATGTGGCTTTCATTTTTCTCAATGGTTTCTGGGTCCCTAAAAATAACACATCATTCTGGGGGGTTTAGAGATCAAGCAATCCAATGGTAACATTTTATTTTTTATCTCTGTATATTGTTAATTATATATATATATATATATATAAAAATATATATTCTCACGTTGTAATATTTTGTTTTTGTATGGACACCACCATTTTGTGACACTTTGTATATATCATTTCAATAGTGTTGCTAAAAGAGGTCAACTGGAAGTGTGTGTGGAGCATGACATTACCATGACAAAAGTATAACGGTTAGTATTGTACACCTGTGTACCTGGCAGCATGATGCACAAAAAAAAAAACAGAAGCCTGACCAGCCATTCACCTAGGTGTCTTTCCAGAGTAGGCCTCACCACTGGCAACCTAACTCCAACTCAAAAGGCTGGCTTCTGTCCTGCCTAGGCTCAAAAATTGAGCAAAGGCTTTTAACAAGTGAATATCAAACATGTTCATGAAAGTGAAAGTGGAAAACTTCTATCCCAAAAAAGAAAACTAAGTTCCTTTAATGTTTGATTGCTTATTAAAGGATTCAAAAAGTTTCCATTAAGAAGAGAATGAAATGTAAAAAAAATCTACAAAAATGCAAACCCGAAGCAAACAAATCCAAAGACAGAACCACAGTCAAGATTCAAAATGCCAAGGCTGCTGTGTAGAAATACTGGGAGTGATCCTGCAGCTGCATCATTATGTGGTCCCGTCCCCTTAGGTTCCATATAAAGGGGACAAGGCAAAAAGGCAAGACAACTAATAAAACTACTAATATTAACACATTGTAAAACTGGCAAATAATTATTGCACAACACAGAATTCAATAGATAGATAGAACTTTATTTGTTCCCAGGGGGATTTTTACAGATGCTTTTAAAATAAATAAATACAGATAAGCACACATACTTTGGTCTGAATAAAGAAAATTAAAAAGAAAGAAAACTTCTGACTTGGCTGTCACATAAAAACACAGAAAGAGTGAAACAATCAAAAAAAGGGGAAAAAAAAAAAAAAACCTGCAACTGAGCCTGAGATAAAACACTGGCTGAACCATAGCAGCTGGTTCTCCACGTTTTTGGATGTGTTATTTTCTTTGAGTCTAAAATTGATTTCTGGTAAACTCATTTCTATCCCCTTGACCACAATCTTTGACTTGTGTTTTGGCTATGTTTCGATGTAAATTTCTGGTTTTGAATCTTGACAACGATTCTTGCTTTTTTATTATTGCTCTGCTTACTTGATGCTTGCTGACAATGGATAATTTTATATAACCAGAACAATCTTCTTATTCCATTTCTCTTTCCAAACTGTTGCTCGCCTGTGTAGCCAGTACAATCATAAAGCACACCATACACTCACCACCACCACAACAAACCAGTTTACATTCACTGAATAACAACATTATCTTTCAAATGTAAGAGGAAGCAGAAATTCCCTTAAACTAGCCATGTGACTAATTTCATGCATCTTCCACTAAAAGAAAAACCCAGATATGAACTGCACTACATTTTAAGGGCTAAGAAAATGCAAGACACTGGCTTGCAAGTTACTTTTTTTCTTTTTTAAGTATATGTCATTTGTATTTGATTTTTCTGTGTTTTTGTTTTCAGATGTATGAATTATTCAGCAAAGTATCTAGGGGGATTCTGGAGGTGGCTGGCTGATAAATGAGTCAAGCTCAGATACATCTCTTCACTAAAAAGCCTTCTCTAATTAAGATGGACAGACATTGAGATTAAAAAAAAAAAAACTCACCTCATTACTCCTGGAAAATTTTAAATGTCTTCAGTGTGTATTTTTGCTGTGGAGAAAATAGACACATTGTGTTTGTTCAGTGAGTCTTCCCCTTTAAGGGCCTCTATACAATGCTTCTTCGTAACAAAGGCACAAAACTGTAAATTGTACTGCAGTACACCTAAAGTGAATACACTTCATATTTCTTTATCCTATACTGCATTGCTGTTGTTGGCCAATTTTAATCATAATAAAAATTTTTAATATCATCTCCAGTTTTGTTATAACTGATGTCAGAGAAATGAGATGGAGCAATCACAGTAGAAAGAAGCAATGAGAGAAATTAAGCAAACTGAACTGGCGGAGATTCAAAGAAAGATGCCAGCCTGCTATGAATCTTGCAATTAAGAGTTTATAGATTCAAATGGGATTTGTTTTGCCTTGAACGAAGAAATTCCACATCTGCTTTTGCTTATGTACAGTAGGAAACGAGATCAGTAGGAGAATGTTAGGAACAGATTATCATTAGTCAGACATGCAGAGTCAGATCAAACTAAGCCTAATGTTCCATGCTTCCATAATTCAATAGCATTTGCTGTTTTGATAAGAAGGCACAGAATGTGCCTGCAGAGTGGTAGCATGAAGGAAATTAAACATTGCTCTGCAGGAATTGTGATCAATGGCAAATAGCTCCTGTTTAAATAGTTATGTTTTGTGAGTGAAGTAGCTTGTAATTACTTAGATGCTGCTTCTAAACTAGTTAAAGAAAAATTTAAGGGCATTTTAGCTCTCTATCTTAGTGTTACCTGCCAGGTAGTGCTGATTGGTAATTGTTGGCAATTGGTTATTTCTTTTTTTCTCTGAAGGACAAAAAAGCCTATTAACTGCAATAGATGCGTTATAGTGTGTCACTTAGGATCCATCTCAGTCAAGCTGCCATAAAACAGTATGCCTTGCTAAAGAGGTTTGTGCACCTCAATGAATGCTTCCTGAAAAAGCTGGAATTTAAACCCAACACAGGATTTTGCAGGCAGTGACCTCATAATTTCAAACAATCAAGATATAGAAAAAGAAGTCATCAAAGTGTCTGAAACCTTCTCTGCACCAAAGAACACAATACAAAATTTACTTCTATAGCACATTTTCATACAAAGCGTGCAGCTCAAATTGCTTTACAACATGTCAAAGAAGTTGTTACATGCAAAGAAAAACACAGTAAATTTAGATAACAATAATAATGATTAAAAAGTATACAAAAGATAAATAATACACACACATATAATTAATAGTCCTTAAAATATAAAATACAGAATTATTTTCATTTAGTTTCTAAGGTGACAAAAGAAATAAAAAAAACTTAATTTAAGCTGACAAAAGAGAACACAATCTGCAGTGGTTCCAGGCCAAAAGACCACCCTAACCCACTGGGTATTCTATCTAATATAAATGTTCTTAAGTAGTTCTTTATTGTTTCTTTTTAGGCTTTATCTTCAGAGGATTCGACTCAGTGGGCCTTGAGACAAGTTAGGATATCTGCTTACATTCAGACATCACAGGCAGCGGCCCAGAATACAAACATGTTTGAAATAATCACTGATGATATAAAAACGCACACTAAAACAAAAACATAAAAGTTAAGGAAAACAGACCAGTTCCAAATTTACAAAATGTGGAATGGGTATACAAGAACATTTTTACTATAAATGTTAACTAGTGACACTTTAGAATTGTCCACAAAGTCATA
The DNA here is from genome assembly GCF_016835505.1 of Polypterus senegalus. Classification (NCBI taxonomy): domain Eukaryota; kingdom Metazoa; phylum Chordata; class Cladistia; order Polypteriformes; family Polypteridae; genus Polypterus; species Polypterus senegalus. Next base: position 191,290,467 of record NC_053157.1, on the reverse strand, counting down.
TGTGTGTAAAAAATGAATACACAAAAAGCAAAAAAAAATCAAATCTATACTAAGTATATATATATATATATATATATATATATATATAGATATATATATATTGTGACAGATTAAGGCTGTATCGCTCCCTTGAGCCCCTGTCCACGACTCCAGACACCAGGAAAAAGTCCACTTGTGGCCTGGCCTGCGGCATTCATAGCACAGCCGTGGTCCCTTTGGTAGTCTCTCTCGGCAGAACTTGAAGCGCCTAGGTACTTCTGGCTCCGCCCCTTTCTCTGCTGAGGAGAATTCCCCGGCCGCCTTTGTGCTTTTTGTGCCCTATTCAGACTTATCAGGAGACCCCTGTCTTATTTTAGAGATCTCCTGTTTCATTTGGGGCTTGTCCACAGTCTGGGTCTCTCTATTGAATGAAGAGAGCCCTTTTACTGTCTGGACCCCTTTTGATCTATAAATTACCGGTGGCGGCGTCTTTAGGGATGCCTCGCTCCTGGAGTCAGCACTGTCCCGCTGCCCCGGATTGATCGGCCCTTCCCCCGTCCACTCGGTTAACAATCCGACCTCTTGTAGGGCACGCTGTGTATTGGCATCTGCTATTCATTAAAAGGATTACACTGCGTCCCTATTACTTTATATACGGTACGGGTCTCGCTTACCTGCACCGCCACATCATGAATTACGGGAGGCTCTCCACCAAATCGCCGCATGTAACTCCTCAAATTCTCCAACGGCACTTTGGCTGCTGCTCCCAACTCCCCGACGATTCTCTCAATGTTCGTCAGGACCTGCAAGAATCTACTTACGGGCTCGATCAGCTTTTTGAGTTCCCGCAAGTCAACAACATTATTTACTTTCGCCGGCAGTAGACTCACTTCCTCGTTTGCCTTACCTGCCGGCTGGGAGCCAATGAGCACACCCGCTTCTGGCACATTCTCTGACGGGTCTCGCAGAGGCTTCTGGGACTTGGAGTTCTTTTTGGTTGAGGGCCGGGTCGCCTCCTTCGGTGGACTGCGGTCTGTCTTACTTAATTTAATGACATCCAGATCAGCCATTTCCCGACCCTCCTTACCTTTTTTCGAGGTGAGCGGTGCTTCGCTCGCCTCCCCCTTCCCCTTCGGAAAGTCCAAGTCCGTATCTTCGAGTTCAAAGGCGCAAACAGCGGGACCCGGACCTCCTCCTTTCCAGAAAGCACCGGGGTTGCTGACGTGTCCCTCACTGGCCGCCGACATGCAGAAGACTTGAGAGGACAGGAGCGTGCCATCGTCTTCGGGACAGAATTCTTTCTCCCGCAGAGCCTACAGGTGATCATCTCCGAAGTACATGCACAGGACGTCGATGACGTTCCCGGCATGTACCTCAGAGTGATCGTTGGTCCCTGGAGGGTTCTCCGGACTTGTAAGGCCGCTCCGTGACTCCTCCTGAGCGTCAGCCATTGCAAACATGGCTCTCCTGCTGGCGTTGTCGCTCTGCTTGCACTTCTTCTTCCCCAATCCGGACTTGGAAACTTCGGGTTCTGGCGATGTTGTGGTGAGTCCGGACACCGTTGTCTTCTCGGGGTTCTCTGCCCACAGAAAATTTGTAAACAGGTCCTCTGCAATAGACACTAGAGTATCCTGCCCGACTACGCCACTGTGACAGATTAGGGCTGTATCGCTCCCTTGAACCCCTGTCCATGACTAATATTGACTTTAATTTTATACCACAGTGCACAAAGCACACTCTCCTCCACTATACTCATATAAATAAACAAATCCTTTGACTCTCAGAAGCGTTGCCACCCTTCCACCCAGCTCGCCGTCTGGGAGCTCCCACAGTCCTTTTATATACCCTGACCCGGAAGTGTTCCCAATCCCCAGTCCATGTGATTCTCTATCACTTCCGGGTCAGGTACAAGTCCTTCTTCTCACCCCGGAAGCACGTCACTCCTGTTGTCACTCTTCCTGTGACGCACTTCCGGGTTATAGGGCACGAATGATTTTTCGGTCTTCCCTGCAGCTCCCTCTTGCGGCCCCTGTGGTATCCAGCAGGGTCTTGTATAAAAACTACTCTTCGGGGCACCTCCATACTGCAGGGAGGGCTCCATCTGGCGGCCTGGTGGTATTGACCAGGATGACAAGCCGGCCATATACCACAATATATATATATATATATATATATATATATATATATATATATATATATATATATATATATATATATATATCAACTTTATTTTTTTAAATAGAGAAATTCTTTAAGGAGAAGTATACATGAGCTCTATTTGTAATGTTTTCAAAACAGAACAGCAAGATATGATTCTTATATATTTGGTGCATTGAATATCACAGTTTCTGAGCCTGATTGTTTTTAAATTACACTTTGAAATTGAATTGAAAAATTGATAGCCTGGAATTATAAAGCATTTCTCAAGTATATTCCATGAACCACCTCAAATGAAAGCAATACTTGCTTGACAACTGAAAAGTGGCAAATGTGAATCCTTTACACCAAAAGTGACATCTTGGTTCCCAATAAGGGCTATATTTTGATCATTGATTTTTTGGGTGAATATTGTATACTGTATATTAATCGATGAATTGGATTAGCTGATAATTATGATTGGAATGGTATGAAAATTTGATATTTCAATTATAATGACCAAAATACTTCAGTTTTACTATTGTTAATCAGACTCCCTTTTATGGTGTGCATGTGCAATTGTAAACGAGAAGAAAAAAATGCAAGGCAGCGAAAATAGTGCAAAGGCAGAGTAATCTAAATCTGAGCTCCACAAATCTACAACTATTTTTAAGATGTTAGAAGGAGGATGTACTGTTGACATAAAGTAAATTCATGACATTATTACGTTTTGCAGAAATGTTCTTAGACATCATTGGATATGCACCACACATATGGCACATAAAGTGTGCATAACGTGGACTTAATGTCATGTTTTATGCAAACTTGTCAAACAGTGTTCCGTTATTCCTCTCGTTTTCTGATCAATTATTTATTACATTCCTGCATCCACTACTGCTACTCCCTACTGGCCAGTGCCCCGTCTAATCTGTTATCACAGCTCCAGTTGTTTCAGAACTCTGCTACAATAGTCCATACACGGACCCACATAATGTCCTACCTTCTCCACCTTCACTAGCTCCATGTGTCTACATGATTAAATATAAATTTCTGTTATTGACCAATAAAGCTTGAAATGACCTCGAACCGGACTATGCTTGTTAACCACCTTGTTTACTATGGTCTTGCTCACTCACTAAAGTCCACTGATTCTGGCAATCTTGTTGTGCTCCCAACTTATCTACACACTATAAGGTCTATTGCATTCTCACCTTGGAATGGCTTCCCTATATTGATTAGAAAAAAAAACAATTTAAAACTTTTTTGTTCAGGAAGGCATTTAACTTACCCTGGCATTCAGACCCTTTATTTTCAGTTCCCCTGAAGTGGGAGTTCAGGGTGATGTTTTTAGATGGGTGCAGAATTGGCTCAGACACAGGAAGCAGAGTATGATGATGCAAGGAACCTCATCAGAATTGTTTGACGTGAAGTGTGGTATTTCACAGGGGTCAGTGCTAGGGCTGCTGATATTTTTAATATATATAAATGATTTGGATAGGAATATAAGTAACAAGCTGGTTAAGTTTCCAGATGATACTAAAATAGGTGAATTAGCAGATAATTTGCAATCCATTATATCATTACAGAAGGACTTGGGCAGATTTGTGGCAGATGGAATTTAATGTCAGTAAATTTAAAGTATTATACATAGGAACTAAAAATTTTAGGTTTGAGTACATAATGGGCAGACAGAAATCGAGAAAACACCTTATGAGAAGGATTTAGGAGCCATAGTGGACTCTAAGCTATCGACTTCAAAACAGTGTTTGGATGACATTAAGAAGGAAAACAGAATGTTAGGTCATATAGCACGATGTATGGAGTACAACAAGTCCAAGGAGGTTATGCTCAAGCTTTATGATACACTGGTGAGGTCTCATCTGGAGTACTGTGTGAAGTTTTGGTCTCCAGGCTACAAAAAGGACATAGCAGCACTAGAAAAGGTCCAGAGAATAGTGAGTAGGCTCATTCCTGGGCTGTAGGGGATGAATTATGAAGAAAGATAAAAAGAACTGATACTATACAGTTTGAGGAAAAGAAGATTAAGGGGTGACATGATTGAAGTGTTTAAAATTATGAAGGGAATTAGTACAGTGGGTAGAGACTGTTATTTTAAAATGAGTTCATCAAGAACATGGGGGCACAGTTGGTACTTTTTAAGGGTAAATTTTGCACAAACATTAGGAAAATTTTCTTTACACAAAGAACGATAGACACTTGGAGTAAGCTACCAAGTAGTGTGGTAGACAGGAAAACTTTAGGGACTTTCAAAACTCAACTTGATGTTTTTTTGGGAAGAAATAAGTTGATAGGACTGGTGAGCTTTGTTGGGTTGAATGGCTTGTTCTCGTCTAGATTGTTCTAATGTTCTAATTTACCTTCATTGTCTATGTGCTTAGGATGATTTGCATTTGCATCACAAATTAAAATATGTGTTCAAGGTTTTCTTGTAGTAATTGTATGTCCTTTTATTCTAATTTATTGTGTCTTATTCTAATTCAAAGCTTTTGTGTTTCCAGTATTTATCTTTAAAGACCAAGTATGATTTTGCATCCAAAGTTGTGTATTTTATCTTTTTTCTGCTTGTTCATTTTTAATTTCTGTTAAGCGCTTTGAGGCACTATAAAAATAAAATGTATTATTCATTTTATTAAACACTAATAAATTATGTGTTAAAGAAAACCCCATAATAAAAAAATAAAATTATATCTTTAATTTTCATATTCGTTCATCACAGAATTCTGAATTTCAAAATGCTGCCAGATGTAGTGAGAAATAGAGTCTCTTATAGTTTGTGCACATATAAAAATATTTTTGTGTCTGAAAGAATGTTGACTGCCTACAAAAGGAAAAGAAAAGAAGGTGATGGATTGAAAGACAGTATACACTGTAGTTATTAAATATTATGTTACAGAATTAAAAGTCAGTACCATTGTTTTTAAAAGCATTGAAAACCTTGAAAAATGACATTACATTGAAAAAATGGGGATCCACAAAAAGTAAAAAAGACTTTAATTTTCAAGAGGTTTTGAATTTTCACTACCCCAGCAGCTCTGCCAACAGCTTTTTGTAAAATGTATATTGTCTGACATAACTAAAATTAATATTGCATTAATGAACATTAGAACAGTCTAGACGAGACCGGACATTCAGCCCATAAAAGCTCGCTGGGCCTATCCACTTATTCTTCTAAATAAAACATCAAGTCTTACTGACTGAACATGCACCTAAAAATGAGTTTTGAAGTCATTAAGAAAAACTAAGGGACATCTCATATACGTCAGTCATTTTTCATTGTGCTTAATGTATTCATCTCTTCCAAATTTTCAAAGCCACCAATACATTTGATCATGAAAAATGTGTTACATTTTTGTTAAATAGCAAATGTATTTGAGGGATTCAGTGAAAAATAAGGGTAAATGTATCCAAGACAAAACTAGGAAGCACTTCACAAAATGGGACATGATAATCTGGAACCAACCACCGTAACATATTTTCTCCTGCACCAGTAAAGATATGTGTTGAATTTCATTGCCATGCATACAGTATGTGTACGAGGTGTGGCAAAAAAGTAATGAGACTGGCAACACTGCAAGCGATCTGGCAACACTGCAAGCGATCTGGCAACGCTGCGATGTTGTCCTTGATATACCACGTGTATCAGTACCCTCCGATAGCTCAGTGCGAGTTTCAACTCCTTCCATTAACTACGTGATTTTTGTGACTGCTATTAGCAGTTGTGTTTTTGGTTGTGCGTCACGCAAAATGGAACAGCGAAATTTGGAGCAACATTGTGCCATTAAATTTTGTGTTAAGCTTGGGGAATCGGCAAGTGTGACATTTGAAAAGTTAAAACAGGCCTATGGGGAACATTCTTTATCCTGAGCTCAAGTTTTTCAGGGAGGCCTTCAACTTTGAAAACCAATGAAAACATCGAACGTGTGAACACTCTTGTGAGATCAGACCATCGTTTAACATTAAGAATGTTGAGTGAACAATTAAATTTGAACAGATATACCGTTCATCATCTTTTGACTGAACATTTGCACATGCGAAAGGTCTGTGCCAAAATGGTGCCGAAAAACCTCACAATTGAGCAGAAGGACAATCGAAAAAACGCATTCCTGTGGTTCCCCAGCCCCCTTCTTCACCTGACCTCAGTCCGTGTGACTTTTTCCTTTTCCTAAACTGAAAAATTTCCTCAAAGGACGTCATTTCGGGACTTTAGAAAACATCCAAAAGAGTGTAACGGACATGCTGAAGACCATACCGGTTGAAGACTTTCAGCGATGCTACCAACAGTGGGAACAACGTCTCCATCGGTGTGTAGCTGCCCAAGGGAACTACTTTGAAGGGGATAACATTGATGTTTGAAAAAAATAAAAACTTTGGTAAATAAAAAATCAGTCTCATTACTTTTCTGCCACACCTCGTATATGGTGCACATGGTACAGTTAAATTCTTATTTGTATGCCTCCTTGGAATACTAACTAAAAGACACATACATTTTACACTGTGTGTTTATGAGTGTGTGTATGTTCAAGTAATGGCTGCAATCTTTGTGTGCCACATCCAGGCCTGGGGCCTCATGAATAACGGCGTGCGTAGAATTTGCACTATAACATGACGTAAGCTCAAAAGCCGAAATGTACTTACGCACAGAAAAATCCAGATGCAGGAATCTGTGCGTACTCCAACTTCCACGTTCTTCTGCTCCATAAATCCCGGTTAGAGTGAAAAGTAACGCTCGTGCAGGCGCCCTCTGTCCCGCCTCAACTCCTCCCAGAATTACGCCTCTATGAATATGCAAATCAATATAAATCGCCCTTAAGCTCAGCCCTCTGTGAAAAGACAATGGGAAAAGCACGGGGGAAAATATAAGAATTTCAGCGAATACCAAGTGGAGGCAAAGGAAAAACATACTATTTGTTGATTTAAACAGTAGTATAATCAACAAAAGGAAGTTGATCGAGTGACATAGCGTGTCAGAGAAACTCGAAAGCTCACGTTCACAAAGTTGCACAGTGCCAAAATAAAAAAGAAGTCACATATCAAAGTCGCAGTGAAAACGTGAGTTGTAGCCCACCGTCTGAGCTTATTAGGGTACAGACAAAAAAAAAATAGGCACACAGTGGGAAAAAAGTAGGAAATGTCAACTTTAATCTCGAAATTTCCACTTTAATCACGTAGTTTATTTTGTCATTAAAGTAGAACATCATTAACTTCATCTTAAATTCATTTAATTTACTAGTTTCTCAAATCCCATCGTAACTAAAGTAGTACGTTAAATGCTTTGTTTTGTATGTGATCTTCTATGTGTTCTATGTGTGTGAATCACTACGTGTTTCCGTTCTTTCTCTTTCTCTGACAGGACACAGAATCCATTACATTCATGATATTACAGCTCTCTGAATAATTAAAATACTGAGATGTACACGTGATATCATTTTCATGATGATTGGTCCGTACTGACCCCAACTCTCACTTCTGTTTCTTTTTCCGGTTTCTTTGTGGTGGTGGCCTGTGCCACCACCACCTACTCAAAGCTTCATGATGCTCCAACAATGATAGATGGATTAAAAGGCAGAAGTCTACGTGACCATCATCTTCAAGTCCTTCCGTGAGAACCCTATATCCAAAGAGGACTGTTTCATTTATGTTAGGTAGAATGCCCAGAGGGGACTGGGCAATCTAATGGTCTGGAATCCCTACAGATTTTATTTTTTTCTCCAGCCGTCTTGAGTTTTTTTTTGTTTTTTCTGTCCACCCTGGCCATTGGACCTTACTCTTATTCTATGTTAATTAATGTTGACTTATTTTATTTTCTTACTGTGTCTTATTTTTCTGTTCTTCATTATGTAAAGCACTTTGAGCTACTGTTTGTATGAAAATGTGCTATATAAATAAATGTTGTTATTGTTGGAATGAAAGCATGTTATTAAACATGGAAACACGATGGCGCAGTGATTGTTCAATGAAACAATTTATTGTAGCAGTACTGTCTCTTTCAAACGTACTAACCTCCAATTCCTGTCATTACTTTTCTTTCCCCAAATACCCAATCGCCACACAATCAGCTCTGTAATAGACGTTAAGCCATCTGTAAGCTTACAACAATGATTCTTCAAAACTTTTAAGGAACATTGAAATATCTTCATAGTACGTGTTTAATTATTCTATCCATCTATCCTTCCAGTGTCGCGCCAGCCTCAGCAAATATACAGCACGCAAGGCAGGAACAATACGTGAACTTGCTAGCGCTGCGGCACCGTGTCCTCACATGTTTAATTATTTACAATACAGATTATTTAAATGAAGTTAAAGTTTTATCTGTATAATATAATCAACATATTTTGCTATATTTCATCTTAAAAATGATATTGTCATCACGTGTAAATACGCGCTTTATGAAGTGGCACAGGTTGTGTAATATTATAACTGTAGTGCAAGTTTACAGTGGGGTGATTTTACTTACAAGTACAAACAGTTCTACAAGGAGCAATTGATTGAGTGTGTTTATAGTTCTTGGGATGAAACTGTTTCTGAACCGCGAGGTCCGTACAGGAAAGGCTTTGAAACGTTTTGCCGTGGCTTTGGCAGCGTGGGCTTGATGCTGTATACTGATAATTCTCTTTCTGATCAGCTGGTGCTGTGATTCCCCACTCATATACAGTGATATAAATACTCCGAGTGATGCAGTGAGAGTAATATGGAAAAAGATGATCCGCTGTGGCAACCCTTAAAGGGAGTAGCTGAAAGCAGAAAAAGAAGAAGAAGGTGCAGTGAGAGTAACAATGCTAAAGCAGTTATGGAATTTGGAATACTATGGCTATTCCCTGGGCCATTAAATTGTTACAGGTAATCTACAATCAGATGCATTACACTAATAAACAATATCTGGTTAGTTTTATTGTATTTATAAAGCTGTGTCATAAATGTGGTTCTAAGAAATAAAGGGTAACCACACAGGAACAGTAGCACTGCTTTGACGCTGGGTGCCTCCAGTCTGCAAAACCAAGCGGAAAACTTGCGTACAACAAGGTATGAGGTACTGTGGAAAAGTGCGTGGCTTTACGCCAAGTGTAGGTTTTATACATCGCGATTTGAATGTGAAAACATTCTTACACAACATTTCTGTGCATAAGTACCATTTATGCATGAGGCTCCTGGTTTATACCTTGTGTTCTGGAAGGAAAGGCCTCATACTCATCTATCCTATGATCTTGAATGTTACACTATGCACAGTATTTCAGCATTCATTTGATATTTAAGGAATTTGTAAAATTCATTTTCAGATTTTTCCAAAATAAATACTTTTTCATTAAAGCATAGCTTAAATGTATTTCAAAACACCTAACAAAAATATGAATACAGCTTTGACAAGAATAAGCAATTCAGTATTGTATAGTTCATGTATTTCTTTTCACATAGCTTGTACACATAATCTTACAATGGCTTCATATCAAATTAATCCTAAGAAAATTGCAAAATCACATGATGGTATTTTAAGATTTTTTTGAGAAAAGTATTGCATATCTTATGTTTAAGAATGAAGTAATTTTTAAGATGTCTTTAATTTCAAATATATGATGTAAGGGACAAACCAGTGCCCCAGCCCCCTAGTGGCCACAATAAAAAAATCTGTTATATTTATGATATGTGTAGTACATTTTGAAATAACAACAACAACAACATTTATATAGCACATTTTCATACAAACAGTAGCTCAAAGTGCTTTACATATTAAAGAATAGAAAATGAAAGACACAATTATAAAACAAAATAAATCAACATTAATTAACATCGAATAAGAGTAAGGTTCAATAGCCAGGGGACAGAAAAAACAAAAAACAAAAAACTCCAGACGGCTCAAAGTGCTTTACATATTAAAGAATAGAGACACAATTATAAAACAAAATAAAAAATAAAATCTGTAGGGATTCCAGACGGCTGGAGAAAAATAAAATGAGACCGCCCAGTCCCCTCTGGGCATTCTACCTAACATAAATGAAACAGTCCTCTTTGGATTTAGGGTTCTCACGGAAGGGCTTGATGATGATGATGGTCACAGAGACTTCTGCCTTTTAATCCGTCCATCATTGTTGGAGCATCATGAAGCTTTGAGTAGGTGGTGGTGGCGCAGGTCACCACCACAAAGAAACCGGAAAAAGAAACAGAAAAGAGAGTAGGGGAAAATATACCCTGTATTTAAATGATCATGTGACTTTCAATTTAAAATCATACTATTTAATCAAAATTACAAGTTTATTGACAACACTTAAACATATGTAGACATGCACAGAATTCCTTAAACAGATTTTTTTTACTATTTATGCAAGAATCTAATATACTGCCATTGTTAAGGACAAACTGTATTTTGCTCTTTCTGTATAATCTACTTATACTGACCACATAGCTTTAAGCAGCAGGTGTACAGATAGCTGAATGGTTACTAACTGCGTACGTATGATACATTTTATCCTTATGCTTTTTATGTTGCAGGAGAGAAGGTTTAAAGGAAAATGTCATTTTGATTGTGAAAGCACTTCAAAAGCCTGCAAAGAGACATTTAGTGGAGGGTACTGTACCAGGTAGAAGAGATCTTCAGTCATTAGTGTGGGAAAGTGGATGTTAATAACATGATATCTGCAGTAAGTGCAGTTTAAGTGGCTTCATGAAGAAGGCAGCATACATTAAAAAAGATAAAAGAAGACACTACTTTCAAGAAACCGATGGTCAGAGGTTTAGGTAGGAAATACAGTATTTAGACACTGTAGCTATATTAGACTTAGAAGATACAAACTCCACGGCATTAAAAAAAATGAGCATGGAAGTCTCTTAATGACTCTAAATCCTGTATTAGAGCCACAGTTTAATTCATATGTGTCTCTGCACCGTTTTGGTGTCAAGGTGAGGCAGTCATGAGTTGTATATATAATGTTTTGTGAGTAATATACAACCTATGAACACATTTTAATAGAAATATGATTAATGTAATTATATTAATTTAATACTTTTAGCAGTTTTATTAATTGCAATTTATTAATCATTTTTTGCATTACTCAGTGCATTCTTGACATAAAATAGCTCTCCATTTTTTTTATTCCCGTATTTGAAATTTAAAACATGTCAAAAAAATTAAATATAAAATCTTTAGTCTTCTACATTATTTTGACTCCTGTTGCAGAAAAAATCGATGCAGTGTTAAGTCAACTGAAACTCATTCAGTTTCCTTAAGTAAAAGAAAAAATAAATGCATGTAATACAGCACAGTAGGTTGTAGCAAATCTATATGCAATTAAATCTGCCAATAACAGAAGAACTGCAGTACATCACAGGACACAGTAAGAAGATTTGATTAGCAATTAAATCAAATTTGTAAAGACATGATTTACCTGTAGACAAAAGAAACGATACAATACAGAAAATACAAAATCTTCCTGAAAATAATATTAATCAAGCACAACATAGCAACAAACATTGGAGAAAGCAGTGACTTATTATTCCTACAACTAATATGGTTCCAATCTGTGAAAGAATTAAATGGAAAGGCAGAAGAATTAGGTTGGGTATCAAGTATGAACACTGAAATGGTAAGACATTTTAAAAATGTAACAAGATTAGCTGTTGGTTAATAGTAAACCAGTTCATTTATATTGTGATAACATCAAAGTGATTTTAATGGTGAATCTAATTTATATCAAATGTGTTGTGTATATGCATCTGGGAACCATCTTCCTGGCTTTGATGAGGTAAGCAGTTCCATCACAAGATAAGCAGAGGCTCTAATAGTATCTTCTCCTTTCCTCCCAGCAATGAGCTGCCACCCATCATAGCACATAGAAAGCTTGCCTCTTCCGGTCCTGTCAGTACAAAAAGGAGCCATTCCTGGAAGGTAGCGTCACACATCAACCTGATGTTTACTGAGAAGAGACCTCTCAGTTAGCATTCATTGTTAAGATGAACCACACCTACCTTTTTGTTTTTATTTTGGGCCATAGATCCATCTGTTCTGTTACAACAGTAAATGGGGTAACCGTGATGTTGCCCAATACATTTTTTGTACAGTACATTGATTTCCTTTTGGTCACGCTACAAATTTTTTCAAACTTTTTGGAAATCTTATTTGTTTCTGTTAAAATGTAAAGCTGTTTTCATTAACGGTAAGAGGAATATCCACCCAACCCAATTTGTTTTTGAGTCTAGTAGACAAAACCAAAGCGCATAATTTACTTATCAACTTTCAAAAAATGTTTTCATACAGTTCTACACCAAAGAAAAGTCCAAAACACTACACAAGTGCACAGGGAATTTTAATTATAAGAAGCAGACCCTGCAAATTATTTAAGGACTGGTGCAATGTCCAGAAAAAAAATTTAAAAGAAAAATAAAAAAAAGTACCTGGATGAGGTATTGCTATGGATGAGGTATTGCTATTAGCTAATCAAATGGGATTGATGGACTAAATGGTGTTCTATTGCTTGTGAAACTTATCATGTTCTTATGAAGTTTTTTTTCATTATTTATTATTCAGAATACTTACTTAAATTATACTTTATTTGTCCCCAAGAGGAAATAAATTTTTTTACAGGCAGTCCAAAAACTTAAATAAATAAATATGATAAAAACAAACAACAACCCCTCCCAAACACACATAAAAATTATTTCTGTCTTGGATAGCAAAGAGCTGCTACTGTTCCTACAGGCTTGTAGGTGGCAATAAGATGATGTCAGACCTCCTCAGATTGGGCCACAGTTTTACATTTAATATAACAGTTTAAGCAACTAATATGAAAGAATCGAACATTTCTCATTATACAAACTCAGGCCAGATCTGAATCCTTTCCACATCTTCGCCTGTTCCATCTCCAGATGAGTTTGTAATTTTTACCTTTTGCCCTTTTACCCTTTTCATTTACAGTTGAGCAGCACTTTCGACAAGGCGTAATACAACTTTTCTTTTGGAGGTGGTGATCTCAGTGATGTTATAGACACAGACAGCCATTGGATCTTTTATACTCACCATGTGACATTTCAACATGTCTGAAACAACTTCTTCATTCTCTGTGAGTTTATCTGCTCCAGTTTTAAAGCTTAAAACCTCAATCTCAGATTTCATTTGTCCTTTGGATATATTATCCTGTGAACTTATTTATACATTCTAAACAATATAACATTCATACTACTCTATTTATTCATTTAGTCCAGCCCAAGACAGGAACTGCAAACAAGTGTGCTTGCTCCCCAACTCAAGGTTAGACCAGTGTTATGTCTAGAATTACTTTAAAGAAGCCCCTATGTTGTCCTTTGGTGACCTTTCAAGAGGCTTTTCCAGGGACAGAATTAAACTTTAGGGAAAGAACAAAAGTAAATGAGGGATGATAGTGTGGTAGGATTTGTGGTGCATCTTTTTATTGCAGTGCACAATCAGAATTTATTTAACACAGGCAAACTTGCAGCATACAGAATGTACTTAATGTAGTATAGCAAGTAAATATAAAATACAGTATGGTATTTTTTTTTTTATTTGAATGATTTATTTGAGTACTTTTGCATATATCATCAATGTGAGGTATATAGGGGTCCTATATGGAAATAGATATGTCTCACAAAAAGTGCCTGCTCTGCTTGATGCCAGTCAAAAGTAAAAGGTGAAGTGGCTTTGATTTGCAGATTTTGTTATGTGATTCCTCCACTTACATTATGATGTGCATATTATAAGAGATATTATTCTACAGTTGCTACAGCTTTATATTGCAGAGTTCCAGAATAAGACTTCCTTTCTGTTACCACAGGGTATTTCACATACTGTTTGTCATGCCAATGATGTAACTTTGAATCGAAAAAGCAAGGAGAGAAGATCTTATACTCATCTGTGATCTGCAACTTAGAAGATTTAACTGTAGGAGGTTACAAATACGTTCTGTCAGTAAAGACTTCAGTAATCCTATGGCTTTTGCTCTGAATCACAGCATGTGTTACGCTAACAGGACAGTCGTTTACTGTATAGCAGTCTCGATACAATCACATTTTTTGAAATGTCTTGTGTTTCTAAGGCAAGTTAAATGCAGCATGCTGTAAAGTTTTAAGAATTGCTTCCTAAACTCTACTACCAAGTTATTTTTTTAGTGTTTTCCATAGTGTATTTGGTGCTCCACAAACAATGACCACACTGCAAATTGTTCAGATTCAAATCTAGATCATTCAGTGTATTTGCACAGATGTTACACAGTATGCCATAATTTAGAAAATTTTCTTTTATTTTTGAAGAGGTTAAATGTTTTATGTCAGGCTGTACAAAAGCACTATAGTTTAAAATAGGTAAAGATTCCTGCCTTTCTTTTGTAGTACTGCATTGTTAAATGATTTAAACCATTTGTTTAGCATTTTGTGCCTAACACTTTATGAGGGTGTTTTATCTTGGTAGAGTAATATATATATATTGCTCTACTTTCCCCTATTGTATTATTAATATGTAGCCTTAGAATGCCTAATCTCATAGACTTACCACTGCTTATAAGGTATTATTCTATATAACTTATCCCCACCTTCCCTTCTATATCTATAACCTCAGGCAATTAGATGTAGTAAAAAGACAAGCAGGAGTTAAGTTACACATAAAATAATGTATTACTGATAATACTCATAAATAATAACAAAATGCAAAGTACATTTGAATATTGGCAAACATACAACCTGATTAAAATGGTGATGTGTAACTCAGGTAGCACACAGACTTGTAGTTACTTAAAATGTCTCTAGTTAAGGCATCATTGGTGCTCAGCTTTCAGCCACATGTCTGTTCAATATGTCTGCTGAACTGTGCTCTTCATTGTGCTGTTCTTGTCAGTTTATGGTGTTATGGTCTTCATCAGTTGTTAACAAGAGAAAGATACTTCTACATCATCACAGGTTAACAAGAGAAATGCTTCTTCATCATATGTTGGTTACAGAGAGAGAGAATGTGGTTGAGCAAGCAAATTTATAGGTTTTTCAGTCCAACCCCTACAGCCAATAGGACATCATGGTACTTAAAGGCCTCTGAAACAAGCCAATTCCAAACAGCCATATCTCAGACCAATGGGGGGAAATAGTACATCTTAACACCTGCAATCCCCCAAGACCATATGTTAAAGTAACCTGGCTTTGTGTGCGGGTGTTGAAAGACTTTAGCAGAGAAATACTCATAAAACTGGTTTAAGACACATCCCCCAAATCCTGTCGTAAAATTACAAAGAAACTTAGTCCTAAACACGAATGCCCCTCACCAAAGTAACACTAAATTACATTGCTTTGCCTAAATTATAAATAAAGACATACAAAACATTTATCAAGTTATATGCAAAATCTTACATCACAACAGAGGGCAAATCCCAAAAGAGAATAGCATTTTAAAGTTTTTGATTTAAACCATAACGTCCTGCAAGATCTGGGTGGTATTTTCCGTACGTCGCTTAAATCTTCCGAGATCAGTTGCCTCATCCTGGATGAGGTAATGCCGGTGAAACTCATCCGGGATAAGTCGGTTTTTCAAATGCAGCCGTGTAGTAGATTAGTCTAGGTAGATCTTTTTTTTTTTTTGGAGCAAGACCTTTTATGCGAAGGAGATGAAGAATTTCAAGATTTAATATGCACAAAGGGTAACACTGCAAAAGCATCCCAACCCAGAAAAGACGGAGGGCAAAAAGTGGCCGACAAATTAAACCCGTAAGTGGTGTGCATTGTACTTATTGAATGCAGCGTTTCATTTCCTATGTGTCAGATTAATTATTATTTAATATGTTATAATTCCAGATCAAATGTGAGCACAAGGAGAACATGGGAACAGGTTAAAGTGAAGTACAAGAATATACTTCAAACTTGTAAATATTGGTATATAACTAAAGAATTGTTGACATAAAGAATCATATATAATTTACAAAACATTAATTTTAAAGCTAATAAGAAGACAGACAAGCCAAAAACAGGTGGAGGTCCACACGGTCCAGACATAACCCCTGCAGAAGAGTTGGCTCTCCAGCAAAATGCCCATCGCCCTGTTTCTGAGGACATTCCAGGGGGAAGCTCATCCTCAGAACCTGAGGCAGGATGCAGTGCTCACTTCAATTGAGGTAAAGGATGGTCATTGCATATATTTGTCCTTAATGTGTGCCATAGGTATGTTCCATATAACCCTCTTTTTTGTTGGGTCAGTTGCAGGGAATGTCATATCCCTAGAACCTGTGTCTGACCAACGAGAAGGTCAAATAGTTGATGAAGACACTGTGTCTGATTTTTCATCAGGAGGAGAGGTTCATTTTCCAAATAATGTTTGATCATACTCCACTCTGATCAATCCCATGTGCCTCAATCACATTTGAAAATCCTGGGTGATGAAAATGTTAGGCTGATTGTGAGATTCTTTATGGAACTGTGGGTGTTTTTGTCTGTGTATTACCTACCTGCAATGGCATGAATCGCCTCTTTTATTGTCTGCACACGCAGGTGTCCAGGAAACACTATTAAAACGTGAAGGAAATATTTCAGAGCCAAACAGACTTTACAAATTGCCTGGCAAACTGCACTTTTAGATAGATTTTCTTCATCGCCTACAGTATATAAAAAAAACTGCCGCTTGCAAAAAAACCTCAAAGCAATGCATACTGTCTGTGTTGTTGTGAGAGCCAGACTTCGCCTAGTTTGACTTCGAATATAAGGTGATAATAAATCTTTGAGGTACAATATTCCCCCTAGGCTAAAGCGGTATCTTTCGAAAAGAATTTCCTCCTGGAGCAATAAAGCATCTTGCCAATCGTACAAAACCCTCTCTATATGAAATTCTCTTCTTATAATTTATGCACTGATATCAATTGGTCGCTCATTCATGAATAACCATGTCTGAATGAATTCCATGCACGGACACTGATTAAGTGTGTGAACTAATCCATGTTTACATAAAACAAACCTGCTCTGAGCAGGTTTGAGGATTTGGATGTGCTGCTATGACAACACATCCAGCAAGAGTTTCGAAAAACTGACAGACACAGGATCAGGCCAAATCGTCAACAATTACATCTGGCTAAACAAGTAATCCTCGTACGAAAAATACCCCCTTATTCTTGTAATTCCAAGAGTGTGAAAACACTAAAGCATCACCTCACTGGGTTTATACAATATAGGCACAGAGCAATCTTTACAAACTTTAGCAAGATAATGAGACATATTTTTACGTTATTTATAATAGTTTTTGTCTTTGCAGGTGTATATTTACATGTACAAATAATGTTAACTAGATGTCAAACTTTGACTGTCTATCAAAATCCCTGCTAAACCCACAAATCCAAAAATAAAGGACAAACAATAAAACATACAAACACACTCATTCTTGTATGTGCCCTCAGTGGTCACTTTAAAAAAATATTCTTTTCTTTTCAGATGAACATGCAATTGCTGTGACACAAATGGCAATTTTCTAAATGCTGTATCCACTTTCACCTAATTTATATTGTTGTTAGGTTTAATTATATTTGCCCTTTTTCACAATATTTTCACAATACACTAATACATTTGAAGTATTAATTCCTCTTGAAGTTTAAGTCTTTTTAAATTTCATAAAGTACATCTCAATCTTTGTCTCAGTCTTTGTTCTTTCTCTACCTGAAAGCCCATCATTTATGGCATCACTAACCAAAGTAATGACTTAGAGCAAGACTTATGGTTTTCTAAATACTATACATTACGTCTGAAGTGGATGTTCGCTTACTAGCCTAATAAACCCTTTTCCATAATGAAAAATGTATTTGTTCATTTGCTTCTACATTAAGTTTTTTAATATTACAGTAGAGTCTTGCTTATCTGACATAAACGGGCCGGCAGAACGTTGGATAAGCGAAAATGTCAGATAATGGGAGGTGTTAAGAAAAAGCCTATTAAACGTCAAACTATGTTATAATTTTACACATTACGAACCTAATACAGTGGAACTTCGGTTCACAAACGTCTCTGAACACAAATTGGGTTATGACCAAAAAGTTCGCCAAACTTTTGCATCTGTTCACAACCACACCCTAGGTATACGAACGAGCCACTTTCCCTTTCGGTTTGTGAGCGCAGATGATTTCTGCACGTGTTCACTCTCTCCCTGTGCCTTCCCTGTGCAGCAAGAGAGAGAGAGAGAGAGCGTGAGAGAGAGAGACACACACACACACAGACAGACAGACAGAAAACACACACACACACACACGAGAGAAAGAGAGACACACGCGCATGCAAGAGAAAGAGAGACACATGCACGACAGACACACACATGCACACGCACGCAAACATGCCAGAGAGGGCTGGCCACATAATCCACTGTAATCATGTTTTACAATAAAACAACAGAAAAATTTAACTGAAAAAATGAACTTAGCAACAAAAAATAGACTACGTTCATGCTAGCAACTTGCAGTTCTTGTTGCCGATTGCTGCATTTTTTTGTATTTTTTTTTGCGGTGGGACGTCGGATAATACAGAATGTTGGATAAGCGAAGGTTAGATAAGCGAGACTCTACTGTATTAATAATTTATTTTGAAGTTGCATTTAAACTAGCAAATTTATGTATATACTAGACATTCAGCCTGCTACAATAGCGGGCGCTAGAACAGTAGTGCATAAACATTAGTAGGAACAGTCTATATTAAATGGCAAGGGACCTTGACCTCATTCTGTTTCTTGTCTTAATTTTTTTTTGTCAAAAATATTTTTGCAAGAAGCCTACAGTAAAACAATAATAAAAATAAAATAGAAACGTATATGACAATACAGTAAGTATAATTAATATTGCCTTAGTGTAAAACTTTGTAACAATCTGTAATACACAATATCTGAAGAAGATATTTAGGAAAATGTTCTACAGTATATTTTTTTTTCTCATGAATTTTTTCTCTAAAATTTCATTATAGAAAACATTTTTTGTAAATATTCTGTCTGAGTTTGGCAAGAGTTCGCCTTGTTCAGGACCATCTACAACCTTGACGACAACATCTGGAAAACTACTAACTCTTGATAATGCAACATATAACTGACCATGGCTGAATGCTGGTTCTGGCAAGTAATTGCCAACTTTTTGTAAGGTTTGCTCTTCTGAGTCTTTCTCTTTTAGCGTTTTTCTGATGCTTATTTTCTTTTTCTTTAATCGATCTATTTGCTTGTATTTTTCTTTGTCTTTCAGCCTTTCTTTTGTTGATGTTTAATTGTTGAGCTGACCGTTCTTCCAATGTTGATTATATAGGATTTGATTGTCCTACTTGACGTGTCCTTTTTTTTTTGGGTGGCATGTTGTTAGTAGATATGTCCGTAATATTTTCTTTTACAGTAATACTGGCTTGTATGTGGCTGTAATATGCATCAGTGTATTGTGTGCCTTTAATTTTCTCTCGCAGTAATATTGGTTTGTATTTCTGTAAAATGCCTGTAATTTTCTCTGACAGTAATACTGGCTTTGATGTCCGTCATATGACTTTAATTTTCTGTCACAACAGTGGGCAATCAGCAGAGTGTCCTCAGCAACTGATATAATGTGTGGTGTGCAGTTGAAAATCGTCACTGTGCGTCACCCCAGCAAGTACTGTGCAGTTCCCCAGCAAGTATTTTAATCTGTGCTGGCGTGTTGCTGATTATTGTATGTATGGGGTCTCCCCAGCAATGGATTTTATGTGCACGGCGCGACTACCTAATCAGCACTCTCCCCAGCAATGATGTCTTTATTTGCTTATCATGCGCTGCCGGTTAAGCCATTCCCTCTGTGCCCAGCTTCCAGTGTGTGTGCGTCCACAGTGCCGTGAGCAGGGCGGAGCACAGTGCGATGTGTTATGGCCCTGCGCATGCACTTCACCAGAAGACACACACACGGACACCTGGACGCACAGGGCTTTATTAAAGAGGATACACTGTAATTTGGTTCCTATAAGTTCCATATATTCAAAATAAAGCTTTTCTCAACATTAATTTCCAGCTTCTTACAATTAAAAATTATGCATGTATATTTTCTATAATGCATGAAGAACGCATTTTATTTTTGTTGTAGTTGATTACTCCCTTTTCACCTTTACTGGTGATAGCTGTCCCTGTAATGTAGATAAGTGTTTTTCGGCCATCACGCCAACAGATAAGTTTACAAAACAGGATAGAAACATATTTATGGAGTAATCAATAATAATCAGAACTTTATCTATACTAATAAAAGGCAAAGCCCTCACTCACTCACTCACTCACTCACTCACTCACTCACTGACTCATCACTAATTCTCCAACTTCCCGTGTAGGTAGAAGGCTGAAATTTGGCAGGCTCATTCCTTACAGCTTACTTACAAAAGTTGGGCAGGTTTCATTTCGAAATTCTATGCCTAATGGTCATAACTGGAAGGTATTTTTCTCTATTAACTGTAATGGAGTTGAGCTGGAAAGACGGGGCGGAGTTTCGTGTGACATCATCACACCTCCCACGTAATCACGTGAACTCACTGTCAACGCAGTGCGTAGAAAACCAGGAAGACCTCCAAAAGCGCTTAAGAAAACATGCATTATATAATTGAGAAGGCAGCGAAACAATAAGAAGCGAGCGAGTGACATATACTACCATATTCATGAGTGCTGCTACCTCGGAAAGAAAGCAAGGTGTAAACCTAAACTTTAAATTAAGTTCATAGACAGGCTACCGCTGGCGTTTCACATGCCCACAGGTAATGCACGGGATACAAGTTTAATGAGAGGACGCGGGATATAAACGCGAGTTTTGATCACTTTGTAACTAAGTTAAAATTGTAGGTGAAGGGTGTGCTTATGCAAATTCGAGAGACTGTTTGTGGGGATTGACAGTTAAGGCTGGTGGGGAGTCACGTCATCATCTCCCTCCCATTTACCTCATTTCGCTCTGAGCTGAGCTCACGGCTAACGCTGTCTTCGAAGCAACTTCACACACTGCCACCAAATACTCACAGAAAAATCCACAAGTTAATACACACGCTGTCTCTAGAGTTTCTCCACACTGAATCCTCCAGGCACTACTTACAAAAGGTTACATTGACAATCGTGTTACGTTATTTTTAAAATCTTTCCTTTTCTTAGCACAAGCACAGCTGAGAAGCTTCGATGCATGTGCTCCATAACGCATTAAAAAATAATGCATTTAATCACACTTTGCATTACAAGCAAAGGGAGCTTTTGTCAATGCATGATTTCCTGGTACACGATTACATTGATCAGCGCATCCCGATTCATTTTACCCTGCAGCACCTTAGTTTGAGAAGAAGTATGAAAAATATGAGGTTAACTCAGAAAAACAGATCACCAATTCAAGCTTTATGAATAATCGATTCGCCATCAATTCGCCAAACTTTTGCATCTGTTCACAACCACACCCTAGGTATACGAACGAGCCACTTTCCCTTTCGGTTTGTGAGCGCAGATGATTTCTGCACGTGGTGCAGCAAGAGAGAGGGAGAGAGAGAGCGTGAGAGAGAGAGACACACACACACAGACAGACAGACACAAACACACACACACACACACGAGAAAGAGAGACATGCATACACATGTGCGAGAGAAAGAGAGATACACACACACACGAGAGAAAGAGAGACACACGCGCATGCAAGAGAAAGAGAGACACATGCACGACAGACACACACATGCACACGCACGCAAACATGCCAGAGAGGGCTGGCCACATAATCCACTGTAATCATGTTTTACAATAAAACAACAGAAAAATTTAACTGAAAAAATGAACTTAGCAACAAAAAATAGACTACGTTCATGCTAGCAACTTGCAGTTCTTGTTGCCGATTGCTGCATTTTTTTGTATTTTTTTTTGCGGTGGGACGTCGGATAATACAGAATGTTGGATAAGCGAGACTCTACTGTATTAATAATTTATTTTGAAGTTGCATTTAAACTAGCAAATTTATGTATATACTAGACATTCAGCCTGCTACAATAGCGGGCGCTAGAACAGTAGTGCATAAACATTAGTAGGAACAGTCTATATTAAATGGCAAGGGACCTTGACCTCATTCTGTTTCTTGTCTTAATTTTTTTTTGTCAAAAATATTTTTGCAAGAAGCCTACAGTAAAACAATAATAAAAATAAAATAGAAACGTATATGACAATACAGTAAGTATAATTAATATTGCCTTAGTGTAAAACTTTGTAACAATCTGTAATACACAATATCTGAAGAAGATATTTAGGAAAATGTTCTACAGTATATTTTTTTTTCTCATGAATTTTTTCTCTAAAATTTCATTATAGAAAACATTTTTTGTAAATATTCTGTCTGAGTTTGGCAAGAGTTCGCCTTGTTCAGGACCATCTACAACCTTGACGACAACATCTGGAAAACTACTAACTCTTGATAATGCAACATATAACTGACCATGGCTGAATGCTGGTTCTGGCAAGTAATTGCCAACTTTTTGTAAGGTTTGCTCTTCTGAGTCTTTCTCTTTTAGCGTTTTTCTGATGCTTATTTTCTTTTTCTTTAATCGATCTATTTGCTTGTATTTTTCTTTGTCTTTCAGCCTTTCTTTTGTTGATGTTTAATTGTTGAGCTAACCGTTCTTCCAGATGTTGATTATATAGGATTTGATTGTCCTACTTGACGTGTCCTTTTTTTTTTGGGTGGCATGTTGTTAGTAGATATGTCCGTAATATTTTCTTTTACAGTAATACTGGCTTGTATGTGGCTGTAATATGCATCAGTGTATTGTGTGCCTTTAATTTTCTCTCGCAGTAATATTGGTTTGTATTTCTGTAAAATGCCTGTAATTTTCTCTGACAGTAATACTGGCTTTGATGTCCGTCATATGACTTTAATTTTCTGTCACAACAGTAGGCAATCAGCAGAGCGTCCTCAGCAACTGATATAATGTGTGGTGTGCAGTTGAAAATCATGACTGTGCCGTCTCCCCAGCAAGTACTGTGCAGTTCCCCAGCAAGTATTTTAATCTGTGCTGGCGTGTTGCTGATTATTGTATGTGTGGCATCTCCCCAGCAACGGATTTTATTTGCACGGCCGCGACTACCTAATCAGCACTCTCCCCAGCAATGATGTCTTTTATTTGCTTATCATGCGCTGCCGTGGCTAGGCCATTCACTCTATGCCCAGCTTTGAGTGTGTGTGCGTCCACAGTGCCATGAGCAGGGGCGTAGCACAGTGCGATGTGCGTTGCGGCCCTGCGCATGCGCACTTCACCAGAAGACACACACACGGACACCTGGACGCACACAGGGCTTTTATTAAAGAGGATACACTGTAATTTGGTTCCTATAAGTTCCATATATTCAAAATAAAGCTTTTCTCAACATTAATTTCCTGCTTTCTACAATTAAAAATTATGCATGTATATTTTCTATAATGCATGAAGAACGCATTTTCTTTTTTGTTGTAGTTGATTACTCCCTTTTCACCTTTATTGGTGATAGCTGTCCCTGTAATGTAGATAAGTGTTTTTCGGCCATCACGTCAACAGATAAGTTTACAAAACAGGATAGAAACATATTTATGGAGTAATCAATAATAATCAGAACTTTATCCTTAATATTCTGTGAATTAGCAACACAAAATTGACAGAAAGGACAAAGTCCTCAAAAATGCCATAAGAGCCAGAACAGGAACATTACTGATCAGCCACAGAAACAGGCCTCACCCCAGGCAACCAGCCATACACCAAACCCAAAAATCAGATTTTCAATCTTGTGTAAGCTGAACATGGGGCCCTAATTTTAAAAATAAAAAAGAAATGTAAATAATATATATAATATAATATAAATGTCTCCCAAAAAGCACAAAACACAAATAAAAATATAAAGGGCATATTTACCCAAAAATCCATTTACTGTGTATACGTCCTGATACCACTGTTTAGACCTGACAATGAGTTAAATATTGCTGGAAGTGTTCTTGGTTTAAATCATGCCTTAAGGACTGACAACAAGATGTTGCCATCGGTAAATTTAAGTCTGACCCGTCTTGTTTGTTCCAGGGTGTCCCTCATGGATCAGTTCTTGGCTGTTTGCTCTTTATTATCTACAGTATATGCTTTATCTTTGTGCCATTATTAGATGGTACAGTCTATGATTTCACTGTTATTCTGGCAATACGGAGAATTGTTTACACACAGGGCTTATGAAAACATTACCTCCTCCTGCATTGGTTGCCTGTTTGGCTGATGTTAAACACTAGTTGTCCCAAAACTTTCACAGACTGAACAGTGATAAAACTGATACTTTAATTATTATATCCAGGCACTCTTAAGAAAACAGACTATTTCTCAGTAAAAATGCTGAGCTTTATTATATTTTTTTTGCACAGGTTAAAAATCTTGGTGTTATTCTTGATCCTACACTCTCCTTTGATCCATATATTAATAATATTACCAAGGTTGCCTTTTTCAACCTTAACCAAATTTCAAGACTGCATTCATCACTCTCTGATATTGCAAATGAGACACTCATCCATGCTCTTGTTACCTTGTGACTTGATCATTGCATCACAGTGTTGTTTGGTATACCTGCTCACAGCCTGAACAAGTTACATTATGTACAAAATTCAGTGGTGAAGAGTGGTTATCCATTTAAAACCCTGGCAGCATTCCGAATTTGATATACACTTCTCCTTTTAGTATTTAACACTACAACCCCTGAAGCATACAAAAAAACTTGTCATCCCGGACCACCTTAAATTCCTTCACACCTCTCCATCAGTGTTTTTTGTTTTGTAAATGTGTCGATCAGCACAAGCAGCAAGCAGCCTGCCATCCCATCCCCCCACCGACGGAGCTTGACTCTGGCAAAAAGTTCTCCCAGCTCGAGCCTTGTTTATCTCAGTGTGAAGTGCCTGGAGTTGTATAGGGTAACTAATATATCGGTATTTGGAACACATGCATTTCATGTGTGTTCCATGTCTACAAGGATTTATGTAAGTGTAGGATGACAGGAAATGCAAGAAATGTTGAACAAATACCTAAAACACCAACATTTTTCATGTTTTAGTACTAATGACAAAATTTTGATATAAAGGGTGTGTGCGAAGACAAGTCCAAATCTCAAATAAACACTTTCGCAAAAGGTACACATATAATAAAACAAGTTCGCTTTTATTCAAGAATATGACTGAAGAAAAAGAAGTCGGCTTAGGGTACGACGATGACATGACCGCTTTGGTGGTACAGCGGTAAGAACTGTTGACTCATAATCAAAAACCTGCGATTAAGATCTTGGCCGCTTGCCGGAATTAACGTTTTAAGTAGTGAGCTGCTCTTATTGTAACTTTTATACAATAAAAACATGTATTTGATTTGAGTCTGTAACAGCCGCTGTAAATGTATGGTACTTATAAAGGTTACCGTTTTTTTTTCTTCTGTTTTATTCTCTCAGTTGCGTTCATGCTCCCCCTGATCTGACACTGTTGTTTTCAAATAAAGATGTGCTATAACAGGCGTGAACTCAGATGAGGATGAGCAAGGCATGCCAAGCTCGCCAAGGTATCGTGAAAAGTTCTCTTTGTGATTATGTTTTGTGATTGTTTTTATATAAAAAAAATGATATGTTACTTATATAAAAGCCACATCGAATGTTAATTAACTTGATTTATTTACTTATCTTCCTACAGCGTAAAGTTATAAGTAGACTGCAAAGCTTCCAGTGTTTGATCAACATGGGCTTACTGACAAAGTATATGTTTAATGCCACTACAAGTGTGGTGGCAGCTTTAGACACTTCAGTACACAAGCAATGGTGCAAGAATGCAGTCAGACTTCTTTTTTCAGGCACATACATCGTCAGATCTAAACACTGGCGTGGAGAGTCACTTGCGTACTGAACAGTCTATAGCTGCAGGTGGAACGCTGATGGAGAGATGCGAAGGAATTTAAGGTGGGCCAGGTTTTTTTCGTAGGCTTCAGGGATTCTAGTGTTAAGGCTCTTCATGGTCTGGCCCCAAGTTACTTGTTATTATATCCATATACTCCAATACTTTCACTTCATTTATTTGACTCCTTGCTGTTAACCATTCCACTGTGCAGATTGCGAACTATTTTTGATAGGACTTTTACTGTATTGGGGGCCACTGTTATGGAATGGCCAGCCTTTGGATCTCCTTACCTGTACCTAAACTTAAAACTTTTTAATATTTCCTATTGTTCTCATTAATTTTGTTTATACATTGGACTGTTTCTCTTCTCGGTACTCAAATGTGGCACTTGGTGCCACGGCCCACCTGCCAAGTTGTTTTGCATACCTAAGGTAAAGTAATCCCTGATGAAGGATTGCAGGAATCGTCGGGTAGATATTTCCTTTCATCAGATTGTCTTGCCTCGTGCTGTCTCATGGTGGAATGGCCAATTGGGGGAGGCAGCTTGATCTCCAGGACTCTAAACAAATCTAAATCATACTATGTGATATCATCTACTGTTAAATTCTGCTCTGTACTTGTAATATTTTTATTTTTATACTGTATTGAGGATAACTTGTGTTTTATTCTATGTATTGTATTGTGTTTACCCCCTTCTTTTTGACACCCACTGCACACCCAGCCTGCCTGGAAAGGGGTTTCTCTTTGAAATGCCTTTCCCAAGGTTTCTTCCATTTTTTCCCTACAAGGGTTTCTTTTGGGAGAGCTTTTCCTTGTCTTCTTAGACAGTCAAGGCTGGGGGACTGTCAAAAGGCAGGGCTTGTTAAAGCCCATTGTGGCACTTCTTGTGTGATTCTGGGCTATACAAAAATAAATTGTATTGTATTGTGCAGTGTCCTTGGGTAACCTTAAAAGGCACTTTTAAATAATTTACTATTATAATTACTGAGTGTATCGGAAGCGGCAGTCTGTCTCAGCATCACTAGGTGCAATGAGGGAGAACACCATCCCCAGCACCATGTCATCATAACTGTAATTAACTTTTTTACAATTTTGTAAAAGTGATATTTAAAAATAAAACACATTTATTGCAATATTAGAATATAATTTATAAATAAACGTTATATTGTTAGTTGTTTTACTAACAGATATTTGTCAGTTTGTGATGATATATTAGTACCCAACTGCAGTATTATTTTTATAAAGACTTTTTTCACCACACAAGAAAATAATTTTCTAGATGAGTTGCTTTAGTAAAGCTGTACCACATTAGAATACAAGATTATGTCACAATTTTTGATAATGTTATACCTTCATACACAAGTGTCCACACTGCAGATGTACAGTAACCTCAGGCATAGATAAACAGCTTGATCAGCAATTGTGTGTAATTCCCAGTGATCAAAGCACACCTTCCTGTAGTGCCATCTCAGGGAGTAAAGCTACTGGCATGGGAGGTGACACTCAATGATTAATCAGCAAAGACAACACATGTCATCAAATGTAATAAACAGGATTAGATTAGATTCAAATTAGATTAGAAAGGGAAATGTATACAAAAGCAGAAACATAAACAAGGATACAGAATCCAAGGACAAATAATACAATCAATCAATCAAATAATGTATATTGTGCAGAAATTGCAAAAGGAAATTAAAATTGAAAAATAAATTTTAAAAAGTATCAGCATTTAGTTTGGGACATCGGGAGGAAGCATTGAATTACCTGATAGCAGTGGACAGAAAAGATCCTCAGAGGCACTTCTTAGCCACTCCCTTAATGAATATGCCTTTGGTTAAAAGAGCTACAAGATGTTTCTTGATGGCATTCAATTTTGCCACTGAGTTGGCTTTCCCGATAAGGTTTTTCAGGTATTGTACACCTGTTGAGATGAAGTTGCTTCCCTGGAGACTGCAGCATAAAACAATGCACTGGCTAGTAATGACCGATAGAACATTTCCAGCATCTTGCTGCATACTGCATATCAAAATGTCCCAGTCTCCTTAGGAAGTGCAGTCTGCTCTGTCCATTCTTGGACAGCAAGACTGTGTTCTCAAACCAGTCCAGTTTGCTGTTTATGTGAACCTCAAGGTGCTTGTAGCTCTGCATCACCTCCTTGTTCTCCCACCAAATGGTAACTGGTCTCAGAAGCTCTTTGGCATGCTGAAAGTCCACAATTTTATCTTGCTGATGTTGAAAGGCACATGGTTTTCCCTATACAACAAGACAGAGATGTCCACAACCTTCCTGTACACCAATTTGTCGCTATTATTAATGTAGCCTGGAAAGCCCTGGTATTTTAATGGAAGTCTTTTGTGTACATTTTCCTGAAGTGCTCCAATATTGTCCCTGAACCTTGCAAACTTGCTGTCTATTGGTCAGGTAGTCCATGATCCATAAGATTGTGGGGGCATCAAGTCCCAAAGCCTTGAGGTTTTTCCCCAGCCACTGGAAAAATCAAAGAAACTTTTTCTAGCCTTGGTGCCATTTTGACTCTGTGGAGCATGTAGATCAGACCACCCTCCACACCTCTTTGTGAGAGAGGATCCAAATTTTCTGAAACCATGGGTTAGAGCTACTTCAGGACAAACCTCTCAGATGTCTTCATGATGTATGAAGTAAGATCAACTGGTCTGAATTCCTTGGGATTAATGGGTTGCCCGTTCTTTGGCACTGGAACTACACAGGATGTTTCCCACAGCTGGGAACCTTCTGTAAACTCAGGGAAAAGGAGAACGAGTGCTAAAGGACCCCACAGAGCAGGCAGGCACATATCTGTGCAACTTGGGTCTGATTCAATCCAGCCCTGCAGCCTTCTTCATGCAGAGATTTCCTAGCTATCTCCATAATAAATAAGCAGAGGCAGATAGTCCAAGAATTGGAAGAGCCCCCAAGAGTGATATCATTGCAGGAGAAGGTTGTGCAGTTTGCAACTGGATATGCATAGCTGCACAATAACCTACCTCAAAGGTAAACAGCTAGATACTGTAGGCAGATGTCCCTTTAGATGAGAAGAACTGTTTGTAATTCTCAGCATCATAAGTAAGTCTCACAGCTGTGCTGTCTCAAGGAGTACAGCTGCTAGGAAGAGGAAGTAAAATTGTTAGTGATCCATTAACAAAGACTGCACATCTCTGCTGAGGAATCAATCATCAATTAGTGCTGTGTCATCATTATGCCTATAAGGTACTGTGTCATTATGAAAAACTGAAGATGTTTACCATAAGGTCAACTTCTAATATATGTAGTGTTAATTTTTTTAAAATTTAAAGTAGAATAATATTACCTCACTGACATTTTAACCATATGCTGTTTTTTTGTGTAAATTATTAATTCTGCATTTTTCTGATGTTTCTATTAAGATACATTTTCAGTTCAAGTTACAACTTACATATGAAAGTCAGGTTTTGAACATCTCCATGAAAGGAACTCGTTTATAACCCAAGGGCCACCTGTAATCTCTAATCCTTATACAGTACTGTTTGTGGAGTAATACCAGATAGGACATTACTGCTAATGCAGGGGTCCTCAAATTCAGTTACAGGTTTTTGCTCAAACCTAATTTCTTATTATTGGCTGGTGATGGAAGGTACTAGCACGCACTAACGATTTACAACTAATTTAGTGTTGAAAGATTTGGAATTTTAATAAATGAATTGACAGAAATAAAAAGCTGTTAATTGAACTATAGTATGCTTTGACAGCAATAACTGAACTCTACTTAAGACATTGGCTTATAGTAAAAAGCTGCAGCCACAGTGACCCTCTAGGACAGAACTTGAGGACCATTGGATGATTGAACCATTTATTGGGATATCTTGCAGTAATTGTTAATATGCCATCTTGGCTTGCTCAAAAAATGAGTTCACTTTACAAGGAAGTTGTGCATTTCAAGGAACACAAGTTTTTTTTTTTAAATTTGGTGGCCATAACAGAGCAAGTTGAACCATTGCAAACCTTTTAGATGCTTCAAAATCATGGAATAACAATGTCAAATTCTTCTTATTCAAAGTAATTTTTTCCTCTGTTCTCTGAATGAGTAATGGCGAAAGTATTTGATCTGATTTGAAAAAGAGATAGTATTGTATGTATTCCTGGCTTGTATTTTACTTTTTATAAAGAAATACTAAAAATGAATAGAATGTTACAAAACTATAAGAAGGAACAAATGTATAGAAGTCATCTTGATTCTGCCAACCATAAATTTTTTACTTTATAGCAATTTCTGTAATGAAACTAAACTAACTAAACATTAGTTCTAGCAGGTGATCTTTAAAATAGAAGCATTTAAAATAAAAATTGAAACAACTATTATACTTAATGTTATTTACTACAGAAGATTTTCCAATATATGGTTATTAACTGTTATAAAATTGTAGATAGATAGTTAATGCTTATTTAAAATAAAATTTATAAATAGCAAATTCTTCCAATTAAGTTTTAAAACATTGCTGTCAAACTCTTCTTTCAAAACCTTGGAAAATCTTGTTTAAGATCAAATTCCACTTCTAGAATCATTCTTAAACTTAGTTTTAGGTGTGATCTAAAATCTTCATTCAAAGGATGTTCCTTCTTCTTAGCTTTTATTTAGAATTTCAGTTTTAAACATAGTTCTAGGAATACCGATTAAAAGTCAACAATGACAGTGACATCCCTAAATAGATGTTCTTTATGTAAAATAAGACATCAGCCATGTACAAGCTGCAATTAAATTAAATGTGTTCCTCTTTGGTAAATATCCAATAGACTCTAGGACTGACTGACATTGATAAATAGGCAAGAATTCAGTTTGTTTTAAAGTTGTGCATTTTTATCTAATGGAGGATGACAAATGTGTTATCTGGTTAAAGTTTAAATAGCAATTCATAATTTTACATCAGTAGTGTCATTCTTGAGAATGGACATGTGAGATATGTGCTGTTTATATTCAAGGATTTCAATAAAGGCAATCAGAAAATGTCACTCTGATTTATAGTTCAATTGGCTTTAGGGGTCCTTGTATTGTTTAGACAAATGTTAAGTAATCTAATGCAAATAACAATCTTAGGAATAAAATTCACTGGCACCATTAACAAGTTTATCTTTCCAATAATGAAATATTTCTTGTAGCACTTCAGTACTTATGTTACATTTAAAATGCTTAAGAATGATAGTGTATGTTCTTTTATTTTATATTACTTCATAGCTCATTTCAAAACCATTTTTTATGTATCTTTTTTGAAAGTTCAGTGCTCCCTTAAAGCTTCAGGAAGTCTATTCATGCCTTGACCCGGTACAAAAGATTACACGAACTCCCTTCCTGTGTGCATATCCATAATAAAGGGGGCTTACAGTGATTCACATGCATGCTGTTGCTCAGAGGCTGATGATAAATTCTTAGTTAAGTCAAAATGTTCCAGAAGACATAACCCTTTACCCGGCCCCATGGGGCAGTGAAATCCCTTTCTTAGTCAGTCATTATCTTGGGGCATTTAGTAGTTTATGGCTGTGTGAAATTGCATTAATGCATTAAAATATGAAATAAATGCATATATCAAATTTAACCCACTAATTCTGCAACACTAATGGCACTAATTCTATGATATTGTTTCACATAATTTTGAATGTATGCAGTGTGCACTGGTGAGCCAAAACATTATGACCACCTACCTAATATTTTTTGCTTCTCTAACCTATTGAGGCATGGACACTCCAAGACCACTGAAGGAGTCCTGTGGTATCTGGCACCAAGATGTTAGTAGCAGAACCTCGAACTTGTGTGAATTGCCAGGTGGAGCTGCTGCAGATTGGAGTTGTTGTTGTTCAATTGGATTGAAATCTGGGGAGTTTGGAAGATAGGGAAGCAAAAAACAAATGTTCCATGTTCCTTACATCATTCCCGAAAAATGTGTACATTGTGGATGGATGTATTACCCTGCTGTGAAATGCCATGAATGGTTGTACCTGATTTGCAGGGATGCTTAGGCAGGTGGTGCATATCAAATTAATGTTCACATGAATACCAATAACCAGGATTTCCCAACAAAACACTGCACAAAACATCACACTCCATCTACTGGCTTGTCTTGTTCTCACAGTTCATCCTGGTGCCATCACTTACCCAGATAAATGATTCACATGTACCTGGCTGTCCTGATGATGTAACCAAAATTGTGATTGTCATTCATCACCTTTTTACATTGATTCCAGGTCCAGTTCTAACACTCGTGTGTTCGTTGTAGGTGATTTTGACAGTGTACAAGGGTTAGCGTTGGTACCCTGGCTATCCTGAGGCTACTCAGCCCAAAAGGCAGAAAAATTGGAGGCACTGTATTTTGTGACATGTTGCTCCCATAACCATCATTGGAATTAATTTCAGTTTGTGCCATATTTGTATTCTGTTGGTTCGTACCAGACAAGATAGCCTTTATTAACCTCTCCATTTCAGCCACCCAACACCCTATCAACAGTTCGTGTTTTTCCCTCCTTAAACCACTGCCCCTAGGTATTCATCAAAGCTAACATTGAGCACCCCACAAGCCTTGCTGTTTCAAAAATTATCTGACCAATTGTCTCACCATAACAGTTTATCCCTTATCAAAGTCAGTCACTTTTTTACATCTGCCCATATCTTCTGCATTTAAATTAAAGTTGCTAAAGTCAGCTTACCATCTAGTATGCCCCTTACCTTGCCGTGTGCCATTACTACAAGCAAGTCGATGTCACTCATTTCTTAAAGGAGTGCTAAAAATGCTTTGACTCATCTGTTATGAGGGATGGCCAGTGTTCTTACCTAGTCTGGATGCTCTTAGGATGGAAACACAAGAGAAGACAGCTTACACAGGGATTTGTCTCCCCCGGGATACTAGATAGTAGCAAACACAGGCTCGGATCCCCACATGGGTGCCTGCAGTGCATGCCAAGTAGCATAAAAGCAGCTCAGTGATCGCTGTGTTGCAGATACAGCATCTGCACTTGGTGTTAGGTCACCAGTGAGCCTCACATGGCTGCTGTATGGTGCACATAGAAGTTGCGTCTGAGGTAGAGAGGGGCGGGAAAAAGAGCGAAACAGTTTGGAGATGCTACCAAAGTGCTCACTAAGTGCCATGTCTGAGAACTCTTATCTCAGACACTTTTTTAAATAACTTCTCTGGTAGTCCTGCTAGTACATGTATGTGATATATATGTGTTTGAAATTATTACTTGGAGAAATAACGAAAATTTAGAATAGATTGAATATATGGACATAGGAAATATGTCAGAAGTATGTAATACTTTGTGAAGTTTAAGTCAGAGAATTTCAAAAACGGGGTTTACCTCACATACATTTATTGGTCACTTTGCAAAAAAAATTATTAACTGCTGATGATATAGATCGTTTTGTCTGTGCTGAAATTCCAAACAGAGAAACCTATACTCAATTATGGTACAAAGTCATTCACACTTTTGTACCTGCTTTTAATTTTTGTAATATATTGTTCATGTTGTTTTAAAATATGGTAGGCACTCTAGCTTTAGAAATGTTTTTCACAATTCCAGGAGACCATTCCAACTGTTGCAATATGCCATCAAGCAGCAACAAATTGATCAGTATGTGACACATGAATTTTATAGCACTTTTAATTTCTGATAGTGTAGTATTCATGGTTATTTAAGCTTGTCCTCTTGAGAAATCAGGTCTGTTAGGTTAGATATTTATTTAAAACAGAATCAGATAAATAACAATGCTGCTCAATAGTTTTTAATGTTTCATGTTTTGATTACTAAATCTTTAATCGTTTGTGATACTTAGTTACAAATTAAAGACTTCAGTCTTACTTAGTTTGCTTTGTAAGATCCTACTTACCATCTCCTCATACTTTATCTTTGTATTTCTTCTGCCACACTCCGCGCTGTCTGTGCAATGCAGCTGCAGAGAGCTTAAACAACTCGGCACAGAAAAAAAGGACAAGGGAGAGCTTTCTTGAAGACATTTACTGGATGTACCTCTTTGTAAACTAAAATATATACAAAAGAAACATACAGGTATATACAGGTGTACAACCAAAGACAATAAAGAATGATTTACTAAAGCAATACATAGCAGAGAGTATACATTAAACAATGAAGCTTTAAAAGACAATTAAAAGGCGAGTGATTTCTATGGTCAGATCGAGACAAAGAGAAGCATGTAGACAGGAGTCCACATTTTTGCATACCACAACTAACTAGATCCACAGGTTTATATAACCTAAAGATACATTTCGGACATGACCACAACAAGAGATAAAGGGGTGCCTACGTGAGACACATGGTGTATTGTATTTAAATGTTTATTATGGGACCTACATGCTTTTACATGAATTTTATAGACATTTATAACACTACTATGAGTGTGGGACATGACAGACAGGTGTGTTAATAAATGACAAGACAAAGGAGGAGCACAGTTCAACAAATAACAGTAACAGCTAACAGCATGTGGGGCAGAACAGTATTATCTGCTTTTAAGATTCATGACAAAGCTATACACATACAGTTGGACAGTGCTAGTCCCAAAAATGAAAGCAAATTCTTACCAGTGAAAATTGATTTTAACTGTAAGTTGGTTAGCACACTATGACATCTGTGAAAGAACTAGCAATATTAATTATTCAGCAGTCATATTTGTGTATTTAAGAGAGTCTTTGTTATGCTACTTAGTATTTTAACTACCTGTGATTTATCACTTTCTTACTGTTCTGTATTGTGCTCTTGTCTTTGTAAATAATAAGCATATTGGATTACGGTGTCTTGGCTTCTAACCACTGTTTTTGATTATGTCTTTGATTGATGAATCCACACTTCTGAATCTGCTTTTAACTTTTGTAACACATTGTTCTTGTTGTTTTAAACCATGCTGGGCACTCTAGCTTCAGAAAATGTTTTCAGCTCATCAGGAGACCATGTCTACTGCCATGAGGGTCTTGTGATATGCCCTAGAAAAGCAACAAATGAAGCAGTACGTGACACATGAATTTTACAGCACTTATACTTTCTGATTTTATTCATGACTATTTGAGCTTGTTCTTTTGAGATATCAGGTCTGTTAAATTACGGTAGATATTTATTTCAGACAGATTATTACTATATTCTGACGAAGCAGAATAATTTTTATTGTTTTGTGGTTTTATTGTGTTTAATAGGTCTTTAACTATCTGTAATACTTGTTTTAGTCACAACTTAGAGACTTCACTCTTATGCATTTGGTGTAATGCGATTCTATTTACCATCTCCCATATCCATTTATTGTTTGCCTTGTAAGATTTATAACAAAGATGAGCACATGCAGTTGAAGGGAGATGGCCTCAATAATGAAAGCAGTAATGATTGCTTTTAACTGTTTAGAGGACCGTCTTGAGAATGGCTAAAAAAATCACTTTGTAAGTCAAATTTTTTTTGAATATTTATGAACTTTGGAGTACAAGAGTAGACCTAGTAAGGAACATTGATATTGATTAGGCATCATCTTAGTTTGGGTTAAGAAAACAATTATTAGTTTGAGTGCATAAATAGGGTGAAAAGAAGGAAAAATAAAGAAATAAATAACTCACAGTTACCTCAAGTGTGAGGTGAGTTTTGTGCAATTCTTTTAATGATTAGCAAATATGCTTTTTCTGTACTCTTTTTAAAACACAAACAAGTATGTTAGGTAATGTGATAGTATTGTGTTAAATATTCTCTTTGGAAACAGTGAACTGTTTACCCTGAGAGAAAGGTGGAATGGATGCCTAGTATTAAAAATTCTCCACTGCTTAACATATTCAATACAGTGTGCCCCAACAGCAAGACCAAAGTGAGGAAATTGGAACAAGAATTAAAAAATAAATTTCCATAAAATCCATTCTACTAAATCCAATGTTCTTTGATTCCTCACTTTGTTCCTGAACACTCAGTATACACATCTTTATGTATAATACACTACCGTGGCTGTCCGTTTGTTTGTCCAGGATTTTAAATCACCTGTAGCTTGCAAACCGTTTGATCTATTGGCCTGAAAGTTGGTAAAAAATATACTATATGACATCTACTATCCGCTTTCGGGGCAGGGAATGACCAACAAGGTTATTCCTCTTTTTATTTTTATTTTATTTTATTGTAGAATCAACTCCCGGCAGCGTGCGGCGCATGCATATGGGCGCTGTTCTCATCCCTACCACCTTTGCTGTCACTACCACTTCATATCTTAAATCACTCTTGAGGCAGATTGAAGACTTAAGTGCCAGCTTAAGTGAAAAATGATGGAAAACGTACTAAGTAATTGCAACACAAACGCTGTCTTAAAAAGATGGCGACAAAAGAAGAGAAGAAGCGGGCCGATAGGGTGGAGAAAAGAGGAGCTGTTCAGGAAACAGGAAGCACATCAACTTCTGAGCAAACGAATGCTAAACCTACAGAGAAACAGTAGGAAAACTATGAATGCTCAAGTTAAGTGTGTTCACTGCACGTTATCGTGCAGTGCGCTGTTACTGGTATTAAATACTACATGTACTCATTTCATGTACTCAAATTCATTATCAGAGAGAAAATACTAACACAATTTTATTAAGTTAATATCAGCTAAGTAAATACCACCACCCAGTGTAATTAAACGTGGTATAGCATATTTATTTTACATGCTATATTCATTTCAGGACCTGCCTGATGGTGAAAAAATGCAATCAAATATATTATTGCACTTGTGAATCCTGTACCTTTTTATTTTGTGACCTTTATGGTATTTTCTTTTCAGTAAACTTAAATAAAAACAATGTTTAATTTTATGCCACTATAATCTTTTTAACTCAGTTTAGTGCACTTGTTTATCCTTCACTTCCTGCACATAATATTTTAGTTTTATTGGTAAAATAAGAGCAGGTCAATTAGCTCAATTGAATAAGCAAAAAAATGATCTAAGTCATCATTAAAAACAAAAAAGATGCCATCGGTAGATACAGAATTCACTTCAAGTTAATCAAATTTTAACAGCCTCACTGTTGAGCACTTTACAAAAATAAGAAATGTTGTATAAATGAATACATATGCATGTGTGTGTAGGTGTTAATGGACAAACAATAGTTTTAGATGGGTCCAGCGTATTTCCTGTATTTAGTGTAAAAGTTAGAGAATAGATTAAAAAAGAAAATAAAAAACATTTTTTTACAATACTATAGTTAAGAAATGACAATAGTGACATCCAACAAATAATCTGTAAAGAAGTTTCTGGTCTTTTACTTTGTAGGAATAAATTAAATGAGTATGTGTGTTAACTTTGTAGATGACTTGAGGTGACAATTTAGCAGATACCCTAGAGGCAACTATATAAATTCACATGAACCTAATAGAATTCAAATCACTGGGAATATGAGACATGTGGGGAGAATATTTTTTATTGTTTAAGCACTTTGTGAAGACAATGAGTGATTTGGTATCTTATACAAAAATCTGAGAATCCAAGAGAAAGAACTGCTTTTCTCATTAAACCAGCGAACAGAAACATTTAAAACTTGTTATTCTTTAGCTAGGGCACCATCCCCTAACTCAGATGTCTTTTCTGTTTGATGTATTATTATATAAATGGCATTATTATGAATATTGTTTTTTGTTTAATATAATTTTGTTATGAGTGTAATTTGTTCTGTTGTTTTTAAAATTATGTACCCTGTGTTGTTTATGTTGACCCAAGGTGGGTAGGGCCACCTGATGCTGCAGCTCGGGAACTGTCCCAAGTGCTATTTAAGAACCGGTAAAACATGTAATGGCTACTTCAGCATTACATTTTCCTCCTGTTCTTTGATTTAAAATTTTGGAATTGGTGATTGCATAATCCTAGCATTTTTGACTTCTGGCTTTTGGGCAAAGGTACTGTTATTAAGCTATTGGATTTTGTCTTGGATTTGTTAGCTAAAAGGCAAACATGTTTTGTTTCCTTTCTCTTTTCTCCTGTGTATATTTCTTGAACTTTGAATAAATCTTTAAATATTAAAAGAACTTTATTTTGTATTTGTGGACTAGAATTTTTTTTTCCAGTTTTTCCTCTTTCCCTTTGCGGGTATTTTTGAATTTCTAGCCCTCGTCTCACTGTTGAGCCTGTGCAGATCTGACTTTCTTTTTGGGCAGGGTTCATGATTTTGGGAATTGTGAGTAGTCAGAGAATTCTAACATTACTAAGGTAAGAAGACAAATTATATTTTATACCTCAGGGTGTTATTAAAAAGAGATTATATTTCATCTGTTTAAAGAACTTGTGAGGCTTTACCTAAAATACTCTCTGCAGTTATGATTTACTTTACAATTAGTCAATTGGTTCAAACGCTCACCACCTCCAAGTAGTATGTTCTAAGACAAATTAATAGACAGCAGACAATACTTAACATACCATTCAGTGCAATGGAAAAGCTTAAAATAAAACAAAATTATTAAATAAAAATCAACTCAAAACTTAACAAATTGATGGGAAAATAAAACAAAATTGAAAAACATAAAATAAAATTTGAATAAGAGAAAGGTAAAGGATCAGGAGAAAAAGAAAATTATAATGAAAAATGTAAATTCAGCAAAGGATACTTCTATAATGCTAAAAGTATCTTACTATCACAATTTAGCTGAGTGAATAAATAAAACATAATTAAAAGTCACATATATAAAAAAAATGTTTTTTACAAGAATCAAAAACTGCCATGAAGGCTGCACAGAAGGGACTGCTACTGTAATTTGTGGATCAGCTGGCTGGAGAGACCCAAGTCAGTTGCTGCCTTTTGAAGACTGGACAGCAAGACAGAAACCAGAATGCCTCCACTTGTCTATGCCTGGAATAAATAGATGTAAGGTCACATATTTTAAAAAATACATACCCTTTGGTGTTTCTGTTTACTTTGTGCTTTGTGCAGTGAAACAGAAAATTGGAACAAAGATCACCAATTCCACAGCAGAGCACAAATATAAACTGTGATTTTAAAAACGCTACTGTGTCAGGGTGGATGTGTTGATAAATGGGACCTGTGAATGACTGGCATCTCATCCATGGTAGTTTCCAGATCCTGAATCAAATACTGCTAAGACTTTGGTCTTTCTCTACAGAGAATTGAATAAAGTAGGTAAAGCATGAATGTTATGTTGATGTATTATTAGTAAAGGTGTTAAGGGGCTACAAACTTGCATAATTTCTTTGAAACCTAGCACTTTATTAAACACTTATTTTGTAAGTGCCTTGAACATGGGAAAGGTGCTATATAAATAAAATGTATTATTATTATTTATTATCTATATATATAAAATTCTTTTCGCGTTTGAAATGGAAATTACGTATGACCATGTGAAACGGAAATTACGTATGACCACAGAACATATTATAATACAGGAAATAATCACTTTGTTTGTGGACACCATTTTTATATTGTCTTAACGAATTGTCATTATTTGTGTGAGAGTTATTTTACTGATATTGAAAAGAAGTAAACATAAACACGCCAATCTATCCCATAGAAGTGCGGCCCGCGTCGCCCTCTCCCAAGCCTCCTCTCTGGACTCCAGTGCTGAGCCGTCTGCCGCCAGGAGCGTTCTGACAGAGAAGTTTTATTTATTCGTCCATGTGACTGTCGCAGAAACTGCCACATTATAACTTTTTTTAATTGGCAGTACTGGATAGTGGAAGAGATGAGGAAAATAACTTTGCGTCTTTCTAGTTTTTAACTGCGGCGAGCTATAAACATTGTGAAGGCGACACTGCCTTCAGCGGCGAAGGGTCGTGAGAACTAAATGGACACTCGGAGGCGCAGAATATCGGGCTGCTCCGCTGGGTCGAGAGCTTTGCAGTTTCGAGAGGCGTCCTCTCTTCTCACACTGTTTGTGACACTTCGAGTGCCCCATCGGCTCCTGGGAGATTGGAAATCTTTGCGAATCAGTGTGATCGGCACCATCAAAGCAAAACTCTCTTTGTAAATTGCGCTGCATGACTACTTACTGTCCCTTAAGGTGAGTTCAGGTCACTAAAACCCCGTAACATTCAAGGTTGTTTTTGTGATGAATTCTTTTAAGAAGATGGAGGGTTTACATCTAAGAAGATGTACTGACCTCCTCATGTTAAGTTTTGGACTTGGGAATTGTTTGGACCTTCTGCCCGTTAAGCACGGCACGGCAGCATCCACATTTCTCAGAATAATTTTTCTCTTAAATCACAGGCACGTAGTGCAAGGTTGTCAGGCAAAAATTTGTAGGATCGCATAGAAAATGTAATTTCTATACCACAGCGGTCGTGTAGCGCCTTTCACAAGGGATCTTCTACTGAAAGATGACCCAAATACATTTAAGCTGCTGTCATTACTACTTACCTGTTACATTATAGCACTCCAGTACTGCTCAATGTATCCTTACTTCTTACATGGTAATGTTTTACAGTTTAATAATTTATATACTACATTTTATTTTTTTTCCCTTGCACTCAGTGAGCGAAGCCACTGGGCAATCAGCTAGTTACTTAATAATATTACTCATAGATGTCAATGACACTGTGTGTAAAGTTTAAGTGAAAACACAAAAAATGTTAGTTATATCAAACAGTAATGTATAACTTTAGTTGGGGCTCATGCGGTCGCATGCCAGCAATTGGAGTAAAGTCCTGTTATGTCCTCTTGTCTTAAGAATAAATAATATATTATTTCCCATTTAATTCTATCCACAGTAGTTGATATATATAGAGGAATGATCATTGATCTTTATGGCACTGGGTGGAAGGCCGGTGGCAGCCCTAAATGATACAAAAATCTAAGGGGCACATTCAATCGTGACAGCAAGTTGTGAGATAACATGCATGGCTTTAGAATGTGGGAGAATTTCTGAATCCAGAGGGGGCTTCACATTAACACAGGAAGAATGTATAAGTTTCCCAAAAACCGTGACTTGTCTGGTGAGTGTGACAGCATGCCAATATTGAAATAAGGAGAGTTAAGGATTAGATTTACTAATATTTCATATACAATGTGTAAACATTTTACCTAACATTTTTAAAAGAAAATAAACTACATAATTAGATTTGTCTTTTTATGCATTTAATATATATATTTTTAATATACTATTCTCCTCCTGTGGCCCTGCCAACTAAATAAAAAAGTTTAGAAAATGGATAAATGGCTGGATGAATCAATTCTTTAGTAGGTGAAGTACTTACTTTTTGTACTTGCAC
This sequence comes from Polypterus senegalus, assembly GCF_016835505.1. NCBI lineage: Eukaryota > Metazoa > Chordata > Cladistia > Polypteriformes > Polypteridae > Polypterus > Polypterus senegalus. The sequence goes on along the minus strand of NC_053157.1, from coordinate 191,249,321 downwards.
TTCACATTTTCCACATGAAAATCTTAATGGGCACAACTACAGGCTTTTGGAAATCTACTGTGCTAAACCTAGGTATTCAATCACTTTATTTCTGAATTGCTTTCATGTGATACTTGAACATATGGTGAGAAAGGATAAGAAATAGTAATAAAGATTACTTTTCATCTATTTTTAGTAACCTTTTCCACCATTCAGGATTATTTTTGTGAGGTCCTGTCAAACAGACTGCTCAAATATGGGTTGAAGATATAAGATTTTTAATTTGCTAAAGTTTAGTTGTATGAAATACTATGATATAGTATATGACAAAACATATATCTGCAGGATAACCTTTTAGAGCCAAGTCTATTGGACTAATTTTGCTCAAAATCAGTATATCTAGCATGTTATAATGCTAATAATTGTTCATTAGGTTTATTCAGATGAACTCATAATTTAATAAGTTCTTGTGATCATAGCCACACAACCTGATATTGACCAAGTTTAGACTGAATGTGACATCACTCATCTTTCGGCAGGACTTCCCATGCCCAAGGAAAGGGAATGGAAAGTGTTATTGTATATAATGTAACCCGCTCTGTTATGGTGGTGAAAACAACTGTAGATGAACAAAAGAAAATGATTAGAAGATGAGATGAAATCAAGTAGCAAAGCTAGAATCAAAACTATACTCAGCAAAAAAAGAAACATCCCTTTTTCAAGACTGTGTATTTCAACAATAATGTTTTAAAAATCCAAATAACTTTACAGATCTTCATTGTAAAGAGTTTAAACAATGTTTTCCATGCATGTTCAATTAACCATAATCAATTAATTAACATGCACCTGTGGAATGGTCGTTAAGACCTTAACAGCTTACAGAAAGTAGGCATTTAAGGTCACAGTTCTAAAAACGCAGGACACTAAAGAGACTTGCCTACCGACTGTGAAAAACACCCAAAGAAAGATGCCCAGGGTCCCTGCTCATCTGCGTGAACGTGCATTAGGCATGCTGCATGGAGGCATAAGGACTGCTGATGTGGTTAGGGCAATAAATTGCCATGTCCACACTGTGAGACGCCTAAGACAGCGCTACAGGGAGACAGGAAGGACAGCTGATCATCCTCGCAGTGGAAGAGCCCGGATCTCAATCCCATTGAGCACGTCTGGGACCTGTTGGATCGCAGGGTGAGGGCTAGGGCCATTCCCCCCAGAAATGTACAGGAACTTGCAGGTGCCTTGGTGGAAGAGTGGGGTAACATCTCACAGCAAGAACTGATAAATCTGGTCCAGTCCATGAGGAGGAGATGCACTGCAGTACTTCAAGCAGCTGGTGGCCACACCAGATACTGACTGGTACTTTTGATTTTGAGCCTCCCTTCATTCAGGGACACATTGTGAAACATTTTTAGTTTATGTCTTATGGTGTTGACTCTTTTAGTGTTCATACAAATATTTACACATTAAGTTTACTGAAAGTAAAAACAGTTGAAAGTCAGAGGACGTTTCTTTTTTTGCTGAGTTTATAAGAACCATAAGAACTGAAATGTCAACATCTGAATATTATGCAAAAATCACAGTCAAAAGTACAACACAAGACATCAAAGTAAGAAAGATATTTATAAAAGGCAAGTTATTAACTAAAGTTTGTGTTATTCACAATCCTGGATGGGGAAACAACTTTAATTGCCAACCTTTTAACCCATTGTGTCTAAATGTCAAGGCCACAACCTCCGAGGACACACACCTTAGTAGATGGAAGCTATGTCCTAATAACGAGTAAACAAAACGCTGACATCCAAAACCGAAACAAAATACCACCAGAAATTGTACAGAATAAAATAACAAAGATTTAAATGCTTGAAGGCCATAAACAGGATCCTTGATCTTAACAAGCCTTATTGTTAGCAACAAAACAGTGAAAGCATTACAAACAAGCTTACAAAAAGTTTATATCTAAATTTACTTGCCAGTCCCCCAGGTGCTCTGATAAATTTGTTCCTGTCAGACACCCATGCAAGACAGTGTATTCTACAATATTTTAAACGCATAAGGTGAAGAGTAAACAACAAGCTCTTCTGTGTTTGGCTGAATATCATGTTGCCATCAAATTTACTCATTGTGTAAAGGTGTGTCCAACAACAGACCCTTAGTCACTCTTTGCCTTGGGTCCAGTTTGGCTCAGATAGCTTCTTGTTCACTGCAATAATGTAATTAAATAAACAAGTTTGAAAACTGGATACATGACTAGACCAGTGTTTTCCAAGTTAAACAATATGGTACCCCTATAGCTACAATCAGACAGTTATTTTACCTGTAATTGATCTCAGTGATTAATAAGCAGGGAAATTTTTCTTGTCATGTGCCTTTTCTTTCTTTTCAGAGAAATACATTTTTAGCATTTAGTGCCAAAAAGAACAGTATCAAATATTAAGTGTACCTCCACAGCTGTCTCGAACCATTTTTTGTGCAGGTATTTTCATCAGGAAATGTAAGACAGTATATTCTCTCGCTAAGGCCTGATCTTGTTTTTTCTCTTTCTACGCGGCTTAAACTTACTAGTGTTTCAGTGCTTGCAAATAACTTTTAAATATAACAGAACGTTTGAAGATCTATGCTTTGTGTTCTGGAGGGTGTAGTCTCTAAATTGTATGCATTTTCAGGCAGATCACCTATGTATATGTGCAAAGGCTTGAAAAAAAGACTATAGTATTTGTAACATTGGTGTTCAAGCTACATTGAAAAGATGGATAATTCTTATTTAAAGACAGAAACTGTTGACAATCATTTGTGCAATAGTAGGCAGAAGTTTGTATCATTAACAGATGATGAATTTCAAGCAGCTCTTGCTGTAGCTGAAAGCCTATTACCGTATATCCAGCATTAGCAGTACACTATATATAAAATCAGCTTCTTAGTAACTTAAAAGACATACCAGGAAGAATTTTCTTATTAAATATGAAGCTGCACAACGAAATGTAACTTATTGACTTATTTCTAATGTAATTAACTTGTGTACAGTTTCATTAATCAAGTAGAACTTAATAATAATACCTTAAACTTCATCTGCCTTGACTGATTTCATTATGAATGGTGCCATCAGTTTCAACTTCAGTATAGTAAAGCGGGAGCTGAGTGTATTTGAGAATAAATAAATTTCACACTAAACAGATACAGCATTTTAGACAGTTACAACAGTTGGAAATTAAATGAGGAGAATTAAAGCAGCATATTCAAGGTACTAAATTTCAAAGAAGGAAAACATTTATTATTTAGCATTTGAGATTATTTGGGCCAGTTTTAACATATGTAAACCATTATGGGCTGTAAACAAATTGGGAAGAGAATTCAGTCTATCAAATCCACTTTACCACCAGGAAACACACCAACAGCCTAATGGTTACAATGCCAAAGCTTCATAATGGAGATTATGCTATATTAAATTGAACAGAATGTAATCATTCAAGTAAAATCATTATACATCACATCAGCAATTCTCTAAACCTGGTTATTCAAATTAAGGTAATGGCAAGTCACAGACTTTTGCATTAGCGATGTAAGCAAAGCAGGAAACATACCTGAACAGAACACCAGTTCATCAAAGGGAAAACTATTTAACTAACAATAAACTGTTGCACTATTAACATTTGTACCTCAAATGTGTTTAAAGTTTAAAGGGGTCATTACTAGAAGGGATGCTGTTGCTAAGGAAGTTCTAGCAACTGGAAGCATGCTCTTGTAAAAGTGAAAGCAGCATGCGTCTGCAAAGCATGCAATATTATGCCACTCATCATCAACAGGGGCGGCACGGTGGCGCAGTGGGTAGCATTTCTGCCTCGCAGTTATGAGACCCGGGTTTTCTTCCCGGGTCCTCCCTGCGTGGAGTTTGCATGTTCTCCCCGTGTCTGTGTGGGTTTCCTCCCACAGTCCAAAGACACACAGGTTAGGTGGATTGGCGATTCTAAATTGTCCCTAGTGTGGGTGTGTGTGTCCTGCAGTGGGTTGGCACCCTGCCCGGGATTGGTTCCTGCCTTGCGCCCAGTGTTGGCTGGGATTGGCTCCAGCAGACCCTCGTGACCATGTGTTCGGATTCAGCAGGTTTGTAAATGGATGGATGGATCATCAACAGTTTGCAAATATTAAGTACTAAGCAACCATCCTCTTTATAATTATCAACTGTGGCCGGGTGCAGGGCAGATAGTTCTACGAACTAAAAAAGTCCAAGGAGCCAACCAGGTTGTCCCATTTTTTTGTTTAAAGACACAACAAAAGAAAATAAAAAAATGCTCTTGGGCATGCACATCCCATTATACAGGGAATCAAAAAACAAAGCAAAGGATTAGGTTAGGTTAGCCAAAATTCAGGTCACTACATTAGGAGAGCTCTGTCCAGCAAGTCACTCGAGCCAGAAATGAAGCCTCCTTCCGGGAGGCTCAGGTTATTCATGGAGGCTGAACTGAAATGGACATTGTCAGTTGCCCTCCCTGGGGGGTTTCTCAATACTGTGGGGAAAGAAAGAGATGACAGTGTTTGCGATGGTGCCCCCCTCATCCCGACGGGTTATTACATACCTTGGCAGAGCCTGTAAAGAGTTCTTCAGACATACTGTACATGCATGACACAGCTAACGAAGTATATTTTGAACATTAAATTATGTTTTACTTTCTATTTGTTTGATAGTTTTTTTTTCATTAAGTATGCAGATTAGTGTATGTCCACTATGAACCACAATTGCTTGTTACCAATATGTTTTTTATTTCCAGAACTTAAACAACTTTTTTTTGTGAAATACTGTATTATTCATGTTATTAAGCGTGAGCAAATGTATTGTTTTGATATAAATTAGAATCACTTTAAATGTACATGTAAGTCTAAGGAAATATGAGCAAATAGTACAGTAAATGAAGGTTTCTCCATTGGTTCATGTTTCTAAATATTATACAGAGCTTAATGCCTTATAACAAGAAGAAAGACAGAGTGTAGCTTTGTGTAATCTTAGCTTATTTATTGCATATTTTTTCTTTTATTTCTCATGGTGGTGGAAATTTGGTTAATGATCTTATTTTGGTGAACATCTAAATAAACTAGCAGTTAAATCAACAAGCTGTCGTGCATGTGACTACTAGAATGAGCTACACACTGATGCACAAATCCACAGTCCTGATGAGCCACTTTAGAATCGCTAACATGGACATTGTTGGAGATGTGGGAACAATTCTGGACTAATGTCAAAGAAAACCCATGTGGACACAAAAAGAGCACATGCACACTCCATAGATAACAACAGTGCTAGCCAGTGCACTACAGAAATGGTCAAAAAGAAAATAGTTTACTTTAAATTTCAATTTATTGTTTCCTTTCCCCTTTATACTTATTTCAAATACAATATAAGTAGAAAATAATTGAAAATACTACCATAATACAAAGTGTTATTTCAAGTTGAAAGATACATCACATGTACATGTACAGATATTATTTAAGTTCTTCTTTGTATGAGAATATTAGAAGAATTTTGGCAAGAAGAGGCCATTTAGTCTAACAAAGCTTGTTGTCCTGTTCACCTGAATTCTGTGAAATAAAACTGAGCTTTGAACATTACTCAAGTCTTTCTGTTTATCACATAACCTGGTAACTTATTACACGTGTTTATAGTTCTCCATATGAAGAAAACCTTTTTCATTGTATGTGCAAAATTTGTCCCTTAATATGTTTCTATTTCTCTTACCAAGTTCCTCTGGAAGAACTCACTTTAAAATCACACCTTAGATCCACTGTACTAATTCCATTCATAATTTAACTATTTAAATAATTTCACCTCTTAATCTCCTCTTAATACATTGTACACCTGAAATCAGTCTAGTCTCTCTTTACTGATACTTTCTGTAGTACTGCTAATATCTTTTTTTAGTATGGAGATGAAAGCTACACACAGTGATCCAGATGAACGTGTTATGCATTGTCAATCAATAAAAACAGAAGCACGGGTTCGAGAGTTGCAGTACACAAGGAGTAGCCCCATTTACTTAAAATTGTCAAACAAAAAATAAGGCAGTTTTAAGAAAAATCAATTGAGATATACAATTAAAAAGACAAAAGCAATCAGAAGACACTGGGACTGGGACAGCACTTCTCTCCTTGATGTGCTGGTCTCATTTCCTGTCTCTGCATCATTTATATCGCAGCTTTCCTTGAAGTGATGGCACTGATGAAATGGAAATAGTCTTGCTTAAGCAAATTCCTGGTCAAGCCATTCAGGGGAAACAGGAAGGTGGTCAAAGAGATCACCTTCTCTAGCCCTGGGATGGAGGTGCTTAACTTAACAGAACTATAACTATGCACATGTGTGAGACAATATCTTATGCATAATCTCCCTTGACTTGTACTCTACACATCAGACTGTATAACCTAGCATTCTATTAACGTCCTTAGATGCACTTAAACACTGTCTGGATATAGAAAGTGGAGAATTGCCCTGGACTTCTCTCAGATATTCATCATAAAGGGTAATTTCAAGTTTGAAACCTCACATTTTGTATTCACATCTAAATTTTTTTATTTCCTAAATGAAATAGTTTACATTTACTTACATTAAATTTAATTTGCCACAATTTTTCCAAAAATATAAATTCTGTCCAGGTATGTCTGTAATGATCTGATTGATTCTAGATTATCTGCAGTTCTACTTAGTTTGTTGTCTTTTTCACATTTCACCAGTTTGTTATTGTATTAAAAAAAGCTGTGGCCTCTGCACTGATCTCTGAGAGACATCACTCTTAACATCACCTAATTAAAAAAAAAATCTCACCATAACCCTTTGTTTACCTGTATTTAAGTCACCTACATACTGCTACTTGAACAATATGTAACATGTCACTATTGTCTAGCATGCATTAATAGTCAGACATAGACCTTGCCTTAAAAACCTAGAATTGTCTTTTACCAAAAGTGATTTGCTCAGAAAGAAACATTAATGATCTCAAAGATACTAGGTGATACTGCAATAGGTTCCATTGAAAAACATGTATTTACTGTACAATGTGCCAGAGTTTTAGACAATGGCAAGTACTTTTTAGCTGTGATATGAAAAACAGAATGCTAAAACACTAGCATATATATATATATATATATATATATATATATATATATATATATAGACACATATATATATATACAGTATATTGTCACACAGGTGCATTTAGGAGGCAGTCAAAAAGCCTAAAGGTGAATGAAACATCACGAGACAAGGGGTTGTCACGTGGTACTTACCCAAATCTCTTAATCTCCCATCAGGCCAACAGAAGAAAAATAAGACCCTCCAAATAAGACATTACTTCCGGTGCCGCCCATGACGCAACTTCCGGTCACATCTGATGACATCACTTCTGGCTCCTGGTTTTGACGTCAGTTCCTGCCAACCACTTCCTGTCCTCATTTTCAATCTAAACTAATAAAAGTCAAAGCCCTCACTCACTCACTCACTCACTCATCACTAATTCTCCAACTTCCCGTGTAGGTTGAAGGCTGAAATTTGGCAGGCTTATTACTTACAGCTTACTTACATAAGTTAAGCAGGTTTCATTTCGAAATTCTACACGTAACGGTCATAACAGTCGACAATGTCAGCCATGTTGAACTTTCTTATTTATGGCCCCATCTTCACGAAATTTGGTAGGCGGCTTCCCTGCGCTAACCAAAACCGATGTATGTGCTTATTTCGATGGTATGACACCACTGTCGGCCGCCATATTGAACTTTCCAAACTAATTCTCCAACTTCCCATGTAGGTAGAAGGCTGAAATTTGGCAGGCTCATTCCTTACAGCTTACTTACAAAAGTTAAGCAGGTTTCATTTTGAAATTCTAAGTGTAACAGCTGACAACCCCATGTTGAACTTTCTTATTTATGACCCCATCTTCACGAAATTTGGTAGGCGGCTTCCTGCACTAACCGAAACCAATGTACGTGCTTATTTCGGTGGTATGATGCCACTGTCGGCCGCCATATTGAACTTTTCAATGGTCTTTGTTACTTATGGGCCCATTTTCAAGAAATTAGGTACGCGGTTTCCCAACACTAACTGATTCCTACTTACGTACATATATACTTCATAGCCTGCAGCTCGGTTACCGTGTGAGGCGGTGTTGGGTCCCCCATCCCAACGCTTCCCACGTTCTTGGATGCCTGCCTATATAAGGCCGTCTGTCGCTCTAGTCTCTACATTCCCTTCCTTGCTACGCCACGGGATTCACGTCTCCCTCCTGATAACTACAGCCTTTAATTTAATCCACAGCTTCTCCGCTGTTTTATTGTTCATTTATTACGATTATAGTTATTGTGTAGGTATTTTAGACTTACTTTACATTGTTCAGGTACCCATTTCCTATATCATTCCAACCATACCCCCATTAACATGTCTATTGAGGTGATTACCATCGATCAAAGAACTGTCATTTACCGAATGGTTTCCATGCCCGGAGATGCCGTCTGCCTTTTACATTCTCTGTGTTACATATTGCACGCCATATCAGGCTTACTCTTGATATCCAGAGGAACATTGTGTCTTATGTATTGAATGACTGGGACAGGTTCAAGGTGTGGACTGATGACGGTACAGGAGATAATTATACTACACAGGAGCACTATAAGAGTGAAATGCTTAAGCCCTTCACCTATGGATTTGCATGTGAGTTGATGGCTGCCGCTGAATTGTTCAGTTGTCGCTTTCAAGTGTACCGAAATGGCCAAATATTTTACACCTTTCGACAACCGCCAATGCCTCTTAAACATCTTAGATTCACAGGTGACAATTTCAGTAGTGGACACTTTGATGTTTATGAATGTTTAAACTCTCAAAAGCTGGGTGCGAAGTTATCGATGAAACCGGTTGTATACTTACAATGCTTGACAGATGCCGAATGTCTCTTCAACACAAGTCCTGCAACTGTCGAATTGAAACAAACCATGAAATTCAAACCGATTATGACAGCAGCAATCCAAGCTGTGAGATTTGAAACAAGATTACTTTTCACATGGCCAACTGTACGTTGCATGCTCAAGAGTAAGCACAGCGCACAGCTTGGTCATATTACAATCGGAGGGCCTAACTCACAATGTGGTATACAAAGAGATCCATAACAAATAATTATTGGTATATTTTCCCTCAGTTTAAAAAAGTTTAATTTTCTTCTTAATAAAAATTTTAAGGCAGTACTTTGCCGCTGCGAAGGGCGGGTATTTTGCTAGTACTGTATATAAACAACATTTTGTTTCATGTCATTTGTCAGATCTTACCATTACAAGTAGTTTTGATCACTTCAAACATTTTTCTTGCTTTATTTTTTCTGTTGGTCAATATACAGGGACGGTCCCCAAAACTTTTTTGTGGAGCTTCTTTTTTTTTCCTTTTATTTACAAAGTATTTCCACTATATATATATATATATATTTGCTAGATACCATGGATTCTGGCGCTTTAATCAATAAATCGCATTGGTTGTGCATTAGCGGTTAAGCAGTTAAGGGTTTCTTTTCTCTGCGGTTTCGTTTTGCTGATGTCCTCGCCCCCTTGTCTATCAGTGGCTAAGCGAGTTTCTCTCTCCTTTGAGATTTTGTTTTGCCAATGTTCTCACCTCACTTGTGTATTAGTGGCCAAGTGAGTTTCTCTCTTTTCTATGCAGTTTCACTTTGGCGACAGAGTCGCTTTCTTTGAGCTTCATGCTGTAGCCTCGCACTTCTGGGCTGCCTTGCACTTCCAGGCCAGGCAGACAGCCACACACACTTCCACGCGTAGACGTTTGTATACAAGATATACATATATACACAGTGTATATATATATATATATATATATATATATATATATATATATACATACACTGTACAGTAAAAAACCTCCTTAAGGTGTTACAGCAATTTTCTTGCAAGTCTTTGATTTTACATGCTAGCAACAATGATCATTGCCATCAGATGAAAGTCGGGTAATGGGTCTATCACCAAAAACAGTACATTACATTTCTATCTCTCTCTCTCATTTTTGTTAGTTAAATGGCCGTTTCCTGGTTTCACCCAGGTTGGGGTTGGACAGTTGTTCCCTTCAAAAGTGTATTGGTGCAGACATTTTTGTCCATGGATGCCTGTCCTTATACGAGCCTCCTTCAGGCTCTTTTTATGACATGCAAGAGGGATGATGGTTTTATTCTAACACCAAGTCACAGGGGTGAAATACAGTATATAAAAAGTCATTAGCAAATGATAAACAAAACCATCTTTAACAGTTGTTAAAAAACAATATGGTAAGTCTCAGCAGTAGGTCTACCAAGGTGCTTTGCAGATCATTCCACAACCCCCTAAAATATTTCCATTCATCATTGAAGATGTAAGCATCTTTAGATCACAGTTTTTCCCAGGAGTAAAGGCATTAGTAGTTCTTTAAGGATTGGGAGGACACAGCCACTTAAGGATTTATTCCTCAAAAGGAGGATTTTGAAAGCAACTTTTAAATTAACTGCAAGCCAATGTAATTTTTTATGAATTGAAGGTATATGCTCTAATCATTAGTTATGGTTCTTGTTGCTCTGTTTCAAATTAACTTTACAGTAGTAAACATGATTTGAAAAATATTACAATAATATGTTACAAGACCATTCTGCTGCAAATAAAAGAAATGGGCATAGAAATATAATTTCCAGATCCTGGAAACTAGGAAATATTTTTTATTTTGCAATATTTGTAAGCTGGAGAAACTGTTTTTTGAAAAATGCAAAAATCTGACAACTAAATTTTAGATTGTAGTGAAAATAACACCTAAATTGTAGCAAATAAATACATGTTAAACATGGTGTCTAATATAACATTTTAAAGTTACTTTAATGGGATTATTTTTGTAAGTACTTCACATGGGTGTTTTCACTGTTTAGAGAAGCAATACAAAAGAGGTATAGATAGCATGCTCATTATTTTCACCTAATGATTTGGAACAAAAATTCAAGAACAATGTAATGGCCATTATGATGAAAAATGTAATTATCTCTTGTTATTTTAAACTCCCTTCTGCATTTCATAAGTAGTTAGTATACAGTATGGCACAAATGTTTCTTTTTTTTTATTGTTGATAATGAGCATTGCACAAACATTTTAATTGAAAATCTTGCAAATATTATGAAAATGTTGTCACTAGAACTGCTTTCCTTAATGATCCTTTGAGAAATCTTAAGCCATGTTTTAAAACTCTTGGGACTTCAAAAGCTTGCCTTCTTAAAGTTCACAAAAGGTTCACCCATAACATTCCTGCAAATAAAATAGAACCTTCCTATTATTATCAAGGAATTTTACATTGCCAAGTGGAAATTCATACATGTTGAATATTTTACAAGAAGCTACAATTATTGCCTTCATTTTGCCCAAATCATTGAATAGACGTGCACGTCAGAATCTATCAATCGTGTTGTCTGTTTAATGCGGTTAGAAAAGAAAATGTTAGCATTTCAATTTGGATACAGACAAATAAGTTATATAAAACTCTAGAGATCCGGGCAAACTTAAACTCTGATGAATATTTGGTCATTTTGTTATTTATTATTTCAGTTTGATGAGGGTGTTGCCAACATCAAGCAGACAAGAAAAAACTGGTGCTAACCAAATATGTGCATTCAGTCAGTACCAACTGCCTTAACCTTTAGCCAAGCTGTCACATTAGACAAGCTAAGCTTCTGCTGCACATACCATATGAGCTTTATTATAACTGAATGTTCCATTAACAAACAATATTAGTGTATGTCTTTGTTTTTTGTGAACTATATATATATAAAAACAAAACAGGAAAGGATTAACAGTTTGGGTATTTGCACAGCCTCGTATACACATGAATAATGCTATCCAGTTTCAGGACAATATGTTCTTGAATTTTAATTGCTTTCAATTTGTACTTGATTTCACGAATGCTTTTCCAAGAAAAGACATGCTATTTATGTCACTCATTACATTGGTGTTTTGCAACAGAACAAAATATTTTAAAAGCCTTACAGTTATACCGTGATGATTTCTGAAATGTTCCTGAACTTGAAACTTTAAAATAAACCCTTTACTCCATAAAATAAGAATGTTGTGTGGCATTGGGTAGACAAGAGAACTGAGGTTTTTGGAAACCTACTACATGGAAAAGTATGTTTTTTAGAAGTCTTACAGAGACAGATTATAAGCTTTTTCTATTGGGATCATCAGTGTTTGCTCAGGATTGAATTTTGGATGATAATTTGTAAGGAGAAGTGCTCAGAATACCTTGCCCTGCTGTTCAATCAATTAATCACATTACAATATGGCATAGGTCAACACCAAAGAAAAAATAAAAGAGACTGCTCTGTGGGGTGGCTGGTTTAGCCACTTACTTTAGGGGTGCACAGTGAAATAAAAATCTGTAAACAGTTAAAAAGAGATGAATAGACACAGTGTTAGCTCAGTATTGACTGTGTCACATAGAAGGTGTCCCAAGAAGTAAGGAGCACTTTGAGTAGGCAAGTGGGCATGGGTGAAATTTTACAGGAGAAAGCTGGGCCAAATTAATTTTCAGACTCAAACAGGTAAACATTCTCAGAGTAACCATCTGGTCTAAGAACCAGAAATTTGTGGACTTTAGTAAACACATCTGTACCTTCTGCACCTTTGAAAAGATACATTATATTTTGTCTTGAAACTTGTAGAAAATGACCTCATAAAATCATCTAATTGGCTCTTAAATCAGTTGTGCATATAAACCCTTATTAAACAAACTGAAGACTGGATAAAAATAGAGAATTGAGCTGGTATAATTAAAAGTGTGATCAGTTTTTGAAAAGATAACACCAAATGTGAATAAAGTGTGTTCTGTCTATTGTCCTTCTCCAGTAGACTTGTTTTATTATTTTAAAATGTTTACAATTCCATTTAGGCCTGACACATTAAAGTAGTACAGGGCCCCTATAGCCATTTATGTATATATGTAAAGTAAAAGTAATATAAAAAAAAAATAAGTTGATCAATTTTATTTATATAGATGTACACTTATGCAGTAGAAATAGCGGGTCATATCACAATGTATGCATTACTTATCAAGAAAAATATTTTTTTGTTAATGAAATACTTTAAAGGATGAACTGCTATCAGTATATTAAAATATCAGTAACATTTATGCAAAACCTATGGCATATTTGTAAAAATCTACGGTGTATTGAACATCTCAAAGGAGGCCAAACTGTCAATATGCTTCATAGGCTATTTGGAATATTATTAAAGGTAAACATTTTGAAACTGGATTTTAATGATGATCAAGTAAGCCGAGAAAGTGTTGTATCCCAGTTGTCATACCCAATAGATGAGTCTGTTCTAAATCCCTCATAATCCAATTTAGGGTTTGAATCTATTCTGGTAGTACTGAATGCAAGGTAACAAGCAGACATGTATAGTGAGTCAGTCCATCACAGAGCTATTTCACACCCCCAATTCATCTAATCTCACAGCCTTTCCATCCATAATTCCCAGAAGTAAACACATGCAGATAAGAGAGCAAATGAAATGAATTTTACTACATAAAAATATTGTATCCATTATTTTTTGTTAATCAATTCTAAATGTTCTTGTTTATTTAATTATTATTTATGCTGCAACACCATTTTTTAAAAATTTGTTTTGGTGATGCTATGTTGTCTATGGTCGTCATTCAGCGATACGGGTATGACATTAGCATTAGTGCTGATTGGTAAAATTTGGTGACCTTGTTCATCAAATATTTTCCAGGAAATTCACCATGTGGGCAGATTGGGCACTTTTTTTTTCCAGTGTCCCAAAATGCTTTGCAAGGCCAGCATGACATCACAGAACTAATGCAACTATACTGTATGGGGATGTCACTACCCAGTCTCATATATTCAGAAGTTTCAAGTATGCATGCTGTAAGCATACTCTACCTCCTATTTTACATTGCTGCCCAATGTGATTCGTGCATGTGTGATGTCACTAACCAATCCGTACTCAAGTTGGATTTGTACCCAGCATGCTTTAAAATAAACAAAAAAAGCTTGTATTTTCATTTGAGGGTTACATTAGCTGACCATAATAAGATTATTATAAGCACGGCCACTGAGTATATAACATTCTATGGGACATTTAAAAGACCATTGCACTATTATTATCCACTCAAAACTAGCTCAGTTCCTCCTTCGCCATTGACTTCAGTGCATTTCACCACATTCAGGTGAAAAAAATTCTCTAGGGTTCACTCATGACTACTTAACATCCTGTATCTATAAAGATGGTGACAGCTAGCATTCTATCATTGAACTGAAAAAAAAATCTTTAAAAAGGGACATTCAGACCAGTTTGTTCATGACCTTTGTTTGTTTCTTTTCAATTTTAACATTTGATTTTGATTTTGACTTTTACATTCAAAATTCACATCCAAACAAATCAACAATTGGGTTTGGGGTTCAAAACACTGTCATCAGGTCATGGAGACAGTGCCACGTGTGGTACACCTCTTTATCATGCATCTGAGAAGACAATAATACTATAACATAATGAGAAAATAATGATGAATCAGATTACTAGCAGTGGCATAGCTGGGGGGGCAAAGGGGGACATCTGTCCCTGGGCGCAGCATCCGGGGCCGCCAAACTGATGTTATGAAATTTTAGAATGAAATGTTTCCCATTCTTAAATGCACTAAAAATTAAATAAAAAACATTCACATACTCAGTCAATCACTCCATCAGTATGAGGATATCTTTTTCCTATGTTTTTTGTCTCTTTCTGATTTTGAAGCACGTATTAGTTCTATATACCTAACAGACAATAATTTATCCCCTCCACTACTCTAACATGCTTGACTCCCACCCAGAAACATTTTTGACGTTATTAAACAGGTCGCGCGACTGACATGAGGCATTAGTGTATCATTGTCTAAGTTGTTGCAAACGCCATTTCTGTGTGCCAAGTGATTTGTGTTTATGTGTTTGATAGAAAATTATTCTAGTAGATGGCTGCAAAAGTCTAGACGTTTCCCCATCATATTTTCATACAAATAAATTGTAAGTAATGCAGTTTTTATAAATATATAATTATTTTGCTTTATAATTTGCTATATACTTTGTTTAAAATCTTTTTTAAATGCGGAAAACTAATTTTTTCTTACAAAAACTAATGACGGTTTTAGATTTTAAAGAACACGAGGCGGCGTTATCATTTTCGGAGACTTATATGAAATTTGTTTCTTAAATTTACTATTATTTCAAATACATTTTTAAAAATGTTTTTTCCCTTCCCCATTGCATTTTAGCAAACAGGAGGGAGCGTGAAATCCTCAGTTGTCTCCGGGCGCTGAAAACCCTAGCTACGCCTCTAATTGCTAGAAAACAAACAAAAAAAAAAAAAATAAGCAAATTAGTGGTGGCAGTTAAAAGATCTACTTTTATATACCGTAAATTTAATTCTGAAATTAGTTTAAACAGGTTCATTAGGGTAAATTTACCAAAATATCAGTTCTTGCAAGTCTAATATGAAATACTTTGTTTAAAAAATTGTCTGATATTTTAATGTAAGGTCTAATCATGGTGGATATCACAAAAAGAATAAGTGGTCTGTGGTATACTTGAAAAACAATTTCCAAGCCTCAGGCGTGGTAGCCTTTCTGACCAGTTTCCTCCTCGCTCTTCCATTCTAGTTTGGATGGACAGCCTGATCCAGTTAGGGTCCTAGTAGTGCCAAACACAGATTGCAATTGGCCATTTTTAGAATTAAATTCGCAACACTTTTAAACAGCCACTTCCAAGGGTAAAAATACAATGCTGTAAAAAAACAGGTGTTAATCTGGTTTTAACTGATTACCTATATACTAAAATTATTAACATCAATTAAATATGTAGAACACATGACGTATTATACTCATAAAGATGCAGTTAATTGTTAACTAGTAGTAACTGCATTTCCTGCAATCAATGGAAAGAAGGCTGCAACATTGGATGGGTGCACAGCACTACAGTTATAAGTGCTAATAAAGGGATGGGGAAATGGATAAATGACATGCTTCTATGCATACATGTAATTTGTATGCAGAAAATACTTCCTTAACTTCCTTATAAATAGTATTTTGAATAAACCCTGTAACTTATGCATGTCCATGTGTAAAAGCTGATGATGATAAATAAATAAATACCAATAATATCTAAAGTTTGCACTTATAATGAAATACCACACATGCTTACAAATCAAAATGCAGTACAGTAGGTAAATTAATGCATTATTGCAGTTATTAACACACATTAGCAACAGTCTTAAAATCATAAAGTGGGTTGTTCAAGTTGGAGTTTCTGGTGTTTGTTTGTTACTATCTGCATATTCACAGCATTAACTTCCACACGGTGTGCTCTGCATTCATTTGTAGATCTTGTGTAGCCTTATACAAGACACTGCTCGGGAATATATGCACAAGATTTAAATCCATGAATCGTACATATATATAAGGGTTTGTGAAATAAATGTAATGAAAAGTGAAATAATTAAAAAAAATCTATTTTACATTTATCTAAAATGAATGACCCATTCAGGATTGGTTCTTACCCGGATAGGCATCATCCACTCATGACTAAGCGAGTCTGACATTATTAACACTGAAAAAGACATTGTATATTTTGGAGTGAAAAGAAAGGGATAGGTGATTGCTGGTCTGAGTGAAAATCAGATTTCTATAGCTTAGAAAGAAGCCGAATTAAGGAGCAGTACAAAGCAGGTTCTTTTGGAGAAGACAATGTGGAAAAGCATGCAGTAACAAGAGATGAGTATGGATTGTGAAGGAGTAAAGATTGTTCACTAAAGGAACAAGGGGAGAAATTGTAAGAGAATAAAGCAGTAAAGAGATCTTGTGTCTGGGTAGGTCTTGAGTCTTCAGTCTAACTGGGTGATAATTTTATCCCAGTCTATTGCCAAACAGAACAAAACTGGTATGTCCTGCTGTCAAGTTCAAGTGAAAAATGTATGATTAGCCTTTAATTGTAAGAATGAGCTTCAATATTCTGTTGAAGAAAGGAAGGCTTTCTCTTTGACAATTGCATAGAAAGGAACAAAATATGAGTGCTTATTAAAAGTGCATAAAATACAAGCAATAGAACTTTTAACTGTTTTAAAATCAACTTTATTAAGGTTTGCTGGTGGATTTCTATCCATCTATATATAATTCACTAAGGGCACGCAAGACACTGAGCGCAAGCAAGACAGAGCCCCGCCCGCCAACTCTAAGACCATGGGATACGCTCAACAGAGCCCTGCCCGCCAACTCTAACCCTCCTACCGCGTCATGGGATACACACGACAGAGCCACGCAAGCCAACTGTAACCGTCCTCCCGACTCCAGTGTCGCTCTCGAGGCATGCAACAACTCACTAAACACAGCCTCAGTCGCTTTCATCTGTGCAAAAGTTCACATGCACCTCTGAGCCACATTGACTTTACACCGCATGCAAGACATAGAGCCACGATCGCCAACTCACAGAGCCCTGCCCGCCAACTCTAACTAAGGGCAAGCAAGACAGAGAGCCACGCCCTCCAACTCACAGAGCCCCACCAATCAACTCTAAGACCATGGGAAACGGACGCATTTATTGTATACATGGATATAAATAATTGCATGTAAACGATTCGCCAAAATCCGTTGTATGTAAACGATACTGTTTAAAACGTTATTGATTTTTCATCAGAAAACCCAGTTTCCACGTCTACCTGTATTAGTTTAAATGGTACTTTTACCACTTGCAATAGGGCGGACGCGCTGATTTATCATGTCGACTGGGCAACACAGTGAATATGGCGTCTATCTATTGTGGACTTGAACCCGGACACAGACAGGCGGACATCTTAAGTTCACCCAACACATGTTTATTTACAGTTATATTTACAATTATTACATCCGTGCACGTCCCAGCGCCTCTTGCACCGTTCCCCCAAATATCCAGGCCACACAGTCAAAATGCCTCTCTCTTGGCCGCCTCCCGTCCTCTCTCTAGCTCCATCCTCTTCCACCCGACTTCCACCATCGACTGAAGGGAGGCGGCCCCTTAAATAGGAACCCGGATGGGCTCCAGCTGCTCCCCGGCAATCCACCGTAGTCACGCCCCAGTGTGGCAGAAGTGCCGGCTGCGCACCCGGAAGCTGTCTGGGTGTCCCCTGTCGTCTTCCCCACAGCACTTCCTGGTGTGGCGGAAGTGCTGGGCTCCAGGGATATTCAGGCACCGGGGCACCGCCTGGCCCCCAACATAACCAGGGCAGACGCCCCCTCGCGGTCTGGAGGAGGCACAAGCCCTCCTCCGGTCCTCCTGGGCACCCCGGCTGGGCTCCAGCCCCCGCCGGATACCACACTATATATGTCTATGTTTTCCGTAGCATTGGCATTGGTTTTGCTCCTTGCTATTTTCGTTATACTGCAACGGTGGTTTCCTAAGCCTTTGTTATACTGACTTCCTTTCTCATCATGTTCCCTTCCTATTCTTATACCGCCGTATGTTATGGCGGGCTTCGGCTAGTAGTATTTAAAAGAGAATACATTTTAAATGATTTATTGTTATACTAAGCAATACTTAAACAAACATTTCATTTAAAGCTTTAGAATAACTGTTAAAAAAGAATTTTAAAATATATATACATATATATACAACACACACCAAATGTTACAACAAAATTAAGAAAAAATCATTAAGAAAATCTAAATGACCACCAGATAAAATATTTTTCGTTAAACATTATCTCAAAAATGTAATAAGACAGAAAGAGAAGGGGACATGTAAGTTAAATATAAGGAAAAGATGCATCTTTGTAGAAGCGTTTGTGTTTGAGGATGTTGCAAATATTGTAAGCAATTGTGAGTACATTATGTCCATTTTAATGCACAGAAATGAACTTATAAAACTGTATCCCTTAAGTCAAGGTCATAAAACACCACATGCAGTATTTTCCATCACCCAATGAGCTATTCATGTCAGATTTACATGTAATGTATGTTGTTTGCAAGTGGGGAGTATGGTGGTGCAGTGGTTAGCAATGCTGTCTCATGAGCCCAAGTTCCTTTGAATCCCACATTTAGTCACTGGCATTGTGTGGAGTTTTGCATTTTCTCCGTGTCCGTCTGGGTTTCCCTTTAAATATACTGGCTTTCCTGCCATATACATATGTGGGTTAAAGTAACTGGTAATCCAAATTTGGCCCTGTGAAAGTGTAAATGTGTGCATGAGCCTTTCTTCACTTGACAGGTGCCATGTCTAAGGCTGGTTTCTACTTTGAGTCAAATACTGCTAGGATAAGATGTGGTCCACATGACCTTGAATCAGATTAAGTGGGTATAATAATGTCAGTTAATGTTATGTTAGTAGTTTGCCCTACGCTGTCATAAATAAATAATTATGGCAACAGACAGTGGTGATTTGTTACATGTTTATTAGCACATAAAAATAAAATTTTCACTGGACTCTGTACATATAACAATAATGACTGGGTGGGTGATATGATATTTGGCAATGACCCCTTAAAGCTCCAAGGCCAAATGTTAAGGACAAAGCAAGTTTAGAAAAAGGATGGATGCTGGAACGTTTTGCTTACCTTACCAGCACTGCACTTTTAATGGACACTCCATTTGGTTAAAATTTTTATTTTTTTATTTTTTATTAATTTTATTACAATCCATACAAAGCAATCAAGTTTTTACAAAAAGAAGAATTGAGTTAAGAACAGATCAATCCCCACCCCTGAGAGAGAGAGCAAGCCAAACGGCATAAAATTTAAGGCTTGTAAATATACCTAAATTAATAAATTCTCTGTGCTTTATAAACTTATTTTAAAATATTACTGATTAGATCTTGCCATGTTTTGAAAAAAGTCTGTACGGATCCTCTAACTATTTGATTTTTTCCAATTTCAAATAATATAACACATCAGTTTCCCACTGACTTAAAAGAGGAGAGTTTGGGTTCTTCCAGTTTATCAGAATGAGTCTGCGTGCCAACAGTGTAGTGACTGCAATCACAATTTGTTTGTCCTTTTCCACTTTAAGCCCCCCTGGAAGAACCCCAAACACAGCTGTTAATGGATTGTGAGTCCAAGGCTGTCTGAAAGGTAATTAAAATTTTTGTCCAGAATGATGTTAATTTGGTGCAGGTCCCACCTGTGACCCAGTGAGGCCGGGACTTGGTTGTAACGTTCGCAGGTTGGATCATGCCCTGGAAACATTTTGGAGAGTTTTAGTCGAGACAGATGTGCTCGATATATAATTTTGAATTGTATAATTGTATGCTTTGCGCATATGGAGCTCGAGTGAATTCTCTGCATTGCTACTTTCCACTCCTTTTCTGATATATTAATTGAGAGATCCTTTTCCCAGTGTCTTCTTGGATCTTTGAAAGGAAGGGATTGTAAAATGATTTTACAATAATGAAGGTGCAAGATGAGGAAAATCTGGAAGGTTCTGTTTAACAAAGTTCCTGATTTGAAGATAGTGAAAGAAATGTGTAGCTGGAATGTTAAATTTGGAACGTAATTGTTCATAGGATGCAAAGACGTTGTCTATATAAAGATCTCTAAGCAAGTTAATTCCAAATTTTTCCAGATATTAAAACTGCATATGTTTGTGAAGGTTGAAAGAGGTGGTTCTCTTGCAGGGTGCCACAGATAGAAGCTTCTCCGTCTTAAAATGCTTTCTACATTGGTTCCAGATTCTAAGTGAGTGGAGCACAATTGGGTTATTAGTGTATTGCCGATAACGTGTGTTTATTGGAGTGCAGAGCAAGGAATACAAAGAAGTACTGCAAGATTTTACTTCTATTGCGGTCCAAGCCTGTGTATGTTCTTCTATTTGTGTCCAGGTTCTTATCGACTGTATATTTGCTGCCCAGTAATAAAACTGGAAGTTAGGTAGAGCCATGCCGCCTTCTGCCTTTTGTCTTTGTAGGGTCGCTCTTTTGATGCGTGGATGTTTTGAATTCCAAATAAATGAGGTTATTGTTGAATCTAATTGCTTAAAGAATGATTTATTAATGTATATTGGGATGTTTTGAAATAAAAAAGGAGCTTAGGAAGAATATTCATCTTAACAGTGTTAATTCTTCCAGCTAGTGTGAGATGAAGGGTTGACCATCTATGCAAGTCTTGTTTAATTTTTTCCATGCAGACGAAATTTTGTTGATAAGAGCTTTATGTTTACTTGTGATGTTTACCCGAGGTATTTAAACTGTTCTGCAATGATAAAAGGTAGGGTGTCTAATCTAATATTATATGCTTGAGAATTCACTGGAAAGAGTACACTTTTATTCAGATTAATTCTGAGACCAGAGATCTTTTGAAATTCTGTGAGTGCTGCTAAGACTGCAGGCACAGAATTTTCTGGGTCCATATATACAGTACCATATCATCTGCATATAATGAGATTTTCTGTTCCAGTCCTTCTCTGCTAATCCCCTTTATCTGATCAGTATTTCGACAATGTATTGCCAGTGGTTCAATGGCAATGCAAACAGCAGTGGTGACAAGGGCATCCTTGTCTAGTGCCACGTTCTAGTTTAAAGTAGTCTGAGCAAATGTTATTGATGCAAACTGAAGCTTCTGGGTTAGTATACAGTAATTTAATCCATGCACAAATGTTCGGGCCAAACCCAAACTTCTCCAATATAGTAAAAAGGTATTTCCATTCAATCATGTCGAATGCTTTTTCTGCATCCAATGATAATAATATTTCTGGGGTGTTTGATTTAGTTGGTGAGTATATTACATTAAACAGGCGTCGAAGATTTGAAGATAAGTGTCGGCCCCTAATAAATCCAGTTTGGTCTTGTGATATTACGAGGGAGCACTTTCTCCATCCTTCTAGCTATGATTTTAGAGAGTATTTTAACGTCGTTATTCAGAAGTGAAATTGGTCTGTATGATGCACATTGTAATAAGTCCTTATTTTGTTTTGGAAAGACAGTGATTAGTGCTTGGCGAAAGGTTTGTGGAAGAAATTGGTTATCTCTGGCTTCTGTAAATGTTGCTAATAGGAGGGGAGCTAGCTGAGCGGAGAATTTCTTGTAAAACTCTGCAGGGTAGCCATCAGGGCCTGCTGCTTTTCCACCTTGGAGTGACTTTATAGCATCTAGTAATTCTGATAATGCCAGAGGTTTATCAAGTTCCTCCACACTAAAAGCGTCTATTTGTGGTATCTGTAATGTATCCAGAAATGCATTAGATTGTATATTGTCTTCTTTAAACTCAGTAGTATATAGGGATTTATAGTAGTCTCTGAAAGTGTGCATTATATTTTTGTGTTTGATGATTTTATCTCCGTTCGTGTTAGTGATTGCGTTGCGCACTTCTTGCTTGTGAATTTGTTGAGCTAAAAGCTTATTAGCTTTCTCTCCATGTTCATAGTAATGATGTCTGGATTTGTAAATTAGTTGTTCAGTTTCTTTAGTTGTCAAGAGGTTTAATTCTGAATGTAGAGCCTGCCTCCTCCTATGTAGAGTCTCGCTTGGTAGTCTGGCATGTTCTTCATCTATTTTAGTAATTTCGCTTTTTATCTCTGCTACTTTCTTGCTTCGGATTTATTTCTGTGGGAAAGATATGAGATAATCTGTCCTCTTAAGAAGGCCTTAAGAGTTTCCCAGAGTATTCCTGCAGAGATCTCGGGGGATGTATTTGTCTCTAGAAAGAATTTGATTTGTTTGGATATAAATTCAGTACAATTCTCGTCAGCTAATAGAAGCGGGTTGAGGCCATCTCGGGTGAGTGTATGGGGCTTAGTAATTTCAGCTCCAAGATCATAGGTGCATGGTCCGAAATAACAATAGCATCGTATTTACAAGATTTAATCTTAGGCAAGAAGTTATTGTCTATAAAGAAGTAATCAATCCTTGAGTAGCAATGATGTACTGGTGAGTAGAAAGAATATGTTCTTGAATTTGGGTTTAAAACCTCCAGGGATCTGATAAGTTGTGATCAGTTATAAACTTTGTAATTATCTTTGCGGTGTTAGTTGCTGTTCCCCCTGTGGAGGAAGTCCTATCTAAAAGTGGATTTAAACACAATTAAAGTCCCCAGCCATTATAACTTTATGAGTGTTCAGATTGGGAATGGATGCAAATAAATTTTGTATAAATTCCTTATCATCAACATTAGGTGCATAAACATTTATCAAAATCATTTTACAGTTAGATAAGTCTCCCATGACCATTACATATCTCCCTTCAGGATCCAATACTACATCTGATGCTACAAATGGTACTGTTCTATGTATGAGAATTCCCACCCTCTAGTTTTCTTTGTAAAACTAGAATGGAACATTTGGCCAGTCCAGTCTTTTGCAGCGGAACTGATCCTTGCTTAGTAAGTGGGTTTCCTGTAAAAATACTATTTTAGCATTTAGACCTGTTAGGTGAGAAAGTACTTTCTTTCTCTTTAATTCGTGATTCAGGCCTTTAACATTCCAGCTTACGAAGTTAACTGTCCCATCATGGAGACACTGATTCTGAGTTTTTGATGTCATTTTATAGTCTTAACTGGAAGTGAGATAGTTTAGGTCTTAATTTCCTATTTCCCCAAGAGTTGTTGCCATGCAGCTTATTATTACGTTGATAGTTATAATTATAAAGATTGAGATGATAGATTAGGTATAGATCAAGCCTGCTCTCTTTCTTCTCCCCTTTTTTGCCTCCCCAAGTGAGGCTAAAACCCACTTCACGCAGTCCCAGTCCTCTGACATACCCAGAGACAGAGCACGTCCAAAGCACAACAAGCCCCATGCAGTGGCGCTTTAGGTTAAAAGATAGAGATATCTGTTACCAATATAGTCTTTAAAAGAGAAAAAAAAAAAAGAATTTTGCACTTAAAATATATATATAGTCTTCAGCAATTTTAGTGCATTAAGATGATACACCCAGATAATAAACCCGGGTGATGGTGTTAAAGATGTGTCCAAAATAAGCATAACAAGTCTTAATGCAGTAATAGCAATAACAGTAAACCAAGGGTATGATATTGAACAGTCTCATTTAGGGTACACATGAAATAATTAGAAAAGAAAAAAAAAGGAGGAAAAAGTAATTAAGCACAATAAAACATAAACAGATAGCGCCCTAGTAATACTAAGTAATAATAAGAATATATGAGAATATATGCTGATAAAAAACCCGTATTTTAAAACAAATAGATCAGACAGTAGATTATTAATCCTAGCTTTATCATTTACCGCCATGACTCACTATTATGTATCAGAATAGTCCCGGGATCAGCTTTCTTAATTCATTTTCTGCTTCTTCCTTGCTAGCGAAGACATAGAAATGACCTTGCCATTCCACTTTCAGTTTTGCCGGATACAGGAGGCTGTATTTGACACTGGCTTGCCGTAGCAGCTGTTTAATATTATAGAAGGCTGCGTTTAGTAGCTGTTGCTGGAGAGAAGTCAGGAAGATACGAATGTGGTTATTTTCATATATAATATCTTCCTTGTTTCTGAGGAGTGCCATCACCTCTAGCTTAAATGATAATCGTTCAAAACGAACTATAAAAGATCTTGGTCGGGTCTGACGGTGTTTGATCCAGCGCGTAACGCTGCTATCTCAGATTCTGCTTTAAAGTCGCCCCCGATTATTTTAGAAAAAAAGTTCAGCTGCGAATTTCACAGGGTTTGAACTTTCTCGATTCTCCGTCAGACCTTCAATTCTGACATTATACCTTCTACTCCCATCTTCTAAAGCAGCCAGTCTGTCTCCGAGTTTTTTGCATTCGGAACTGACATTTACTGCTCTTTCCTCGGCACTGGCAGCTAAATGTTCGGCCATTTCAATCCGATTCGTGAATGTCTCCTTAAGATGCTCCAATTGATCAGCAAGCGTGCTCAGTTTAACCGAGTTTTCCTGAATGCGCTCTTCAATTTTACCCAGCACCTGTCGCAGATCAAGTTGCACCTCTTGACGCAGCCTTTCATTTGCCTGTTGGAATTCCTGTCGCAGCCATTCATTGGCCTGTTTCATCTCCTGTTTCAATTCCTGTTTCAGTCTCTCAAGTGCCTTTGCCGTTGCTTTCTCATTAGCCTTTTCGCTTTTCTTTATATCTTGCGTGAGCTCAGCGAGCAACACCTTCAGTTCAGATAGTTCAATTGTGCCTTCTTGTACCGTAGATGAAGCAGCAGACTTTGCTGAAGCCGGTGTCCCCGCTGCTCCAGGCTCCGTAATTGCATAATTGAAGCCGCGGACTTCTCGGCCCTTTCCAGTTTCAGGTAATCTTCTCCAATCGGCGAGCTATCCAAATCTGCACTCACGATCGCACCTTCGCTCCCCTTTTTTCTCTCAGCCGGCGACAATGTAGCAGACCGTGGTCCCAAGGAGTCTGTGCTTTCGCCCATCTGATCCAGGTCTGTCTCTGATAGGCCGTATCTTGAACTGGGGCTTGCTGATCGCAGCTTGGATGTAGCTTTAGTTTTCAATTCTTTCGAACCCCCCTTCTTGTTGGCCATGTTTATATGTGCTTACATATACTGTAGCAGTCCCTCTCGGGTTGAATAAATACAGGATATCTCAGAATAATAAGCAAATAATATGAAAAATAACACCACTGCTAGCGGAGCTCCACTTCAGACGTCCATCTCTCGCATCGGACAAGACCAATCCATTTGGTTAAAATTAAATAACTGAAATGTTAAATGGCAATTTAAAGAAGTACAGCAGAAGTGTCCCATTGTAGCAGGGCACATTTACACACTTTCTGCATTCAGAATCCCACTAGGCCAGTTCAGTGTCACTGGTTTAACTTCACATCTTTACAGTGGAGTATAAAGGTTCACAGACGCTTTCATTTTTGAAGAGTAGAATGAACCTTTGTAGAGGTAAAAAAAAGATTCTTCACAGGTTGAGTTTAAAATGTACACACCAACAAGAAACAAAGCAAAACATTTACATCTACATTTTAAAAATAAGTAAAGAAAACCTTTTTCAAGCAGTTATAAATGACCTTTTTTTTACTAAGATGCAGAATTGCAATAGTCACATTTCAAAGCAGGAATACTTTTAGTGGAATGTAATTGGAACTGAGCGTTTGAAATAGAAAAGTAAAAATAACTTTATACCCACTGACAACAGACTAAATAACAAGAATTCAAATGTTCAGTTTTTCTTTTTTGGAAACGTTTTTTTTTCCCAAAAAAACAGGCATTTCCATTAAGTTGTTACCATATCTGTTTATAACCTGGAATAATAATGAAACAATGACAGATTTTTAAATTGCATCCTGATGTATTATATATATGCACACACATGAATATTACACAATGAAAGGGTTTTTTTTGTTTAGATGTAGAGACTTTTTAAACTTTACTGAATGTGGAATTTAACGGTTCTCTTCTTGTGACATTTATTAAAAAGACTTACAGCATGGCTGATCTCACAGTTTGTCTCTGCTGCAAACTCCACAGTGCTGAAAACCAAGTAAAAAAAGGTCTTTGGCTTTTACGTACTGGAATTAATTTTCTATATCTTAAACTTACTGCTCCAGTTTCATGGGAGATAAATGCAATCCTCTTTTCAAGTCTTAACATCTTTGAGGTATCTATTCAGCTCTATTAAAGGTCAGTTGTGCTCTTTACTTCTGCATTTTTCTTCATTTCCAAACTCAATCATGTTGCCTTTGATACACTACTTTACCTTGAACAACAATCTAAAAAATGATTATAATATAAAACATTTAAAACTCAACATTAATATTCATTGATCTTTTATCAGTTCTTGCTTTTCCTAGTGGCAGATTACCAGGGCCAGACCATATTCCAGGACCATCAAACACAAAATGAAAAAAATCAGAGATGGTAAAACAGTTACTGTATGTAATTGTAGACCTCACATTCTCTCAAATAAGGCTAATTTTTAAGGAAGAACAAGCAAAATGTACAAAATAGTGCCTTTGTGCCGGCCTAACCTTAAAATATGAAAAATAAATAATGAATTAGCAGATGAAATTGGATTAAAATTAATACCGTAAATGAGTTTTTCCTTTCATACTGTATAATATACATACATTGTCTATCCCACTTAACCCTACTCAGGGGCAGGCATAACACCAAGAACGAAGTGCCAGCTCATACATCACAGTGTCCACAGCCTCGTACATCCACACTCGGGGCAAAGAAGAGTTTTAAATTAACTTGTCTTTGGGAAAGTGGTTAGAAAATTAGAGTACTCCACGATAATATCCACATAAACTCAAGGAAATTACCAGGATGATGTTGGATCTGCAAGGTATCAGCATTAACCATTGCACCACCTTGTGCTCACTGTGTATTATTTTATATCATCATTTTATATAAATCAGATGCTTTTATCACAGAATGTTATAGAAATGGCACTAAAGAATACAGAGAAATATTAATTACTTCTTGCCTCACTGAAAAACTGTAACTAGAAAACTAGATCTACTGTACATTTGGTAGAAATCATGAAAACATTTGGCTCAAGTATGTCGAAATTCGGTCTTCTGTGATTTACATGGAATTCTGTTTTTCAAATTGACAACAAATGTTGTAATACATAATGCATGTGATTAAATGTCTAATAAAATAGATGTCTTCAATTGACCTCTTGAAAGAAAAATCTTCTCAGTATTTCTTTCATATTTAATTTGCCAGATGTGCATTTCAATCTGTAATACAGTACATAACAAGTCAGAAAATGTATGCATGGCATAACATTCAAGCGTGTTTGGGGACTTCGTTAACTGATTTGGAACTTGGCGCATTTTACAGTTTTGTAGTTACTTTATCAAAGAGTCTGTTATCATATTTTTGTTTATTAAATATTGTTTACAACAGTAATTCACAGGCATATAAAATATGCATTTACATGAATTAGTAGACCTCATTTGACAATATCAAGTCATTTAAAATGTAGCCCAAATAGGTGTGTGATGATGGCTCACTAACTGCCATGGACAGCAGACTCCAATTTAGGAGATGTAAGTACAGATTCAATGCCTGTTGTTAGTTGTGGGGGATCTGTGACTAACTGTTGCTTATATTTCTTAAGCATAACATTTTTAAAAGAAGTATCTGATAGAGAGTTAAAATCTGTTTTACCGAAGTCAGGGAAAACTGTCAGCTGCTTCAAACCAGGATGAACAGCAGGTCTGGAACTTTGTTGATAAATTGAAGAATTATGTAATGTAAAGGTTTTTTTTTCTTTTTTTAATTTAAAAATATAAAAGTTTTTTTTTTCTTTAACAACAAATGGGATTCCAAAAAAATAAAACCCCCAATAACCCCTTCAACAAGTATTTAATGCAGTAAATGCAATTCAGTCTTTCTCAACTCTAGTAATAATATCACACCACTCAGTTACCAACTAAATGCCAATATATGAATATTAAAGTGAAATTGTCAAAAGAAACAAAACTATAAATGCAAAATTACCAATTCTAGCAGGAAATGGCAAACATTATAGAAAGGTAAAGGAACCCATCTAGCTATTAGTCTTAGTAAAAACCCAATAATTAATTAACACATCCAAATAATTAAGAACTTGGAAATGAACTGATTTATGGTGTAATGGAAATATCAATGGTGACATTAATCTTAAAGATTTTAATTTCAGTCTCAAGAAACACAGAAAAGATAAATCGTAACCCCAACTCAGTCTTTGTTATTCATTTCACCACAAAACAGCTCTTTCAGGACAGCGCAAGCTGAATTGCATTTAATACTAATACTACTACTAATATGCCAGTCATGAAATATGTGACACATGAATACTGGCCTAAGACATTTATGGCCTAAGTTAGAAAATATTGTATGCTAGTTTTCAGACTGTGTTCTTTCAGCTGCCAAGCTGTTCCATTAGGAAAAATAATGTCGACCCTGTAGTCACATTCTGTGTAGAAAATCGTGATCCTTCCCACAAACACTGATTATTTCTCACATAAAACTTCAATTTTAATTCAGCTTATTGTATTCTTATAAAACACATATTTATTTAAAAGTCCAGTGGGCTACACATTAATTCAATAAAGTGCAAAAGAATATGCAATATATAAAAATAATTGTATACGAATATAAAAATACATTGACATACTATATATATATTTTAATGGTTATATACAGTATGTTTCTTAATGTCATTATGCATTCTTATATTAGTCCCATATTCACCTGCTCCTGGTCAGCTGCTATCTTCAATAAATCACTGGAAAGACAACAACAATTACTATCTGTTTCAAAGTACATCTTTTGCCACTGCAGGGTGCCAAGAAAAGAAGGAAAATGGAAAAAGGAATATTTTCCAAATAAAAACTTGTATAATTAAAAAAAAACGCAGCAGCATTTCTTTGAAGCATAAGCTATGATAAAATAAAGTTTATGTGTTTATATAAATGTGTCCAACCCTCATTAAAACTTTTTAAAGAATATACTTTATAAGTGTCAGCATATTTAAGTTTTAAATGTCATGTCAGGGTCTACAATATTGTAAGTATTCATTGAATGCAGAACATACACCAAGCTGTTTCATGACATACTATTTTGCCAGACTTTGGACAGATGATCAATAATGAATTGTTTAGAAAGTCTCTTCTAAAATATATTAGTCACGTATTTAGACTGCAGAGATTAACATCTTTTTTCTTTTATTTCATAGGTGTCAGACTGATAGCACACAGGTCTTTCTAATTCAAGTGGAAAGACCAAACAAATGCAAAGTCATAATTCAGATCAAAAGTAAGGAGCCTTGTTAGGCTGAATCTAAAGTTGTTTAAAAAGCCATAACTTATATTTGAAGTTAAGTTCAAACATCTTGGAACAATGTATTGGTATACCCAAAGCCCCTCATTCTGGTCATCTTTGCCTACAAACTGTCTTTTCTCCCTGAATGGAGGCACATTGTGTGTTGTAGAAGACAGGGGTTGCAAGCAGACAGAAGATTCCTCAAAACCTAATGGTGGAAGAACAGAAAACAGAATGGTATTCCATCAAGCCAGAGAAAAGTTTAGGCCACCTACAAAATTATTAATTATTAAACCTGAGGGTTCTTGTTCTAGGGGAAACAATATTACCTGAACAGCAGTGAGCATTGAAAGTCAAGTGAAGCTAGTCCTGAAAACACTACCTTGCTTTGCCTGTCTTCTTATCCTTGAATACTTTTCCCTCCTGTATCTTTAAACTTTCCTTCTTTTCCTTTTCAACCAAAGTTAAAAAATAAGTCTTTTTTTCACTATAATAATCATTTGCCTACGGTGGGTTGGCACCCTGCCCGGGACTGGTTCCTGCCTTGTACCCTGTGTTGGCTGGGATTGGCTCTAACAGACCCCCGTGACCCTGTATTCGGATTCAGCGGGTTAAAAAAATGGATGGATGGATGGATAATCATTTGCTGTTTTCTGTTTCATTTACATACAAAAACAAGATATTACAGCATGGTTTCAAGTGTGTAATTTTCTGTTCCTTTTAAGGGATGACATGATTTTGTCTTTATTTTTTAAATTTTATTAATTTTATTGCAATTATTCCATACAAATCAATCAATTTTTACAAAAAGTAGGATTGAGAGCAAATCGACCCCCACCCCTGAGAGAGAGGGCAAGGCCAACGGAGTAAAACTTAAGGCTTGTAAACATACCTAAATTGATGAGTTTAATAAGCCAAAAGAGATGAATGGAGAAGAAAAAGAAATACAGAAATAATTGTTTCCTCTGTGCTTTAAGAGCTTATTCTAAAATATTACTGATTAGATCCTGCAATGTTTTGAAAAAAATCTGTACAGATCCTCTAACTGAGTATTTGATTTTTTCCAGTTTCAAATAGTATTAAACCGGTTTCCCACTGACTTGAAAGAGGAGAGTTAGGATTCTTCCAGTTTAGCAAAATAAGTCTGTGTGCCAAAAGTGTAGTGAATGCAATCACAGTTTGATTGTCTTTCTCCACTTTAAACCCATCTGGAAGAACCCCAAACACAGCTGTTAATGGGTTAGGAGGGATTTTGAGACCACGGCTGTCTGAAAGGTAATTAAAGATTTTGGTCCAGAAATGTTAATTTGATGCAAGACCAGAACATGTGACCCAGTGAGGCTGGGACTTGGTTGCAACGTTTGCATGTTGGATCTTGCCCTGGAAACATTTTGGAGAGTTTTAGACGAGACAGATGTGCTCGATATATAATTTTGAGTTGAATAATTGTATGCTTTGCGCATATGGAGTTTGAGTGAATTCTCTGCATTGCTATTTTCCACTCCTTTTCTGATATATTAATTGAGAAATCTTTTTCCCAGTGTCCTCTTGGATCTTTGAAGGGACTCTTTGTCTTTTTAGGACTCAGTAGACACCTGTGTTAGAAATGTCACTAGGCTGACATTAGTCACATGATGTTGTAGCAAACGTAATGTAAAAATATGTAGTGCATTACAATTAACATAAACTTAAAAGAAATGTGTATTACTTGAGCCATACTTCATTAGCTGTGTATCAGTTTTGCAGGTGTTTAAATCACTTTTTGGGACATCTGTTATTTTACAATCTATAATTAACTAAAGTGTTTTCACTCATCCAACTTAACCCTATATGCCAATTACTTGGTATTTCCAAGAAGATGTTATGCTTATGATATCAAGTAATGTTTTTCTTAAAAATAAATGGAGACTGCTTGGCCAAATATTCAAGGTGAGAGAATGGCGTTGTTTCCCTCGCCACCCCTTAGGCACTGATAGAAGCCCATATAGCTTCCAATGGCAATTAAAACTTGGCTGATGCATTGTTAGAGAAAACAGATAAATAACATTATACAGAAAACAATGTCTAGGTATTGTATTAATATATTGTTTAATCCAAACATGACTTGATTTTTAAAAAAATATTAAACCATAGCCAACCCCCACCAAAAAGTCCTAAAATCACCCAATACCTGCTTTTTTGTGGGTACCCATGGATATCCAAAAGCCAAGGCAGATTTTTGACTTTGTTGGGCTAGAAATGTGAAAATGGCCATTGTGTGTTTCTCTATGAGGCACTTGTTAGCTTTTCACAAGTGAGCATTGAAGTCAGGGCTCGTTAGAGTAGCAACCTTGTGCTGTTTTTGCAGACTAAGGTTGCACCATGACATACTACAGTATTATTTACAATATCGGGTAAAACCTTTTGTGGGCTGTGATTAGTCTAAAACAAAGCCTAACATTTCCCATTAACAGCATAAAGTAAGATAGTAAATATCCTTTTAAAATCATTGTGCAGTTTTTATGAACATGTATGTCTAAATCTGGGACAATGTCGGGTAATAAAATTATGTTAATTGTATTCAGTATAGGCTGTAAATCTTCAAACGGAAATAACATTTAGAACTGAGTTGTATTTATAGAAGCAGAATTTAACTGGGGATTTGCTTGATTTTCTTGAACAAAACATGTTTAAATTCTCACATTCTCTCAAATAAGGCTAATTTTTAAGGAAGAACAAGCAAAATGTACAAAATAGTGCCTTTGTGCCGGCCTAACCTTAAAATATGAAAAATAAATAATGAATTAGCAGGATGAAATTGGATTAAAATTAATACCGTAAATGAGTTTTTCCTTTCATACTGTATAATATACATACATTGTCTATCCCACTTAACCCTACTCAGGGGCAGGCATAACACCAAGAACGAAGTGCCAGCTCATACATCACAGTGTCCATAGCCTCGTACATCCACACTCGGGGCAAAGAAGAGTTTTAAATTAACTTGTCTTTGAGAAAGTGGTTAGAAAATTAGAGTACTCCACAATAATATCCACATAAACTCAAGGAAATTACCAGGATGATGTTGGATCTGCAAGGTATCAGCATTAACCATTGCACCACCTTGTGCTCACTGTGTATTATTTTATATCATCATTTTATATAAATCAGATGCTTTTATCACAGAATGTTATAGAAATGGCACTAAAGAATACAGAGAAATATTAATTACTTCTTGCCTCACTGAAAAACTGTAACTAGAAAACTATATCTACTGTACATTTGGTAGAAATCATGAAAACATGTGGCTCAAATATGTTGAAATTCGGTCTTCTGTGATTTACATGGAATTCTGTTTTTCAAATTGACAACAAATGTTGTAATACATAATGCATGTGATTAAATGTCTAATAAAATAGATGTCTTCAATTGACCTCTTGAAAAAACAATCTTCTCAGTATTTCTTTCATATTTAATTTGCCAGATATGCATTTCAATCTGTAATACAGTACATAACAAGTCAGAAAATGTATGCATGGCATAACATTCAAGCGTGTTTGGGGACTTCGTTAACTGATTTGGAACTTGGAGCATTTTACAGTTTTGTAGTTACTTTATCAAAGAGTCTTATCATATTTTTGTTTATTAAATATTGTTTACAACAGTAATTCACAGGCATATAAAATATGCATTTACATGAATTAGTAGACCTCATTTGACAATATCAAGTCATTTAAAATGTAGCCCAAATAGGTGTGTGATGATGGCTCACTAACTGCCATGGACAGCAGACTCCAATTTAGGAGATGTAAGTACAGATTCAATGCCTGTTGTTAGTTGTGGGGGATCTGTGACTAACTGTTGCTTATATTTCTTAAGCATAACATTTTTAAAAGAAGTATCTGATAGAGAGTTAAAATCTGTTTTACCGAAGTCTAAAGGGAAAACTGTCAGCTGCTTCAAACCAGGATGAACAGCAGGTCTGGAACTTTGTTGATAAATTGAAGAATTATGTAATGTAAAGGTTTTTTTCTTCTTTTTTTAATTAAAAACATGTTTAAATTCATGTTGTCACTTGTACAAAGTTCAGTGACATTTTTACTTGCATCTCTGACCAACACACAACACTCTCTTGTGCCATAGTTAAGAGCTATAATTTTTATCAGGCCTGTTTCACAGCCACAGCACTCAGTCAGCAATGCCTGTTTTTGCTTTCGCATATCCCTCTTCTATGTGTTTTGTGCCAAATTCCCTTACAATTTTTCCCATAAGTGCTGTAAATTATTTGGGGAATCAAGGTGAAGCTTAACACCGGGGAATCCAATTCTTTTTGCCCCTGATAGTTTAGAAAAAACCATAAAAAATTAGATTCGGTAAATTTTATTAATCACATGGAGAAATTCAGATGCATAGAGCAGCAGGAACATAAAAAAAACAAGGATACAGACTCACAAGACACATAATACAGCCAATCAATCAATCCATCAATAAATAAATATACATTGTGCATATACTTAAAGAGTATACCAGGAGGATGCATTGAATTGCCTGGAAGCAGTGAGCAGAAAAGACCCCCAGAAGTGCTTCTTTTCATACTGTGATGGAAACAGCCTGTGGCTAAAAGCGCCTTCTGGAGGAGATGGGGGGTATTTTTCATGATGGCATCCAAGTTTGTCACCATCTTCTTTTCCACAACAGCTTCCCATATGTCCAGGGTTTACCCTGTGATGTGGCAGACTTTCCTGATAAATTTGTTCAGACATTGTTTCTTTTGTGTTCATGTTGCTTCTGCAGGAGACTGAGTGTACAACACCACACTGGCTATTATGGACTGATACAGCATCTCCAGCAGCTCACTACATATGTCAAAAGACCTGAGTCTCCATAGTAAGTACAGTCTGCTGTGGCCCTTCTCATTCACTGCCACTGTGTTGTCAGACCAGTCCAATTTGTTGTTCATGTGAACCCCAGATACTTACAGCTCTGTACAAATTTCCCACCCTCCCCCTAAATGGTGACTAGCCTCAGAGGCATCTTAGCATGCTGGAAGTCCACCACTAGCTCTTTTGTCTTTCTGACATTGATCTGCAGGTTGCTATCCCTCCACCACAAGACAATCTTTCTGACTTGTTTCCATTATTAATACAGCCTATGATGGATGAGTCATCTGAAATTATCTGTAGATGACAAGTGCTGGTATTGTGCTGAAAGTCTGCTGTGTAGAGAGTAAACAGGAATGAAGAAAGGACAGTTCTCTGGGATGCTCCAGTATTACACACCACCATCTCTGTCATACATCCCCTCAGCCTCACAAACTGCTGTCTGCTGGTCAGAGAGTCCATGATTCAGGAGACTGTGGGAAAATTAAGATGCAAAGCCTTGAGCTTTTCCCTCAGTCGATGAGACAGAATGGTGTTAAAGGCACTGGAAAAATCAAAGAGCATTATCCTGAATGTGATGCTGGCTTTGTTCAGGTGGGAGGAGGCCCTGTGGAGCATGTAGGTCAAAGCATCCTCCAGGCTCATTTGAGTCTCATAGACATACTGTAATTAAAATAAAAATATTATTATTTTAGTTTACCCATTTTTCTCTTTATCAAGGATGCTACTTAGAAAATACTTAAAATTACTTAAAGAATTCACATTAAAAGACAATAAACTGGGGATTAAGAAACTGGTTATAGCTAGCACTTTTTATATTCATTACTTTCAGTGGCTTGATCATTGTATTGTGCTTTTTATAGATCAAGTCGTAAAGCATTTCAGTGGCTCAGTTTGATAACAAGTGAAAAGCTAATTATCTTGAAGATCTTAATGGAAAATATATACAATATTAGACAGGAAGCATCCTCTTTGTCATTGTGTTGCATTATAAGTATTATATATAAATAATGAGAAAACAATGTAAAATAAAATATTTGTTTCCTTAGGTTGACATTGGTGTACACAGATTGTTTATTAATTACTTTCAGCAATATTGAAGTATTATGTTTTAATATAGAGGATTATAAAGCAATAACACAGCAATGTGAATTTACTTCATTTGACACAGCCTAAATTTAGCTTCTTTTTAAGAGAAATCAAAATAATTTTTTAATGTAAAAAAAAAAGTTTATTCTGCCTTCTTATTTCCACAGTATGTATTTCTACATACTTGTACAAAATATTGCCAGTATTGTTCTAAATCTCTAGTGAAATTTTAAGAAACTTTCTACTTACATGTATATTTATGTTGTTACTACTAATGTCAATTTCTAGAAATAGTGAATTCACAAATTATTATGCATTCCATGTAACTATTAAGTTTGAGGTCACAGCTTTGATTACAGATTTTAAATCTATCTATCTATCTAACTGTCTATCTTGGACAGGTGAATAAGTTCAAGTAGAATCCAAAAAGTGTTGCAGAGCCAAAGGGGTCACACCTTTTCATTTTCCAATATACAAATCAAAATGCAGTGCTCGTGGGCACAAAAATGAAACAAGATGATAAAGGCTTTTGCTCCAGAGAGCATGTCTGTCACTATGAGTTCCTTCCTTCCACTAAATCTGGATCACAAAAAGACGCCAACATCTGTAGGCGTCAGACTGTTATAGCACTCAAGAGATGTCTTCTCAGTGCGGTGGAGGAGGAGAAAAAGACAAATCTGTTAGCATTGACAGTGCCCCCTCTCCCCCCAATAGGTTATTGCATACCTGTAATGAGTCCGGTAGGGTTTTCCTCTGATGCACATGTGTGACACAGCCCCTCCCTTAGCCCGGCCCCTGAAGGGTGGGTGGACTTGGCCAAGAGGTTGTGGGCCCAGGAGAGGGAGACAGCATTGAAGTGGAGAGCACCCCGATGATACAAGAGTGAGAACTTGTAAGACTCAGGAACCACTTGGTAACCTGGGGGTTGGAGCCTTTCTGAGAATGCAGCCATTGAAGGGTAGCATGGTCTATCACCAGAGTGAACCAGTGCATCAGGAGGTAGAATCAGAGTTGCATAATGGCACACTAGATTACAAAGGCTTCTTGTTAATTACTGCATACCTGGTCTCCCAGTCCAGCAGTTTCCTGGCTAAACACAGCACCAAGACTGGTGTCCGAGACTTTGGTCTGGACCAGGGGTCCTCAATCCCAGTCCTGGCTGCAGGTTTTTGTTCTGACCTGGTTGCTTAATTAGAAAGCAATTCTTGCCAATAAAGCACTAACAAGCTATGAAATTAAATTAACTCTGCTATGTCAGGTCATTCTCATATCCTAGATTTTCTTTCCCTTTCTATCATGCAAATGATTTGAAGGCTAAAATGGACGAGTAATTCTCAGTCCTTTACTTTTTTCTCTTCATTTTTCTCCCAAGTATTTAATTAAACCCAATAGTGCAGATAAAAACACACAGGTGTAAATGTAAATAAGCTAAATGGAGAAATGCTGCTCTCTCTTGTCATTTGCATGTTATTGATAATAAGGAGCAATTAAAATAGCTGTTTAAGACAAAATTAAGCAATAAGGGCTCAAAATCACTAAAGTGAAGCAGAAGTGTTACTTTAGCAATAAGTGCTTTTTATTAAGCAACTGGGTTGGAGCAAAAACCTGCAGCCACTGCGGCTCTCCAGGACCGTGATTGAGGACCCCTGGTCTGGACAATAAATGTCACAGAGAGACTGGAAGTCAATAGTACCATAGCTAAAACCAGAACTGATTTCAAGTCACCAAATACCAGTTCTACCAGTGGGTTTCATGCCACCCTATTAGGCACCTTCTTTTTTGTGAATTCTCCACAGCCCTTTCAGGGAAATGGGGAACACACCATCAAGAGTACCATGCTAAGCAGACAAAAGCTTGCATTTCTCTTTTTCTCTGTGGCCGGGGCCAGTATCAAGTGGCTGCAACCACCCAAGGGAGGGCAACTTCTTTCCAAGGCCAAGCTCACCTTCTTTCTCAATTAAAATGAACCAGAAGTGTTACTTGAGCAATAAGTGCTTCTTAAGCAACTGGGTTGGAATAAAAACCCCGCAGCCACTGCAGCCCTCCAGGAACGACTTTGCCCACCCCTGCTTTAAAATATCTAATGTAATTTAATAAAATATTATTTTTATATCACAGTGTGAGTTAAATGGCATAGCATTTAACACAGTGAATGTTATAGAGGCAGCAGAATAGTCTCTGAATAGTTCGATGCCTAGACAGGGATGCCAAGAGGAACACTTGCTAGGCAGAAGTGTGAAATAGTAACAAGATAGCTGTTTTAGTCCAGTCCCCCAGCTCATTAGAGGACAGAATCAAGATGGTGGGACCCTACTGCAGACTTCCACAAGGTTGTAATGTCTGTATGGGTTGGGGTCACTGGAAGGCACCCCTGGAATGTTATGTGCAGGGCTGTTTCAGGACTGGCCCAGAAATATATTTCCAATTATGCAGTAATGACACTGGAGTACTCTTGAATCAGAACTTAAAAGGACTTCTTTTCCTCAGGCCAAGTGAGCTTGGTGTTGAGAAGAAGTCGGAGGCAAGGGCTCATTTTGAGTGGGGAAGTTGGTGGACAGAATTAAAGGACATCATTCTGTAGGATAGGTTACAGTGACATATTGTTTTTACCTTAAAATTACTCATCTGTTATTGTTCTACTAAAACCCTCCTGTATAAATTTTATTTTCTCAATAGACCCTTTCTTATTTGGATGCTGGTCATGCCTGGTGGTTGTTCTAGATTCAGAGTCCACTCGCAAGTGTCCCTATCTATCACAACAAATACCAATATTATATTTTTATAGTTGCTATTATGAAATATAAAAACTGTAATCTCAAGAGAGACAAATAAATATGCTTTAATATTTTTCCATATTTTTTGTATGAAGTCACAGTACTGGGCATCATTTTTAAACAGGGGATTACAATATATTGCTGTTTCTTTTTATATTCCATATTATTTTTACCTCTTGGAGAGTAATGCAAACTACAGTATATGAGAGCTTGTTTAAATTTACCTTTCTGCACTGGCCATTTCTTCCCTACTTTATCTGATAAAAAGAGATATTTTTCTAGTAAAACTCTAAATATGTTTTGCTAGCTGGCTGCACAGTACAGGCATCCAATTAGATTAAATGATTAATTTCTTTACACCAAATATTAAAAGACATTATAAACCACTCTAGGTTGGTCTGCTATATGTATTGTAAATATACCTGCACTTTCACAATATTATAAATATGAAAGTAATCTTATTTTAATAATCCTTTAATGTATATGTTCTTTACAGTTAAATATTTTGAACCCAGTTCTCATAAGATGTGGCTATGCAGGGCCTCTGAAAACCAAAATAAGACCAGAGACATGGTAGACGTACATAATATACAACTGTTTTATAATTAACCAGTAATGGCGCACTGCACAATAATGTGCAATGAATACACTTGACTTGAACATTCACAGTTTTCATACTCTTTCTCTGTACGTTTAGCATTTGTTTGCTCAGAGGTTGATTGCTGCTTCCTGAGCAGCTCTTCTTTCGTCAGCTTCTTTTCGCATTAAAACTGATTAAGTCAATGTTTGTGTTTCAATTACTTATACGTTTTTTCTTAAATTTTTCATTTAAGTTGGCATTTAAGTCTTCAATCTGTCTCAAGAATTATTTAAGATATAAAGAGGTAGGGGAAGTGACAGTGAAGGTAGTAGGGATGAGAACGGCACCCATACACATGCGCTACACGGCCGCCCTGCTGGCCACTGCCAAGAGTTGATTCTACAATAAACTAAAAAGAGGAATAACCTTGGAGGTCAGTCATCACCCTGAATGCGGATAGTAGACGTCACATAGTATATGTGTTCCAAATTTCAGGTCAATAGTTCAAACGGTTTGCAAGCTACAGGTGATTTAAAATTCGGACAGACAGTCTTTGTCTCAATCCTTCTATACCAGTATACTTTGTCATTTAAGACCTGCTTAGCATCAGGAGTGACCCTATTAACTAGCAGAGCAAAGAGGACACAGTGCACTACAGTGACCTTTTGTTTGTTGCATTCTGCAGGCCTTATTTTCAGTTAAAGGTATAGACATCTGTTCTTAACAGCTGTCATCTAGTGCTTTGGAGAGTGGTGTAGTTTGGCTACCTTGGGAAACACCAATTAACAACTTCAAAGCATGCTGCCAAATTCCTTCTGGGTTTCCTGAATACCACACTACAAGTGTAGTATAACCAATGAGACTTCTGCCTGCTGTCAGCATCACCTTTCCACTGTAAGTATGGGCTTCTGTTCCCTACTTTTAGTTATGCTGGCATGGAATATAATATAATGATATCAAGACAAGCACATAGTTTCTGACCATCCTTAAATTAATTTATAGTGTTGATGTGTCTTCTTTTAAAAAATTCTTTAGAACGTATGAGACAAAACAAAGATGAGTATTTAAAGCTGCTCAAAGCATTTCTTGTAATAACTGATATTCAACTATTCTGCTTTGATAATGATAAACTTTTATTAAACCATTAACTAAAATGATCATTTTAAAAGTAGGCATACAGAATTATTTATTTTTTGTACAAAATTTCAGTTTGCTGCTTTTAATTGGGTCAAAAACATATATCTGACCCAATGTTGAAACACAGTTTGTGGTTTCACATTTCAGTAGCAAACCACCAAAAAATAAGCGCTTTAGCTGTTCAGCAAAAGGTCAGGCAGTACAAGTAAACAAACCAGGGAAAGCAAAATTCCTTTAACAGAAGATAATACGCAAAAAATAAACTGCAATCAGAAATGTCAAGGAGCTTATATACAGAAAGCAGGTGATTTTTTAGAGGCAAATCTTTACAATGCCACCACAGGAATACAAGGATGACACCTTTGATCTTTCCCGATTAAAAACACCAACAGTGCCTGAAAATTAGGGCACTGGGATCAGGTGTTCAATGCTACTAATACTTTCTTTTTCCTTTTTTAAAAGTCTAGGTTTATGTTTTTTGTCTGAATGTGGTATCATATTATGACTAAATAACTTATAATGACTTCTCCCATGAATGTATCATAGTTGTTAAAAAAAGTAATTGTTTTAGTTGATTTTCATAAAAGCAAGTAACACTCCAGAGAATCAAGTCAAACTTAAGAAGACTAAATTCAATTCAACCAAGAGAAAGAGGGAATGGTCAACAGCCAGAGTAAAACTTTGAGAGTAGAAAAGAGGGAAGAAAATCCTTTTCCCCAGTAAAAATGCTTATTCTAAAATGTTATTGATTAGATCCTGCCAGGATTTTAAAGAGTTTTGAACAGAATGTCAAAGTGAGAATTAGATTTTTTCCAGTTTCAATTAGTATATAATATCATTTACCCACTGACTTAAAAGAGGTGGGGTAGGATCCTTCCAGTTGAGCAAGATAAGTCTATATGATAATAGTGAAGTAAAGGCAATTAAAATGTGTCCTTCTCCACTTAAACCCATATGGAAGTACACCAAACACTGTCAAATTTAATTTTAATTATTAATTATGACAAGAATCTTTTGTCATATTTTATTATCAACTTTTTTCATTTTTGGTTTACAAAAGATTGCTTCCCT
The DNA here is from genome assembly GCF_016835505.1 of Polypterus senegalus. Lineage (NCBI taxonomy): Eukaryota > Metazoa > Chordata > Cladistia > Polypteriformes > Polypteridae > Polypterus > Polypterus senegalus. Next base: position 191,208,101 of record NC_053157.1, on the reverse strand, counting down.
GGTGTACTGAGAAGTGTTGCTGCCTCATGGATCTGATTCCTGCCCCTTGATATTGTCAAAGTAGAGTTTGAATGTTCTCTTCATTTCTGCTTGGATTTTCCTGCATCCTTCATCCATGTTTGCCACTCCTACATTCCTAAATGTACTGCTGTACAGCTGTTTATAATAGCTTTTTGTTATGCTTGTAGGGATGAATGGGTGAATAACATGATACAAACCAGCCCAACACAAATCCTTCATGTAGGGGCATTATTAGTAGGACACCATGGTATCAGCCAACAAAAGAAGAGAGACATACAACTCATTAATCAGCTACCTCTTGCTTTTTTCAATGCACGTATGTAGATGATGGAGCAACAATTTGCTTTGCACCTGGAATCACATTATGAGATTAGGATCAGTGATGACCCAGCAAGAGCATTCCCTGTTGTATACAGTAACAGCCTAGAAACTCTAATCCCAAAAAATGTTTGCAATACATACTTCAGTCAAAGTTAATAGGAACAGATTGCTCAGTGTCTCCTCGAGCATGCAGTGCTAGCCTTTTAGATGGTATCATGTGATGAAATGCATTTAAAATAATGGGCTGTTACTGATATTCTAATGCATGAGAAAAAACAAGAGACAATCATTCACAGATAGATACTGGAACATGTATACAGAGACAATGATGCTACTTAAAGTAATGCTAGTTATTTAGTCTCAAGAATTGAAATGTCTGAGAAAGTCCAAGTGTTGCAAATTGATACATCTTGCTCTGACTTCTCAACAGCAGCATCTCCATTAGCATTGTCAGAGGATACGCTGCTCAGGTTTCCCATGGTTGGCATACTCCCCTTGAACCTGGGTCATCAACAGTCATGAAACTGAGATGGACTGGGCAATAAGGACACATAGCAACAAGAGGTTAGTGCATCAAGTGTTTGAGTTTTTTAAATTAAAAACAGAAATAAACAGTGTTCAAAATAAATGTGCAGTGCAGTCTTCATATACAGTAAATAAACCAATCAAGTCAAGTCAAGTTGATGAGCATGTACTGGTACAGTGCGTTGCCACAACCACTACATGACGAAACAACTTAGAATCCTGGTTGGCAACCCACCAGGCAGACACGCGGTCCAGTCCCGCCCTCCGGAAATGACCCTCTATCTGCTGCAGCCAGGTGTTATGTGGGAGACCCCTTGGCCTGGTCCAGCCACTCGGGTCCCCAACAATGAGGATCTTACGAGCTGTATCACCCTTGGGGAAACACGCCACATGGCTGTAGTGCCGTAACTGACACTCCCTCACAATGCAGGTAATGTGCCTTATTCGGGACTCCATGAGCAACTGCTCATTCAACACAAAGTCAAACCAAAGGCACCCAAGGATTTTCCAGAGAGACACAGTACCAAAGGAGTCCAGTCTTCATCTCAGGTCACTGGATAGCGTCCATGTCTTGCAACCATAAAGCAAGACAGATAGCACCAGGACTCAAAAGACTTGGAAATTCCTCCTTTTGCATAGATATCGGGAGTGCCACCTTTCCAGTGACCTCATGACCCCTATGCTATCTTCATAGGAAGAGTCACCAGAGACATGAATGTCACTGCCAAGGTAAGTAAACCTCTCAACAAGGTCGACACTCTCTCTGCAAACAGACACACTGCTAATGGCTGTGGCCAAGAGGTCATTAAAGGCCTGGATCTTGGTTTTTATCCAGGATACTCGCCAGCTCAGACTAGCACCCTGATCAGAGCCTCCATTGACACAGTGAAGATCACAGAATCATCAACAAAGTCAATATCCGTGAATCTTTCTTCACCAACAGATGCGCCACAACCGCTGGATCCCACGACCTTGCCCAACACCCAGTCCATACAAGTACTGAACAGAGTAGGAGCAAGAACACAACCCTGATGAACCCCAGAATCAAGTGGGAAAAACGCAGACGTGTTAATAAACCAATAAATAGGTAAAAATCAAAGGCTAAAATGCAGTCAGGATCCATCTATTAAAATCACTCATGAGCATCTATACATCCAAAACTGGTGTCTCCTCTGCTTGTCTTTTTCAGTCACTTATGTAAAAGGAGACGTCCTTCAACAAGCACAGTCATCCCTCATCTGGTTTGTGTTCCCACTGCCATGTTTCAGCATCCACAAGGAGCCTGCAAGCCTTGTTCCCTTCTCCTATTGCAATTCCTCTGCACTGTGTGAATCTTCCCAGAACAGTTGGTTGTTCCCGCCCATATGGGCACTCAGCAAGAGCGATTTTGCCCAGTGAGCACCTTCCACTCGCTTCATCCATGGCACATCCCCAACTGCTTGCCTCTACTCAGCTTTACTGGCTCTGACTCAGTCCTGACTGTTTTTTCTTCCCTTTAACAACTGGACCTTTTTCACCACTTATTTTACTTTTTTCTCTCCCTTAGACCACTCTTATACTCTTGAGGATGCAGTTTCCTAATTATGATCCATGGAGTACCATTGCGGAACAGGTGAGTTGATCCTGCCTGCTTGTTAACAGGTAGCCAGCTCCCTTACACACCAAACACCCGGTGGCTGCACCCACAAAATGCACTGTTTTCAAAATTTAAAACCTGTATAGTGCCATGGATTCCTAACATGTATCACCACAAACGAACAATAGATTACAACAAGAAATCTTGCAGCTGAACTCTGAGTATCCAAGGATAGTATCAACAAAATTGGGTTTCATAAAGATAAATTACAAAACTCTCAGGGAAAAGGGGTGTTCTTGTTTGCTCTAATATAAAGTTAACGGTAAAAACTATTTGTCAACATGGATACATCCATTTATTAAACAAAAAGGCAATCAATGCAATGTCATCCAACCTAAACTTGAAAGAAGTTTAAGGTTTCCACTTCAGCAAGGAAAATCATGGCTACTGTTTTTTGTATGTAGAAATAATGATTTTGGTAGACATTTTGTTATGTGTTTAAAATCTCAACTCTGTACATTTAAACTTATAAAAATAATATTTTAAGGAGAATTTGAGATCTTACCTCTCATTGCACATGGGTTAAGTTTTTCTAACAATGCCTAAATCCAATGACAATGTGACTAGAGCGACTATGGTGGTCAAGAAAACCAAATAGTTTTATGAAATACACCTCTTTCTTGCCTATAATATAACAAGCTTTATTATACTTTTAATAGTATAGTTTGATTGCAAGGGGCCTGAGTTGCCTCGAAAGCTTGCATATTGTAATCTTTCTAGTTTGCCAATAAAAGGTGTCATTTTGCTTAACTTCTCACTATAATAAACATTTAATACTAAATATTTTTTATAATCCTGGCAATGACCCATTTAGTTTCTTTTAATTATACATATTGCAACATATGAATTTTCCACTTACAGCTTATTTTAAACAACTTCAATCTTTATAAAAATATTACAGGGTATTTTTTCTTGTCCTTATCATAGCATTTAAACCAAACAAAAATTCAGAAAGTAATGATGTACTGATAACTTTAGAAATTTTTTTTCCAATTAGCCTAATCAGTATTTTTAAACTATTGGAGGAACTGAAATATACAGGGAAAAAAGCCCCAGAAATGAAAAGAATACGCTAATGCTACACAGACACAGGTTTAAACCCTGGAACTGACTGGCAGCAGTGCTAACCAATGTGTGCATTTCTTCTTTTTTTATTTCATTTTCACTTTGCGTGATATAACACAGGGCTCATGCATGTTAATTCACATTCCTTTTTATGTATGTCAGTCAGTCAGTCAGTATCCAATCCACTATATCCTTACACAAGGTCACTTGGGTCTGCTGGAGCCAATCCCAGCCAACACAGGGTGCAAGGCAAAAACAAATCCCCCGGAAGGGTGCCAGACCACCACAGGTTTTATGTATGTATTTTAGTCATTCATTAAACCAGTGAAAGAGAAACACATGACGATGATAAAAAAAGTTGGAGTACCACCCTGATAACCCTGTATAAGTAAATGGGATGTAAACAAAAGAAAACACTGAAACATTTTGGAGACATCTTCACAGACACAAGTTCAGCACAGTAGCCTACTGCCTCAAGAAGGAGAATCATCCAGTCTTAAGTCCTTCTGGCAGTTAGTGGCGGGTCCAGGTGGAAGGACACCGGCAGTGACATCGGTGGTGTTACAGCCATCCATCTTCTGGTCAATAAAGTGAAGAAGAGAAAAAGGCATTAGGACATGGTGCCAACCCCTGGACCGGCAGGGTTTTGCAATCACCAGAACCATTAAGCTGTCCCCTATGTGCATGCATGTAACACCAGTTATTTCAGGAATTTTGCTTCCATTTTTGTTATTTCTTCTTCTTTCGGCTGCTCCCATTAGGGGTTGCCACAGCGGATCATCTTCTTCCATATCTTTCTGTCCTCTGCATTTTGTTCTGTTACACCCATCACCTGCATGTCCTTTCTCACCACATCCATAAACCTCCTCTTAGGCCTTCCTCTTTTCCTCTTCCCTGGCAGCTCTATCCTTAGGGTCCTTCTCCCAATATACCCAGCATCTCTCCTCTGCACATGTCCAAACCAATGCAATCTCGCCTCTCTGAATTTCTAATCCTTTCCATCCTCGTCACACCCAGTGAAAATCTTAGCATCTTTAACTCTGCTACCTCCAACTCTGTCTCCTACTTTCTGGTCAGTGCCACCATCTCCAACCCATATAAAATAGCTGGTCTCACTATTGTCCTGTAGACCTTCCCATTCACTCTTGCTGATACCCATCTGTCACAAATTACTCCTGACACTCTTCTCCACCCATTCCACCCTGCCAGCACTCTCTTCTTCACCTCTCCTCCACAATCCCCATTACTCTGTACTGTTGATCCCAAATATTTCAGTTCATCCACCTTCGCCAACTCTACTCCCTGCATCCTCACCATTCCACTGACCTCCCCCTCATTGACACACATGTGTTCTGTTTTGTTCCTACTGACCTTCATTCCTCTCCTCTCTAGAGCATATCTCCACCTCTCCAGGGTCTCCTCAACCTGCTCCCTACTATCGCTACAGATCACAATGTCATCAGCAAACATCATAGTCCACAGGGACTCCTGTCTAATCTCATCTGTCAACCTGTCCATCACCATTGCAAATAAGGAAGGGCTCTGAGCTGATCCCTGATGTAATCCCACCTCCATGTTGAATGCATCCATCGCTCCTACCGCAGACCTCACCACTGTCACACTTTCCTCGTACGTATCCTGTACAACTCTTATGTACTTCTCTGCCACTCCCGACTTCCTCATACAATACCACAGCTCCTCTCGAGGCACGCTGTCATATGCTTTCTCCAGGTCCACAAAGACACAATGCAACTCCTTCTGGCCTTCTCTAAATTTCTCCATCAACATCCTCAGAGCAAACATTGCATCTGTGGTGCTCTTTCTTGGCATGAAACCATACTGCTGCCTACTAATCATCGCCTTACTTCTTAACCTAGCTTCCACTACTCTTGCCCATAACTTCATGCTGTGGCTCATCAATTTTATTTCCCTGTAGTTACTGCAGTCCTGCACATCCCCCTTATTCTTAAATATCGGCAACAGTAAACTTTTTCTCCACTCTTCAGGCCTCCTCTCACTTTCCAAGATTCCGTTAAACAATCTGGTTAAAAACTCCACTGCCATCTCTCCTAAATACCTCCATGCTTCCATAGGTATGTCATCTGGACCAACGGCCTTTCTATTTTTCATCCTCTTCATAGCTTCCCTTACTTCCTCCTTGCTAATCCATTGCACTTCCTGATACACTATCTCCACATCATCCAACCTCTTCTCTCTCTCGTTCTCTTCATTCATCAGCCTCTCTGGAAAGTACTCTTTCCATCTGCTCAACACACTTTTCTCGCTTGTGAGTATATTTCCATCTTTATCCTTTATCACCCTAACCTGCTGCACATCTTTCCCAGCTCGGTCCCTCTGTCTAGCCAATTGGTACAGGTCCTTTTCTCCCTCCTTAGTGTACAACCTCTCATACAACTCATCATACGCCTTTTCTTTAGCCTTTGCCACCTCTCTCTTCACGTTGCGCCTTATCTCCTTGTACTCTTGTCTACTTTTGGCATCTCTCTGACTATCCCACTTCTTCTTTGCCATCCTCTTTCTCTGTATACTCTCATGTATTTCCTCATTCCACCACAAGGTTTCCTTTTCCTCCCTTCTCTTTCCAGATGTCATGCCAAGCACCCTTCTTGCTGTCACCCTTACTACATCTGCTGTAGTTTCCCAGCTGTCTGGTAACTATTCACTGCCACCCAGTGCCTGTCTCACCTCCTCCCTAAACTCAACCTTGCAGTCTTCCTTTTTCATCTTCCACCATTTGATCCTTGGCTCTGCCCTCACTCTCTTCCTCTTCTTGATTTCCAACGTCATCCTACAGACCACCATCCTATGCTGCTTAACTACACTTTCCCCTGCCACCACTTTGCAGTCTTCAATCTTCTTCAGATTAACTCTTCTGCATAGGATGTAATCTACCTATGTGCATCTTCCTCCACTCTTGTACGTAACCCCATGTTCCTCTCTCTTCTTAAAATACATATTCACCACAGCCATGTCCATCCTTTTGGCAAAATCCACTATCCTCTGACCTTATTCATTCCTCTCCTTGACACCATACCTACCCATCACATCCTCATCTGCACTGTTCCCTTCACCAACATGCCCATTGAAATCCACCCCAATCACCACTTTCTGTTCCTTGGATACACTGTTCATCACTTCATCCAACTCACTCCAAAAATCTTCTTTCTCACCCATTGCACACCCAATGTGCCGTGCATATGCACTAACAACAGTCATCATCGCACCTCCAATTTCCAGCTTCATAATCATTACTCTGCCTGACTCTCTTTTCACCTCCAAAACACTCTTGACATACTGTTCCTTCAGATTAACTCCTACCCCATTTTTCCTTCCATCCACACCATGATTGAACAATTTGAATCCACCTCCGATCCACCTGGCCTTACTCCCCTTCCATTTAGTCTCTTGCACGCACAATATATCAACCTTCCTTCTCTCCATCATATCTGCTAAATCTCTCCCCTTACCAGTCATACTGCCAACATTCAAAGTCCCTACCCTCAGTTCCACTCCCTTTACTTTCCTACGAACACGTCTCCCCCCTTTTCTTCTCCTAGTTCTTCTTCGCCCAACAGTAGCTGAATTTCCACCAGCACCCTGTTGGCTAACAGTACTGGTGTCTGTCATTGTTAACCCGGGACTTGACCGATTCGGTATGGAAATTTGTATTTTTGTCCACATATTGATTTGGCAAAATTTTACACCGGATGCCCTTCCTGACATAACCCTCCCCATTCATTCAGGCTTGGGACTGGCACAAAGAAACAAACTGGTTTGTGCATCCCCTAAGGCTGGGTTCCATTTTTGTCATTTGCATGTGTAAAATCAGTTTAAATTCAGTTCCGAGAATAATTTGATATATTCTCTCCCTATAATGAACATGGGTAAACAGTGTTTATCAATTCTCTTTGTATTGAGTTAACATTCTTAAAACAGCCTAATTCAATACAAGGTCACTGGCGTGGATTAGCAGAAATCACTAATGAATCGTTAGTGCATTTAAATAAGCAACACTTTTAAGTACACACTATGCCTAAACTTTCAGCAGTACATTTTCTCATAAAAAGTGTAAAAGTATATGTTTAATAAATTAAAGGTAATAGACTGGAATACTCATTTATATTTGCTTCATACTGCTTCTGGCCCCAAGTTTTGCACTGCCTCAAAATATAAAAGTTTGCTCAGATATTGGGTAGATGTTCACAAATAAGAACATATAAATGTTTAAGAACATTTCGAGCTGATGTCTGTAATATAATCAGTTACTGTATAGTAACTGCTGTAAATATTTATAATGTGCCATTTTAAAGGGAATTTCTACAAAATACTAATGAATGCAAATGTGTAAAAACAAGAGATCTCCCAGCCTTCCTCTTGACCCTTAGAGACTAAATAGAACAGCTAATTTAAATATGAGATGAATTTTGCAACTTTGTTTTTCTATGTAATCCATTTCGATGAAAACATTTCTTCAAGGTCTAGTAAACCTTCACACTGGCCTGTTTATTGTAAATGTGAGAATTTTTTAAACCATGAGTGTGCCAGAGAGACACATTATAGTATTTTTAAGCATTAGCCATGCAGAAAATGGTAAACAGTCCCAGCAAATAAGTCAATACTTAATTCTAATAACCTCTAATCCTGTTGGATTCACATTGCCAATGCTAATGTGTGTTTAACAACAACATGAAAAAAACAAAACACACTGTCAAATTCATCAAGCCGTTGCAGCTTGTAATCTTTGGATTTACCAGGTGTTATCCTTATAATCTCCAAACAAAGTCTCATTTGTTTAGAATAAATATTGAACTTCTCTTTCTTACACCCATCCATTTTGTAAACCCACTTCTTCAGAAGAGAACTAAGGGGAAGCTAAAACCTATTCCAACTAGCACTGTGTGCAAGGCAGGAGCAACACATTATCAGAGAACCAGTTGCCAGTCCACCACAGGGTGAACATGCACATCAGGGTCAATTTACCACTGCCAATTCACCTAACCTGCATAACTTTGGACTGTGAGAGGAAGGCAACTCACCCCGGTGTAACTCATGTGGACAACATTCAAACTCCATGCAGGGAGCACCAAGAACCTTAACCTTCATTATACACGTTGTCACACCAACCCAGACACAGACAGGAAGGAGACAGGTTTTGCCACAGTGCACCCGTTTATTTACACAATACAGTGCCCAAATTACCAGTCCTGCAACACATCACACCATAATTCCTATTTGCCACAAGTCCTTCTGCCTCCACTCCTCCTCAGGCTTTTCTCTTCCTCCTGAAAATGGCAAACTTATGGAGTGAGGCAACTCCTCTTTATAGGACACCCGGAAGGACTCCAGGTGCCCAATGACCTTCTTCCGGCCACACCTCCAGGTGTGGCAGAAGCGTGACCAAATAAGGCCCTGGAAAGGTCCATGCACCCCCTGGCGGTGGCGACGTGTTACAACAGGGTTGAGCTCCCATGCTCATAACCCATGGCAACACTGGAAACCAAAGGGGCTGCCCTGTATCACCCCAGGGGGAGAAACTGTCCCGATAATACTCTCTCCCCTGGTCCTTCCACACTTTGGACATCCTGGCTGAGTAAGGATTCTGGCCACCCACCAGAACGTAAACCCAACAAAATTTCTATTCATATATTACTGAGATTTTTTTTTAATTTATGTTTTAACATTGCAGCTTATAGTGAAGGGTTTAAAAGAGATTCTTAGAAGGAAAACCTGTGCTTTTTCTAATGTGTTCTTGTTTAAATATTAGGAAATGTAAATTCCTCCATCCATTTCTGAACACGGTTAGTGTAATAAAGTCAAGTCAAGTCAATTTTATTTAATAAGCACATCAAAAGAAGTTGACTAAAGTGCTGTATAGCTTCCATAAATACACCAACACATATACAGTATAGACAGTAAATAAATACATCAAAAATAAATGCACACCTACAAGTTTAAAAAGCTAAGTATAGATGGATGAAGATAGGCTTTCAAGTGGGATTAGAATGTGACCAAAGTAACTAATATAAAAAGGCAGTCTATTCCTAAGCTTAGGGGCAACTGCTGCAAAAGCACAATCCTTACTAAGCTTAAGTCCAGATCTCGGCACAACCAATAAATCCTGATCTGAGGACCTCAGTGATCGTCAAGGAAAATTAAGGTGCAAGAGGTCAGTAAGATAGAAGAGGGCTAAATTATTCAGGGACTTAAAAACAAACAGTAAAAATTTAAACTCAATCTTGTAGTGAGCAGGAAACCAGTGAAGTGAAGCTAAGACTGCTGTGATGTGATTCTGCTTTCGTGTGTCTGTTAGAAGCCTGGCTGCAGCATTCTGGATGAGATGAAGATGAGCAAAGAATGACTGATGAACTCCAATGTATAATGAGTTGAAATAATTAAGCTGAGAAGAGACAAATGAATGAATTAGTATTTCAAAGTCATGCACAGAAAGAAAGTGTCACAGGCATTGACACAATGGTGGGGACCTATCCACCCTCCTACATATATATAGACACCCATCTACCTTAAATGATGGAGAAAAGAGTACCCAGGGAAAACCACCATGACACAGTGTGACAATTTCACACTGTGGTGCAGCTGGGAATTGAACTCAGGTCTTCAAGAGCACTGTGCCACTCCTAAAAGCAAATGTCAACTATCGACAGGATTTTCTTTTGTCTCTAATAATCCAGTAACTTTTTAAATTTTGTTTTTTCTTATTAATAACCAATAGAGATACCTGCAACCTCTTATTTTCATAGCTTACTCATTAAGGCGATGTGTTGTGATCTACTGCTATGCAATGAAATTCTGTAATAAGAAATTACTGTATCTCCAAACAATGTTACAAGTGTTACCTAATAACGTAAGCATCATAAATTTATTTTAAATAACTTTACACAGACAATTAGGTAAATCTGCATTATTTTAGCAAAACAAGATATTGTACTTTTAATTAAGAAATGTTATGTACTTGTAAATTGACTCTACATAAGTTAATACAGAAACTAAGTACATGCGCACAAATGAGTGTTAGGACTAAAGAGTGACTTAAAATATTTTCACTTTGGGTAGTTGGCATTATTTTGCATTTATTGACAAGCGATTAGGCCTATATTTGTGTATAAGCATAAAATATACTAAAAGAACACTGAAGTGATACTTTTTTTGACACAAGGAAAATATTAATTGAGTATTAAGTCAGTTGCATAATTTTACATATTTGTATAACATTTTAATTTTATCTTTTAAAACAAACACTTTTGTTTACTAAAAAAGTACTCTGAGAATTAAAATGTAGTAAACTAATTGCCATAATTTCTTTTTCACAACTTTAACAAAAGAAATACTAAAGAACTTTTAACAAATCAATGTACATGCTGTTCACAGAGAGGATATGAAGAGATGGTGTATGTTTTAAGGCAAACCCAGTATATTTGAGGATAAGTGATGTATTTTCAGACTTGAGTCAAAAACTAGACTGCCCAAGATGATGACGAAACACTCTAAGAGGAGGCCAGAACAGAAGGGGCTGAGTCAGAGGACCATGCCCCAGAAGTAACGTCACTAGAGCTGCCAGTTGTCACATCCATTGAGCAGAGAAGAGGAGAAGCATCAGGAAAGAGAGCCAACCCTTGACTTAGGGTGGAATTACTATTCAACGAGTCCTCTAGTTGTCTCCCAATCGTACATGTGTGACAATGGGTATAATTAAATAGAACATAAATTAACATTCTCACCCTTTAGTTTTTTATACAACTTAATATAATTTTTGTACAAAATTAAATGTATAAAACTTTGATACATCTACAATATGTCAGGAAGAAAAACAAGAAAATCAGAAAAGAAAGAAAAGAAATTGTATCTTAAAAAAATATTTAAAGATTTATGGAAGATCAAAGTCATTATAGTGCTTTCCTCATAAGTTACAATAACAGCAAAACAGACTTTAAGGGATGAAAAATAGAATACAGTAAAATGAAACATTACAATGCTTATAAAACACAATTTAAGAAAATTAGAAAACCCTAGGTTATCAGGCATTAAAGAGAAACATCAAACATTAAAATCAAGAAAGACACTTTTTCTCAAGTAACATCAACAATAAGATGCTGAAACACATGTTGTGCTACACTGCATGTTGAACTTAGTCCTGGACTTCACATCTGGTATTTGAAACCAAGGGCTAATAACAACCATCTATAGAAGGAGCAACAACACCTGAGCAATCCGTTTGAGTACTGAGTTAGGGAAGTTCTTCAGTTAATGCTAAACTATTAGGCTTCCTGATTTGCCAAACTGTCCATTTTAAAAAACTAGGTTCGGTTCCTCTCTGATCACAACATGTATAATCATATTTAAAGATGATGCTACTCTCCATGATAATTACCATACTTCTTAACATTTGTTACTTGAATAATTAAAAAAAACCCTAAATGCAGCATTGAGAATGTCCATCCATCCATTATCCAACCCACTATATCCTAACTACAGGGTCATGGGGGTCTGCTGGAGCCAATCCCAGCCAACACAGGGTGCAAGGCAGGAAATAAACCACGGGCAGGCACTAGCCTGCCACAGGCATTGAAAATAAACTTCATGAAATCCTTAAAAACATAGATTTGTGGTTCAACGAGAACAAAAGAAGTTGATTCTACAGTCAGAGTCAAGTGTTAGGGGCTACACAAGGAACATTCAAAATGTTTTGAAACTATCCTATTATTAGAAACACCAGTATACTTATTTCAATTTTCACACAGTTTTACTCTGTTACACTGTTGTGGGGTACAAAAGCATCTAATGAACAAGTACGAGTGCTTGATCACAAGCCACCTAGGACATTCATCCTTGTCATCTTTAAAATTTTCCTAAGCTTTTTCTAAAGACTATATATATTCACACTTTGCTATCCACATTTTCTTTTATGCTTTTCTCAACTGGTATTATTATTCCTGTAATAAATACCACCAGCTTTTAATTTTCTATGCTTTTCTTCATGTCTAGAGTGATTAAAGTAATAAGGTAGATTTCTATGAGCACCTGGTTCAGCTGGAGGTTTGCCATTACCTCTGTGCTGCAAGGTTTATTAAGGCTGCGGGTGTGAGCTCCACCCAATAGTAGGGAACAGTACGTAAAGTAAGCTATTTTTGGCTGATAAATGGCCAGTAGTCAAGGATGCTGAGCCTTTGTATGTTTGAATACATTCTTGGAAATTAAAAGTAATATATATTTCTGAGATATGTTTAAAACATTGTATGTTGTTTGTGCTGATAATAAGTAAGTCTTTTGAATTGCTAAGAGAATGACAGACTGTGTTATTCCTAAGGCACTTGAGTAGTTTAAAGTGCCAGAGGTTAACCAGCTGTGTGTGTGTCATTCATGGGGCACTGTTGTGGTTAGGGTCTGTGTGTATCCGTCTATCTATGTATGTGTGTGATAATCTTAAGGTGTGACAGTAAACCAACCTGATAACAAACCTGAAGCGTACACTTATCCCTAGATAAAGGGTAACTGGTGGGAGATATCATGATAATACATACACTATGGCATCTCTTTGTTTTTACAACAAATCCATTCTGATGCAAAGCAATGTCATGGAGCAGAAGATAGATGGTCAACATCCTTGCACCTTTTCTCTCATTAATGTCAATAGTACAACCAGTAAAATATTGACTGTTTTTATTGGCCTTTAGACATATGCATGCATTTAATTTGTACTACTCCTTCAGCATCTGAAAAATTGTTCACATTGACTTGCAGGCACTGGCTTGTGCCCTAAATTTTTACTAGTGTTGGAGAATCACCATATTTCTATTGTTTCAATTATTGGTTGTTCTCATTCATTAGCTTGAGTGTCCCCTAGGAACACCAGTTGTGTTCATTTCAGGAATCAAAATTATGTGCATCCATTGTTCATGGACCCAATTAAATTTATAGATGAGTATAATATATATAGATATCTAATTCCATCAGTTTCTGTTGTATGGTGTCCCATCATTCTTGAATTCTCCACTGTTATTCATTGGCCAGACCTTGGGATGTTTTCAAGAGACATTCTTCTAAGATGATAGTTCAGTCAGTCAATCATCGTACAACCCGCTGTATCCTAACGCAGGGTCACGGGGGTCTGCTGGAGCCAATCCCAGCCAGCACAGGGCACAAGGCAGGAATAAACCCACACACCAAGCACACACTAGGGACAATTTAGGATCGCCAATGCACCTAACCTGTATGTCTTTGGACTGTGGGAGGAAATCGGAGCACACGGAGGAAGCCCATGCAGACATGGGAAGAAAATGCAAACTCCACGCAGGGAGGACCCCGGAAGCGAACCCAGGTCTCCCTACTGTGAGGCAGCGGTGGTACCACTGCACCACCGTTCCAACCCAAGATGGAAATTTTGCAGCTTATTTTATTACCTGTGGCATATGAAAGGGACTGGTCCTGTTGCAGGTTGGCTACATGAGAATATATCTCTGAAGTCATATCATTCTCTAGTGTTAGAAAATCAATAATAGCATGATACTTGACTTTGCAGCTTTCGGTATGCAAGTTACCTGTTGGAGTAGGACATGTGTTTAAGCCCCAGGATGCATTTGGTTGCTCTCCTCTGCACAGCTTTAAAGGCTGCTATGTCTTTCTAGTAGCATGGTGTGCAGAATTGCATGCAATAGTCCAGATGTGATCTCACTAGTGCATTATACTGTCTAAGCATAATCTCCCAGGATTTATATTCATCACTTTCTACAATATAAACTACTTTTATTTTGGAATGAAGTTAAAGAACATGGACTATTTAGTTTTAATGTCCCCATCCTCCCTCAGAATGCAAGATAAATTCATCATGAGGTGGGAGTTAAAAATTTTCTGGACAGGTGTGTCTGCCAAACATTCCCAGCACACATTCATTATACATCTGAGTCTGCTTGGTCTGTAAGGCACCTTCCCCTGTCATTGATTCAGCTCATAACCAGATAGTGATCAGTTGGCAAGACATTCTGTTGTAGATCTGATGACACGACTATGAAAACAATCATTAACTGATGGCCTAGGGCTCTCTGGTGCCTTGTGCACTTATGAGCACCCTCATGCTTGAAGTTGGTGTTCTTCATGAACAAACACTAACTGGAACAGAGTCCAATAACAAAGCAACACTCAGGTTCCTCCTAATCAAACCCTACCAGGTTTCACCATTGCTGCACACCTTCCAGCACCCCCTTACCAAGATCTCCAAGAATACCAAATACTCCGATGCAATTGTTGGCCTTTGCTGGATGACAAGTGGTCATTTCAGCTACTGCTGACTGCTGAAGCTGAAGAACTTTTTCCCGGTTCCTAACTGTGGTTATTTCACAAAGGGGGACCTCCTCCACCCCCACTCTTGTAAATGCACTCTTTTCAGTTGCATATGTGTAGATATTACACTTAAAATGGTAAAACTGGATCCAAAGATCATATAAGCTGAGAAACACTGGTCTAGTGTACAGTATGCTCAAGCAGCAGCGGTAGGTTGATGAGGTAATTGGAGAGAGACGCCCCTGCATGTGAGGGTGGGGTGCAGTTTGTCTCAATTGCTTCACTGGCTTACTGCGGTGCGTGATTGAGATGCTGTTGCCACGGTGGCTTATAAGGGACTTGGCACGAGAACTGGAAAAGAGAAATGAAGGGAATAAGAAGAAAGAAAGAAAGAAAGAAAGATTAAAGAGAGGAAAATAGAGAAATAGACAGGAGTGAGAGAGCAATATGGTCTAGGGATTCATCATGCAGTGTCTGATAAACAGTGCCAGCTTCAAAATTTTAAAGTTTAAGGCCTCATCTATATGTACCCAGGTATTTATAAAAAACAGGAGTTTTCCTCCTTCACTAAAAAAAAAATCCCATCAACACACCACTGATTGTTAAAAAAAACGAGCGTCAAGAACGCTACCTGGCCATTTATTACAACTTCAATAAATGAACGCTTGTAATCACTGGTAGCTTGCATGTCAAGAGAAAACCTCCCCTTTCTGTTCAAATAATCCATGAAATTTCTGGATGGTTGCTTAATTTCTTTGTGAGCCCCGGTGAAACCCTGCTGCAATTTCCTCAACTTTGGACTCAGGTAATTGTATATACACAAAGCCCAAGTGGACTGTAATTGTTTTACACACTTGCCTTACTATTTTAGAAACCACATGTCTTGACAACCCAAAGGCATTTATCATTTTGTGTAATCTCCGCTTGTCAGCTAAATAGTTGAGTGTGCAGGCAACATTTTTGACAACACTGACAGGCGATCTCATTACAGTTGTCTTTCCTTCCATGTGCAGATGAAGCAGCTCACTCAAAGACAATAGCAATCTCCTTGACAAACAAAAATTCTCTTCAGCAGCAACCACTTCATTTTCTAAGTTATCCCACCAACTAAAGGTTTGGCTCATCAGAGTGTTGGATGCATTTTTTAAATTTAATTTTTGTCCTTTTAAATAATTTACTTTCTTGTGACATAATACCCAGCAGACAGATATATTTGTTTAATAAGACTAGGTGTTGCAATCCCTAATGATGTAGAACAGCACTTGCCTTGAGTGGGGTTGGAAATGTCTTCTTTGTTGAAATGACATTGATGATGACCATTTAGTGTTGTTTCCACCAGTGCAACACATCATCAGTTGTGTACCCCGGCCTCACAAAGTGTTTCAGCTTTTTACCACAAGACATCCTCAGCTGAGACAGGCCCTCCACAGGCTGATCAGACCTGGGTGTGTGTTGCATGGATACTTAGTTGTCATTTGGCAGCCCATACTGTCTCCTTTCATTTCAGCCATAACCAGTGACTGCTTCTTTTGATGACAGTGGCAAGTTCCTTAATTGCCTTCAACTAGGCCTACCCTCTAATGCTCAATTCCTTCAGCAGCCTTATAGTGGGACTGGCTACAATGCCCCTGCAACCTGCCTCCAATAGACACACCTTCACCTTCCAGCCTCGCTCCTGTGCCTCAGCTGCTATATTGGAGTACCGCAGTGTTTTTCTTTCATTTGCCTCATTGATGGCATCCTCCCAAGGAACTGTCAGCTCAATGATGATGACACAATGGCAGGAGTTAGACCACAGGACCAAATCTGGGCACAGATTGGTGAATGCAATTTCAGATGAGAAGATGAGCCTCTGATTTAGTTGACACGTATTTCCCAGTCATTGGCTGTATTCAGCAGGTCTGAGTCAGGGTGTGAGGGCTTGGTCTGCTGTTTCTCCTCTTCCTGGATAAAGGATGTTAGTTAATGGAAGGTAGTCTGGGCATTTAGGGCTTGGTGTTGGTTGACACTCTCTTGTCCTCTAGTATTTAGGCCAAGCACCTCAATACTTGGTTATGACGGCATGTTTATCTTCCTTGCATTAAGCTGTTCTTGGAACCCATCACGATAAGTATTAGGGCTGTCAGAGTATCACACTGGCGATAGGCTGGATCCGCTCCACTCCAAAAACCTAGGTGGCTTTTACAATGAAACTTAACCTGTTCATTTCCATGTTATACAGCTCACTCCATGTGATTTTTTGCTGCTCTATGACAGCCCACTTCATCCTGCAGCCTTTCTGGGCTTGGGAGACTGCTCTGACACATATGGCTGCTGCCTCCTGTTGGCGCACCTCCTCCACCACTAGATGCTGGCATTCATTTGGTGTAGCCATTTGCCATATGGATGTTGTTGGTCCCAAACCAAGTCGCCTTCTGCCATGCTGGACTTGCCCCACAATGTCCCGATATCTGAGAGTGATCTTTGCTTCTGCCACTGCTGAAACTGCATCCCATTTCCTTCCTGTCGCTAGAATTGGCGAAGCATCTCTTATGAAGGGATTGCTGGACTCTTTGAGTGTCATATCCAGTCTTGCTCTGACGTATTTATACTCCTCCACAAGGCTTGATATAAGCAGAGAGAGGGCTCCGTTCCCATACAGGTCTGATGCAGCTGAGGCATCTTGGTAGTCTAAACCACTTCCTCACTTTTGTGCTCACCAGTCCTTCCAGGCATTTGGTATGGGATAATGTCACCTCATACATGGTATGACGAGGATAAACCAAATTGGAAGAACCACAGCTTCAGTTTTCCAGGGAAAGCAGTATTGTTAAATTTCTCATGGCCACTAATTTTGTCCTGTCTGAGTTGCTCCACCTATTCAAGGTCTTTGAAGTCTATAGAGTATCAATGTCCAAGGCTTTTGATGGGCTTCTCCAAGATTGCCGGTATTGGCTTATCATTTATTCACAACCCCTCATTGGTGAAGTGGCATTAGGCAATGGAGATGCTACAGGATTTGCTGGGTTTTATCTCCATGTGGGTCTATTTAATGTTTTCCTGGAAAATATTTCAAACTTTCATATTCCCTTTTGACACAATGCACATTTTCTTTGGAAATCATTATCAGAAAAAGAAATGTATGCTATCCAGGAATGAAAATTATTTGTATTTATGGTCAATATACTGTAACCCCAGAGAGAACACACCCTGAAAAAATGCAATAAAAACAAACACAAATAGGTCTGATCAAATAGATCAAATAAAATGATCTGTCTAAGCACTTGTCCAACAGGAAAACTAACCATGTAATAATTTTGTAACATATAAACAACAAATTCACAACCCCACCGGATGAACAAAACAGCCAAGTCCCCTAGAACCTAGGCCTACTGTAAACATCTGCAAATCCCTAGTCACACAATATCCTAAATCAAACTATGTACAAATGTAAAAAATATGCAAAACACCAGACCAACAAAAATATCAGATTCAGACAAGTAGAATCCATACACACTCTAGTTTTTTCCTTATGTACAGTATAATGAAAGTTAAAGACAAATCCTTTCTAAGTACTATAGTCTGTTAGAGCACTCTTGTGGAATATGATCAGGAAACAAAGTTGTTATATTACAGTGCTATGAATACATTTATTTATTTATTTATTTATTTACTTACTTACTTACTTATTTATTGACATTTAAGTTATTTGAGGATAAGCAAAAATAGTCCCCTTAACTACTTCTGCTTCTTTCTAAGTGGACAAAGATGTTTAAATTTATTTTCATTGATTATTTATTGCTAGAAGTCTCTGCAGTTTACCTTGTGACAAAACTCACTGGTCTGAGGCTAACTTTCTTGTTTTTTTAATCAGTCTTAAACCGCTAAGACCTCCCTTGGTTGACACTTAAGATTCAAAACTACAACTCAATTTCACATTCACATTAACTAATATTCAAACTTAAATTATAAAAATATATACTATTTCTTCAGGCTTGTATATGGACTAGTTGTCTTTTATGACTTCAAAGTAACTCAAGAAAGACCTGCTTTATGATGCATTATTTTTACACATTTAAACATTTCTAGTTTATTATTTGCATGGTGCAACGCACCAATGATCTAGTATCTGGAGACACTACAAAATAAATTATACCATGTCTGAAGAAAAAAAAAATTGGTATTTTTCCAAGTCAAAGGAACAAATATTTCATATACGTACTTATGCTCACCTGTCTACCATACTATTGGATAACACCCGTTTATCAACTAGAATTGTCTGAAATCTACAAGGCATATATTCAACAAGGTGATGGTAACATTCCTTGATTTAACAGCATCATACAGTTCTTGCAGATTTTTCAAACTGTTTTGAATGTCTTGTTGAATGAACAAGCATCCCAACTAGGATGGTGTAGGATTCTTTACCTTTCTGGAAGTCCATAATGGAAAGTCAGCGTAGAAAGAGGTGCAACCCGGCCAAGATGGTTTTCAAGTCTTATCCTAGTAGCGGCAAAGGAAAAATTAATTGATGGAGAGAAACTGTGTATAAACAACTGTTCTTTCTTCAGTATGATAGGTGCCAGTGGCTCCTCTGGCCTGGTCTCATCTAGGACACTAGCAGTGTTTCAAAGGACTTGTAGTCCTTAAGGATAGCCCGGTTGAGGTCATTGGGTGAAGCCAGGGAGAACTGCCAGGAGAAGATCTTCCTATTTTGCAGGGCTTCAGTATGACCCAGAAGTGTTTCTGTCATACAGTGTCATGGCAGTAGAAGTACTCCTGGGTGCAGGATAAAAGGAGTTGTTCCCCCTTACTCGGTGAGTCAGAATCATGATGAAGAGGATAACACTCGCCTAGGAGTTAAAGGAGGTGGGAAAAACCATTGCTGGACTGACTAAAGAAGCCTGTTAAGGTACTTTTGCAAAACAAAATGACTTTATTTTAACCTGGGACTGTGTCTAGCGCAGTTGTAACTGGTTTTTCGGGGTTCTGATATGTCCCCTGATGGCCACTGCAAATCTTATAATGCACTTCATTACAAAATTGAAATGTGTGATTGAGATCCAGGGAGTGAACTTAAGATCATGTCTCATTTCTGGAAGGGGTTAGAGATGACGTGTGCCATGTAGCATGGCATATTGTCCATTTGAAAAAGGGTACACTGTCCATGTAAAAGGTTGGCAACAACACTTAGTTAGGCTGTGGCATTCAAATTAGCTTGTATTAAGAGGCTTCATGTCTGTCAAAAAAACATTCCCCACGTAATTACACTAAATCCTCCAGCATTTACAATGGAAATAAAGAAGAATGGATCCAGAGATTTCAAACCTACCATCTGCAATTAGCAGTACAAATTAAGATAGTTCAGAGCAAGCAATATTTTTTCAATCTTAAGTCACCCAGTTTTCCTGATCAGATGCTCACTGTTACCACACTGCCTGATGCTTTAGCCTAAGCAGTCCAATGCATTGCGTATTTAGAAATACCTTCATGCACAGGTGTGTTGTAAAGAGCTATCATTTGGCACGGTGTTTGTGACTGCTGGCCACTCTCCTCTGACCTCTCTTATTAAGAAGGAATCTTTTCCCATAGAGCTGCCACTTACTGTTCACACAATGCCCAATAAACATTAGAGTCTGTAGTGTGTGAAATTCCCAGTAGAGCAGGTGTTTCTGAGATGCTGAAACCAGCACATCTGACACCAGCAAAAATAGCACTGTCAAAGTCACTTACTGTAGAGCATGCATCTGATGCATCTTGCACATTCTAATGTTTGTGCAACCAACAGCTAAACCTCTTAAGCATGTGGGCATACTATAGATTGAGTTACAGTTAAATGATTGGCTGCTTGGTAGAGGAAGCAGGCGTGTGAGAAGAGTAAGAGAAATCAGGGAATCCAGGACCTGGACTGTCTGTGTGAAATAAGCAAATTGTCCCTTTGTCTGCATGTTTTTTTGGGCATGAAAGTTTTCCTCCAATAATTCAGAGAAGTGCTGAGTAACTTAGCTAGCAGCTCTGAATTATTATAATGAATGTTGGGGTGTTTCTTAATACATACCCTATCCAGTATTTAGTATATAATTAATGAAATAAATATTTTCATATCTGTGCAATCATTATAAAGTGGGGGTATGTACCTAATGCAGCAAGTAGAAAATTAAAACAGTTGGTTTCTTTGTATTTTTTTCTAAATAAAACACTCTAAACACCTTGTCTGTGGGGTATACATTTTCAGGCATTTTACAAACAACCAGTAACATATTTTT
This sequence comes from Polypterus senegalus, assembly GCF_016835505.1. Classification (NCBI taxonomy): domain Eukaryota; kingdom Metazoa; phylum Chordata; class Cladistia; order Polypteriformes; family Polypteridae; genus Polypterus; species Polypterus senegalus. The sequence goes on along the minus strand of NC_053157.1, from coordinate 191,186,975 downwards.
GGAGTTCAGCCAAAGTGTTGTCTTTAGTGTGGAAGTTCTGGCTTAAAATTCAATTTATATTCTAATACAATTGGGGTAGTGTATGCTAGTGTGGGTGTAAGAGATATTTTATTTTTGGAATGTATCCATTATTTTAGAGCAGTGGTGCAACATTTGTTTTCTCAATACAATTCGGCTAATGTCAGGTGAGACAGAGAAATTCCAGTGTGGGCGCATAATAAATGCTTTATTTTTGAGTTTACTGCCAAGAATTCTATCAACTGAAAGCATTTGGCTTAGCATTCTAAAACCGGTGTAGGAGAGATCCTTTATTATGAAGATTTATCTAAAGGTAATATAAAAGAACAGCTTTATCATTCTAATTGCCACATCCTGTGCAGTTAGTTGCAAGGAATAAGACAGCTTCCCTAACCAACCGATGGTGCTAACTTTAAGAGGATTATCATAAATTATGTTCTCAATAAGTTTTCTTATTACTTTACTTTTATATTTAGGATGTCATATCAATCTTGGGATGCTTAGGTCAAAAGCAATGGAAAGGAGCAAAAGCTTAAAATAATTGTCTGAATGGGGCACATGGATATTTAGCTTAGAAGCAGTAGGTTTGTTTAGTGCAAAAGGTTTAACATTAAATCTATTTTAAATGAATCTGTCAGGACTTAAAGAAATCTAAATATTCACAGCATTGAAAGATCAAATTACTAGTGCCCACGATTTACCGCGGCAAGAAATCATAAATTCTGCGGCATGTTTTTTTAAATTCAGTAAATGCAGTACCAGAACTCCATAAGACTAATTCGTAACCCAACCAAAATAAATGCATTTTTTCTTATTCTAAATCCTTAAAATAATCAATCATAATTCGTAATACTAATCAAATAGGTATCACATAGCGTTCACATCCGCACATTTTAATCCACAGATTTGCTTTAGGCAAACAATGCTGAAACATATGTAGGCATAATATTATTCTCAACAAACCATCGAGTAATGTTACTAAAGTTTTGTTTATTTATTGTTGAAGAAAATGGCACTGTAAGCTCGTAGTTGTTCTTGTGACAGAGAATATCGCAGTGGTGACAACACTGATCCATATTTTGAGAACTAACGTTCCACATCAACAGAAGAGATCGGCAACGCAATGTAATCTTTAGCAAGAGCTGCCAAGCGAGGCAGTCTGTCCTCTAAGGCACGCCAAAAAGCAGTGATATCAGCTGGAATTACTTCACGAGATGCTATGTTCAGATAAGCTTGCCATTCATCTGCTGCAGCGATCATTGTTGGCACTGATTGTGCATGATCAGCAAAATTCTTTGATAAGAGTGGTAGCTGTCATGGATCAAATATTCTCACAGATCTGAATAGGTCTATTCTTGGCTGTTTGGTTCCCACAAAATATTCTTCAAGTTTAGCAGCAGCTTTGTGCTTTGCATCTTCACAGCTGCTGGTTGCAATTGGAAATCCGGACGATTTCAGGCAAGACAGTAGTAAGTCAGACACTTTGTTGTAGACATCGACATCCATGAATGACTGTGCCTCAAAAGAAGTCAACGTGTTCATAATTGGCTGGCAGTGAACAGATACAAATTCAAGTTCAGCTCTCAGCTTGTTAAGTTTATCAGTACTACAGTCCACTGTAATTATGTTGTTAGACTTATGTGCAGAATTTGACACCATTGACCATTCTATTTTACTGCACAGGCTTGAAAATGATGTTGGGCTTACAGGCCCCATGCTCGCTTGGTTTAGTTTTTATTTATCAAATCAATTCCAATATGTACAGAAATGTGCTGACAATACTCCATCATTATACACAGAAGTTCAATATGGTGTCCCGCAGGGTACAGTACTGGGACCTTTACTGTTTTCACTTTACATGCTTCCACTGAGATCTCTCATTAGGAAACATAATGTTAATTTTCACTCGTATGCAGATGACACCCAGTTATACCTTTCATTTAAATCAAATGAAGTTTCTCAGATGTTGTCTTTAATTAGTTGTGTTAGTGAATTAAAGGAGTGGATGAATGAGAACTACTTGTCTTTAAATACAGATAAAACAAAGATGTTAATTGTTGGAGGGAATGACGCTGATCACAACAATATTTTGTTATCATTTAACTCAGTTGGAATCCCAATTAATTTTACTGAATCAGCCCGCAATCTAGGAGTTATCTTGGACTCTAGCATGTCATTTAAAGCGCATATTACAAAGTTGTCCAAAACATGTTTCTTCCATCTTAAACATGTTAGGAAATTAAGGCACTTTCTAAATAAACAGGATTTTGAGAAATTAATTCATGCATTTATCTCTAGTAGGATTGACTATAGCAATGCAGTGTTCACTGGCTGTTCAAGCTGTTCTCTATACAGCCTCCAGTTAATCCAAAATTCAGCTGCAAGAATTATTACAAGAACAAGAAAATATGAACACATAACTCCAGTTCTTAAATCCTTATACTGGCTCCAGGTTAAGTTTAGGACTGATTTCAAAATCCTCCTTTTAACATACTGTATAAAGCATTAAATGGCCAAGATCCGGCTTACTTGTCTGAACTTATCATGACTTACAAACCTGAGCGCACATTAAGATCTCAAGATGCCAGTCTGCTTATGATTCCAAGGATTAATAAAATAACAGCGGGAGGTCGAGCTTTTAGTTACAGGGCCCCTAAACTGTGGAATGGTCTGCCTGCTTCTATAAGAGATACCCCTTCGGTCTCAGCCTTTAAATCTTGGCTGAAATCTCACTACTTCAGTTTAGCATATCCTGACTAGAGCTGCTGATTAACTGTACATACTGCATCTCTGTTATTAGTCATTAGCACTAAAACATAAGTAACATGACAGTTATAATTGAATACTAACCCTCACCTATTCTGTTTCTGTTCTCGGTACTCAAATGTGGCAATTGGTGCCACGGTCCACCTGCCAAGTTGTTTGCCTGCCTATGGTAAAGTCATCCCTGATGGATGATCGCAGGAATCATGGGAAAGAGGGGTCCTTTCATCAGATTGACCGGCTCAGCACTGTTTCAGCCATGGAATGGCCAAATGGGGGAGGCAGCTTGATGGATGAGGTCTCCAGGGGCCTCATGTATAACACCGTGCGTAGAATTCGCACTATAACATGGCGTAGGCACAAAAGCCAAAATATGCTTACACACAGAAAAATCCAGATGCAGGAATCTGTGCGTACTCCAACTTCCACGTTATTTCGCTACATAAATCCCGGTCAGCGTGAAAACTAACGCTCGTGCACGCGCCTTATGTCCCGCCCCAACTCCTCCCAGAATTATGCCTCTTTGAATATGCAAATCAATATAAATTGTCCTTAAGATCAGCCTTCTGTAAAAAGACAATGGGAAAAACACGGGGGAAAATATAAGAATTTCAGCGAATATCAAGTGGAGGCAAAGGAAAAACATACTATTTGTTTAATTAAACCATGGTATAATCAACAAAAGGAAGTTGAGTGAGTGACATAGCATGTTGGACAAACTTGAAAGCTCAGATATCAAAGTCGCTGTGAAAAACGAGTCATAGCTCACCGTCTGAGTGTCATATGAAAGCTTATTAGGGTACAGACAAAAAAAAATAGGCACTCAGTGGGAAAAAAGCATGAAATGTCAACTTCAATTTCGAAATTTCCACTTTAATCACATAGTTTATTTTGTCATTAAAGTAGAACATCATAAAAGTCATCTTAAAATCGTTTAATTAACTAGTTTCTCAAATCACATCGTAATTAAAGTAGCACGGTTAATGCTTTGTTTTGTATGTGATCATCTATGTGCTCTATGTGTGTGAATCACTACTTGCTTTTTAAACCAGCTCTCTTCCTCCGACTGGACACAGAATCCATTACATTCGTGATATTACAGCTCTCTGAATAACTTAAATACTGAGATGTATACATGATATCATTTTCATGATGATAGGAGTTAAAGCATGTTATTAAACATGGGTTTCACGGCGAAGTGATTGTGTGCGACCTTCGATGAAATTATTTATTGCAGCAGTACTCATGGGTGGCTTTAGACAGAGAAAGAATCATTGGCCCCTTCGCCCGCCAATGTCAATATGGTATCTTATGCACGGTGGATGGCCACGTCCGTAGCTGTGTCGTTATTTTCTCTTTCTGTTTTATATTCAGTATATATTGGCGTGGCCACCCCTGCAGTCCTTGCTTTTATTTTTCCAAGTAACCGATCGCCACACAATCAGCTCTGTAATAGATGTTAAGCCATCTGTATGCTTAGAGCACCGATTCTTCAAAACTTTTAAGGAACATTGAAATATCTTCATAATACATGTTTAATTATTCTATCCTTCACACCAGTCCCAGTGAAGAATATAGATTATTTCAATGAAGTTAAAGTTTTATCTGTATAATATAATAAACATATTTTGCTGCATTTCACCTTAAAAATAATATTGTCATCATATGTAAATACGCGCTTTATAAAGTGGCTCAGGTTGTGTAAAATATAACTGTGGCAAGTTTACAGATTGTATGTACATAGTAAAATATAACTGTAGTGCAAGTTTACAGTGGGGTGATTGTACTTATAAGTACATATAGTTCTACAAGGAGCAATTGATTAAGTGCGCTTAAAGTTCTTGGGATGAAACTGTTTCTGAACCGCAAGGTCCGTACAGGAAAGGCTTTGAAATGTTTTGCTGTGGCTGAAACACCGTGTGCTTGATACTGTATACTGATAATCCTCTTTCCAATCAGCTGCTGCTGTGATTCCAAACTCAGATACAATGATATAAATACTCCGAGTGGTGCAACTCCTAACGGGAGCAGCTGAAAGAAGAAGAAGAAGAAGAAGGTGCAGTTAGAGTAACAACGCTAAAGCAGTTATGGTATTTGGAATACTATGGCTATTCCCTAGACCATTGTATTGTTTCAAGTTAATTACAATTAGATGCATTACACTAATAAACAATATGCGGTTAGTTTCAGTGTATTTATAAAGCCGCATGAGGAAAATAAAAGAGTAACCACACAGGAACAGTAGCACTGCTTTGACGCTGTGTGCTGCCAGTCTGCAAAACCGAGCAGAGAACTTGTGTACGACAAGGTATGAGGTACCGTGGGAAAGTGTGTGGCTTTACGCCAAGTGTAAGTTTTATACATTGCGATTTGAACATGGAAAAGTTCTTACGCAACATTTCTGTGCGTACGCACCGTTTATACATGAGGTGCCTGGTTTCCTCATGACGCCTGGCATTCACACCAAAGAGTTCAGTCTTTGTCTCATCAGACCAGAGAATTTTGTTTCTCATGGCCTGAGAGTCCTTCAGGTGCCTTTTGGCAAACTCCAGACAGGCTGCCATTTACGTTTTACTAAGGAGTGGCTTCCGTCTGGCCACTCTACCATACAGGCCTGATTGATGGATTGCTGCAGAGATGGTTGTCCTTCTGGAAGGTTCTCCTCTCTCCACAGAGGACCTCTGGAGCTCTGACAGAGTGACCATCGGGTTCTTGGTTACCTCCCTGACTAAGGCCCTTCTCCCCCCCTGACCGCTCAGTTTAGAAGGCTGGCCAGCACTAGGAAGAGTCCTGATGGTTTCGAACTTCTTCCACTTACGGATCATGTAGGCCTTTGTGCTCATTGAGACCTTCAAAGCAGCAGAAATTTTTCTGTAACCTTCCCCAGATTTGTGCCTCAAGACAATCCTGTCTCGGAGGTCTACAGACAATTCCTTTGACTTCATGCTTAGTTTGTGCTCTGACATGAACTGTCAACTGTGGGACCTTATATAGACAGGTGTGTGCCTTTCCAAATCATGTCCAATCAACTGAATTTACCACAGGTGGACTCCAATTAAGCTGCAGAAACATCTCAAGGGTGATCAGGGGAAACAGGATGCACCTGAGCTCAATTTTGAGCTTCATGGCAAAGGTTGTGAATACTTATGTACATGTGCTTTCTCAATTTTTTTATTTTTAATAAATTTACAAAAACCTTAGGGAAACTTTTTTCACGTTGTCATTATGGGGTGTTGTGTGTAGAATTCTAAAGAAAAAAATGAATTTAATCCATTTTGGAATAAGGCTGTAACATAACAAAATGTGGAAAAAGTGATGCGTTGTGAATACTTTCCAGATGCACTGTATAATATAATATTACCTTTTAAGAAAATGGCAGTATCAACACTGGGTGTGATGTTGAGAATTCTCTTCTGTGATGATACACCTTGCAGTTGCTTACTGGATGCATAAATTGTGGACAAAAATGTATGATTTGACCAGAAAAGCAAGCATTGGGAATTTGGCTGCTTTCTCCTCCTCACCATGCAAAAGGGCTTCTACTGAGAGCAATTCAACATCCACTGTGTGCAGTTCCATTCTTTAATTATCTTCCCCACTTCTGAATCAGTATTGATGAAAGGTGTATAGAACGTTAATTCTCACATCTGCTGTGTTAAACACTTAACCTGCAGCCACAGCCTCATTCATGTATAGGACTATCCGTGGTTTGTGCCAACAACTTTCACCTTTATATCATTATAAAGACTTTGAATAATGTTTTTGTGAAAATTCATTCAGTTTGACATATTATAACTTAGTTCAAGTTTTTAAATCAGATTTTTAAATACCCTCTTTTTAATGAATGACATTTTTGTTTTTGTTTGTACTATCATGTGGTAATGTCATACACAAGATACATGATAAAAGGACTAATTTCATGTTGGCAGCATTTTGCATCACAAAATTTAATACAACAAAATTTTGTTTCATGCCTAGTAGACAAAATAGACATCTTTAATATATACTAGACTACCTAGCAGGATATGAACATCAAGAAAAATTTAACTTAGCCAGTGTTACTGTATGCAGCAAAAGTCCTTTTCAAAACATAAATCCATTGGTATTTCACAAATCAGTTATCATGTGTTTATTGAACCTGCTACTGATCTACAGTAAGTACAGTAAGTAAAGTTTCTTTCTGGGACCTTCAAAATGATTTGTCAGTGACATCACTCTGACACCTTATTTTAAGATTGTAGGTGGAGCATCAATCCATTACAGAGTCCTAGTTCGGAGTAGGAAAAATGAAAACACCAGGTGGATTATTTGTGTTAAATTATTACTATTGATCTTAAACATACTGTAGCAACAGCTTACCATGGTATATTTAGGTATTTGACTTTAACACCATAAATTGAACAAAAATACCAAATAACAGCTACAAAAGTTCAAGCCATGCAGTTTGAGATTAGATGAAACATTAAAATATTTTAGAACTGAAAATAATATATTTCCTAGCACATCAAGAAGAATACAATTTAACAAAAGTCAAGATAGTTTTTTGTTTGTGATTCTGGCCAATGCCAGGGAAAATGGCATATGAGTTACAGGATGATAATATTATCTAAAAGCTTGTTAAGGAAAAGTAAATTAGAAATAGGTTCAACATTCTTAAGAATATTCACAGCTTAATCTGCTTGCTTTAATAGTGGTATAGTGTGAACGGTCTGACAAAATGCTTCTTAATATTAAGATCGATGAATATCATTCATAGTAATGATTATCTATAATTACAGACTAGACAGTCAGCTTTCAAATCTTGCTTTGTCCAAGATAGCATGTGCATATATTCAAAAAGCGGGTTTGGTACATCAGGCAAATACCACAATATATTATCATATAAAAGTAGGATAGGGTGTGGTACTCTGCAACCCTGCATTGGATTAAGCAGATTTGGGAAAATTATGTATATTTTAGTCACTAGAGCTCATCAAAACTCTTTGATTCTGCAAACAAAAAATGCTCTTTCAACACAGACATAGAAGAATGTTTGAAGCGTCAGAAATATATATTGTTTAATTATTTTGTGAATTTTTCTTTATTGTATCCAGTATATTCACTATACTATGAGTGGAAAACAAATTCGGCCTCATTTAAGTATAAACAGATAAATGTTTTACTTAAAACAGCAGACCATCTTAATCTTATCTTAAGCAAATATTCACCTAATATTGCTTTTTATTACAATGTTAAATACTTCTCATAAAAGTGAACAGTTTAATGCTGTCCATAAACGAAATTAGAAAGTATGTAGAGGTTCAAACTCTTTACTGCTTTCTCCATGAGATTTAACAATGATGTTGTGTAAAATGCTAGGCTGAGAGATGCAGGAATTACTGCTTTACGTCAGCAAATAAAATCACTGATTTTCCATTCAACAAGTGAGCTAAAACCATATAGTTCTGACTTTGAATCAGGAAACTGTCAATAGTACAAACATTTCACAAATGTTTTGCTTAACAATTGCAGATACATTATTTGTGCCTTCAAGTTTAATAATAATAATAATACATTTTATTTATATAGCGCCTTTCCCATGCTCAAGGCACTTACAGAACATAAGAAAGAACGGCAGGGTATACAGTATATAGCATAGTACAAAGCAAATAAATAAATAAAGAAGATTAAGACAGTAAATTCAGAGAAAGCCTAACAGACAACAGAATTGATGGTCTCGCACACACACACACACAGGTTACATGAGCATCTTGACAGAGAGGTAAACTGAGAGAAGGGGAATGAAGTCAAATAGAGCTAAAAGCCTTCCTGAACAGATGAGTTTTAAGTTGTTTTTTAAAAGAATTCATGGAGTCAGCTGACCTGATTAATTTCGGTAGGTCATTCCAGAGTCTGGGCGCTATACAGCTGAAGGCCCTGTCACCCATGGAGTGAAGATTAGTGTGGGGCACAACAAGATTGCCAGAATCAGAGGACCTTAGTGGACGGGCAGGCACATAGTGATGGAGAAGGTCACTGATGTAGTTTGGCGCGAGGTTATTTAAGGCTTTGTAGGTTATTAGTAGGATTTTATATTCGATTCTGTAAGACACAGGGAGCCAGTGAAGACGGAGCAGGATGGGTGTGATGTGCTCGCTGCTGCTGGTTCGAGTAAGGACTCTTGCAGCTGAGTTTTGAATAAGCTGGAGCTGTGATATAAGATTAGAAGGGCACCTGCCAGCAGCGAGTTACAATAATCTATGCGGATGTGATAAAAGCATGGACAAGTTTCTCAGCATTAGAAAAGGAGAGGAAGGAGCGAACACGGATATGTTACGGAGGTGAAAGTAAGAAAGTTTCTTAATGTGATTTATGTGGTGGAGTAAGAAAGGGAGGAATCAAAATGACACCAAGATTCTTTGCAGTAGAGGCAGGTCTGATGAGATCACCACCAAGATGGACTGGGAAGGAGCTCATTTTATTAAGTTGCATTTTAGTCCCAATTTGCAGGAGTTCAGTTTTGTTGCACTTTAATTTTAAAGAGTTCTGCTCCATCCAGGTTTTAATTTCACTAAGGCAGGTTGTGAGCTGAGAAAGCTCTGATGAAGTTCCACTTTTAACATTGAAGTAGAGTTGAGTATCATCTGCATAAAATGATAGCCCAGTCCATAGCTACGAATAATATGGCCAAGGGAAGCATATAAATACAGAAGAGAAGAGGGCCAGGACAGAGCCCTGAGGAACTCCTTGTGTGACTGGCCGAGCTGGATCTGCTGTTGCCAAGACTAACAAACTCTTGCCTATCAGTCAGATAGGACTTGAACCACTGGAGGGCAGTGCCAGAGATACCCAGCATGTTCTCCATTCTGGACAGTAGAATGTCATGTCTGACAGTGTCAAATGCTGCACTGAGGTCTAACAGAATTAATATGCTGGTTTGTCCAGAGTCTGCTGCCATAAGCAAATCATTGGTTACCCGTAGCAGAGCAGTTTCACAGCTGTGCTGCACCCTGAAACCAGACTGAAAGGGTTCCATCAAATTATTAGACGTTAAGTAATTGGTGAGCTGGGAAGCTACAACACGCTCAAGAGCTTTTGACAGGAAAGGTAAGTGGGAAATAGGCGGAAATTGTTAAGATTGTCAGCATCAAGACCAGACTTTTTTAACATTGGGGTTACAGAAGCGATTTTAAAAGTGAGCGGCACAGAGCCAGTGTCAAGGGATGAGTTTATTATTGTTGTAACAGTCGGGATTATGGCATGAAGGCAGGATTTAAGTAGTGTGCTGGGATGGGGTCCAGTATACAAGTAGTTGGCCTCATCTTACAAAGCAGGTCATTAACAAACGCAGATGTGACTGGTGAGAACTTAGAGAAGGAGCTGGATGGAGTGGGAAAACAGGGAGAGATATAAACAGATGATGTATTTACGTTAGTTGAATTATTTAGATCTTTAATTTTGTTACGGAAAAAGTGGAGGAAATCCTCACAGACTTCAGTAGAAGAGGTAGTTGGGCCAGATGCAGGTTCGAGTAGTTTATTAACTACAGAAAACAAAACCCTTGGGTTATCGTGGCCACTTTCTATTATTCTGCCATAGTGGGTGTTCTTAGCAGCAGTTAGTGCTTCTCTGTAAGCTCTTTGGTGGTCAGAGAAAGCCTGGATGTGCACAGTGAGGCCAGTCAAGTTTAACGGTATAACATCTCATTAGTCAGTATTCTGAAGTTAGACAGAAATATGTTGTCTTTACAAATGTCTCCACAGAGACTTCTGTCAAAAATAAAGACATAGTCTAAGAAAATTGATTATGATGATGTTTGATGTTGCCTGTTATTTTGGGAAGGCTTAATGGTTGTACTGTTGGCCCTGAAGCCAGATTGTCTATATATCTATTTTAGCAATATTATGTTGCAAACTGTGAAGATGAAGGGTTTTCTGGTGCATGGAAAGAGGTCAAGCATAAAAATACAAAATGCAGCCTTCGGGTACCTCATATTCAGGTAAACATTTTTTCCAGCCACATTTTACTTACCTTTGATTTTCAGTCACAGTTGTAGCTGAAAAAGGCATTGTTTTAATAAATGTATCCTGGGAACATAACCACAGCACTGAAGAATCAAATAACAATAATTTGAAACAGTAAATACATCAATAATCCATAATGAAAATTTTGAATTTTAAATTCTAAATACAATGGAAGCCACAATCTTTGTAACATTCTTTAATTATGAGGTATACTTGATGGGGCTCATTATAATGTTCATATGTCTCAATTAAAGACTCATTTACTGACATTAAAACTTCTTTGTCATGATTTAGTCTTATTTAATAATTTGCTTGCTGTTACTTTAACCAAGAACTTGTGTGGCCCTCCACTTTAAAGTTTAAATACTATGAGATATAGTTTTCTCACACAAACTGAGGGCAAATTTACACAAGCATAATATGTTCTGTTGTGTGGCATTCTTATGCAAATTAAGTACTATGCAATTGGAGGGGCACGTGGGGTCAAAGGACATTAAGATTTCCCAAGATCATAACTAAGCAGCTATTGTTATAAACGTATGAAAAGCCTTAATCAGCCCCAAAAGCAGATGTTTCTTGTATATACAGTGATTAACAGTGCACTCTGTAAATACATCTGCTTTCAAAACTTCGGCATGCTGGAAATCATTATTTTCACAAGATATGCAAAACAAAACAATTTGCTGCACATAATAAAGACTAGGCAAAAATAAAACACAGCTGGCAATGGCGTTAACTTATAAGTAATAAATACAATGCTGCTTAATCTATTATTGCTTTTTTAATCTTAAAAGTCATCTGATTAAATTTTTGTTTACTGCCATCTTCCTTTATAGATAGCAAAGTAAACGTTACCAGCATTTCAATATTCTGTATCACACAAACTACCACCAGCTCCAAAGTATGAGATAATCTTTGATTAATATTCATTAATTTAATGAACTTTTTTAGGATACACTCATCAAAATTATTGACCATAAATTGCAGGTCTCCTGAAATTGGTAAACAAAATGTTGCTGATCCGGACAGGTTTGATTGTTTTTGAGATTTTACTAAATCTCCTGCCACACATTTCTTGCCAAAATTACATAACAGCCATTAACAGATTGATGAATGGGGCTTAAAGTGACCGTTAATGATGAATTATTTTTTTTAATGATCTGCAAAAGGTAGTTTTACATCTTTTGAGGAGTTAACATAAGAGGAACAATTAATATTTTTCTAATTTGTGCAAGTGACTCTTTAGGTAGTTTTCAGATTATATAATATTTTTGAATTATGAGTATTGTTTTTTGTTAAATTTGTTACTTCTGAAGTTAAATTTGAGGCTTCTCTGTGCTGCATTTTTCTTTGGTGTAGTTCTAAGGGCCAACACATTTTTAACAACAGTCACTCGATTTGCTATATGTGATACCCTCACACCAACACTTTTAAAACTGCCAAAGGTGTATTTACTCTGCTACTCAAATTTAACCTAATTTATCAAAACTTGTATTTATTTAAGTCACTTTCCAAAATAAAGAATGTAATATGGATTAGAGCAGAAAAGAATGAACACTTCTGATTTTCACATGGAATTGCAGTTTATGAGTTTTGTAGCCAGCTCTTTTTATAATGACCTTTGACTGCCTTTATTTTTTTGATTAGCCCTTTAAAAACTTTGAGATTTCTCCAGCATTTTCTCAAATTTTTGAAATAATATCATTACAATTTGCAGATCTCTTGCACCATACCCCTTATTCATGGCCAAGCTCACAAATCTTCTATTTGAAGATATTCCAATATTCTGCATAAGGCCTCTCAATTGCAGTGTACACTTAAGCAAAACCTTTCTTGTTTCGTAACCCATCCACCCTTTGGTTAAATTGATTTCTTATATTCCTGTTTCTTTCCTAAAGTCTGCAAAATTTATTAAAGCAACATACTTTTTGAAAGATTCTCACCTGTTACTTTAATACTAATCTTGTTTGCATTAAATTTGAAAATCCAGTAATCTGTGCATAACAAACAGGCCTTCCAGAAATGAATAAGCTACCATCTGCATGGCTGTGCAAAAAGGAAAGCTGTTTTTATGCAATATCTTGAAAAAAACAATGATATATGTTTTTGAGTGTTGTAAAAAGGTTTTTGGATTTTTGTCAAAATACTTAGACTTAGTAAAAATGACACGGTCAATTTTTATTTAATTTAAGCAGGTTTGGAAATACTGTAGGAAGGATGGAGTTCAGAAACTAAAACAAGAAGATGCACTCCCTGTTTTCAGTTAGAGTTCAAGGATATCAAAGAAACACTTTATAAATGAAAAAACTTGAACTTTAAACATTACTGAGTTTGGATATCATAATGTGTTTTATTGTTGAACTCTTATGAAAAAGTTTGTTTTATTTACACAGTAATACATTTCAGGGCCAACTTAGAAAGACTTTCTCCCTATGCTTTGCTGTCTGGCTTTTGATCATTTTGCACAGCTTCCCATAATAAAAATATTATAATTAGGAGAAGTATTTCATTCAAAATCATGAAAATACATTTACAGTTTCTTTTCCCTTTTGTACACAATAATCAATGCAGTTTCCTCATATTGCAATTTTAAAGGCAGAGCTCAGTGGCTGTTTCGAAACATATGTGACTAATGTATAGGATGACAGCAAAGGCTTCTTGTAACTGATGAACTTAATTTCTGTGGAAATACCTTCTAACTGAAGTTGGAATGCTGGCACAAATGTTAGTGGAATAAATATGTGATCAAAAATGAAAATTACTTTACTTAAATGACTTAACTTCTAATAAATTGATGGAACCTTTTTAGTCTTGTTTTCAGAGCACTGCACAGCTGTGAAACTGCTCTGCTTTGGGAAACCAATGATTTCCTTATGGTAGCAGACTCTGGGCAAAAAAGCATATTAATTCTGTTAGACCTCAGTCAATAAACATGACATTCTACCGAATGGAGAATATTCTGGGTATCTCTGGCACTGCTCTTCCTACGGTGGCCAAGAATTACCAAAGAGGCTATGTGCTTAGAACAGAACGTTCACGCTACTTAAGAACATATGGAAGTGGGTGGCAACAAGTCAAAGACAGAGGTGTGGCAAACTAAGAGAAGACAAGGGGTGTGCTTAAAATTCAAAGGGGTGAGATCTTTTAAAAAGGGGGATGGAGCGGATTAGCTGAGCAGCATTTAGAAGACAGCACAACATTTTTCAGAACATGTCTACTGGAAATAAACATTCATGCTAGAAATTACATCACACATACAATATTAAACAGCGGACAGAGCCTGGGTGAGCTTATGAATGGCTTCTTGAGAAATTTGTGAATGTTAATCAAAGCCATTAAATATTGCATTATGTGGATCACTATATATACAGCATTTTTTTTTCTGGTGAAATTCCACCTGCAAGACAAAAAGATGGAATAAAAAAATAAATAAAGATCTTAATAAACTTTTTTTCATTATTATGTGGTTTTTCATTTTTACAAAAATATGTTCATTATAACTTTGATATTACTATACTTTAAAATAATTATATATTGTAGTAAATAAATTTTCATTCTCTTCTTTTGATTTCCCTGAACATTTACTGTAGATTGCAAACAAAACTGTATCTCTAATTAACTCTACAGCAAGAAGACACGCTGTTACACTACTGTAGTGTTAATAAGGAACAAGGATGTAAGAGGGACGTTCAAAAAGTTTCTGTACATTTAGATTTTGTTTGGAAATGTTGATGGCAGGAAGAGTAGTAATTGGTTGTCTGAGAGTGTCATGTGACTGGGAAAATTGCATCACAAAGGAAGGTGATCTTGTAGAAAAGTGATGTCATTTGTTTTTGAAATTCTTACTAAACAGAGTTTTAAAAAGTGCAGAACCTTTTTCAATGTTCTTCGTATTTGTTACATTTTAACACAGTTTTTCAGAGTGTCGATTTTAGTAATTTAACACTTTTCCTAACAAGAAAGATCGTACCTGACACAAGTAGTAATGTTACAACGTCAAGTTCTATTGCAACTACCCAATCATTGGAGTCAGTTGTTATGTATATTGTTAAAGTAGTGCACATGTTTATCGTGGTCTTTGGCTGGCTTGTCATCCCGGCCGAAACCCCAAGGCCGCCAGATCAAGCTCTCCCTGCAGTATGGAGGTGCCCCGAAGACCAGCAGGGAGTCATGAACTATGTAGTTTTTATACAAGACCCTGCTGGATACCACAGGGGCCGCAAGAGGGAGCTGCAGGGAGGACCGAAGACTAATTTGTGCCCTATAACCCGGAAGTGCATCAGAGGAAGAGCGACGTGCTTCCGGCGTGAAAAGAAAAGGACTTGTACCTGACCCGGAAGTGATAAAAAGTCATGTGGACTGGGGATTGGGAACACTTCTGGGTCAGTGAGAATAAAAGGACTATGGGAGCTCCCAGATGGTGAGCTGAGCTGGGTGGTAGGGGGGCAACGCGTCTGGGAGTTGGAGGATTGTATTTGTGATTAGTGTTTGGTTATTTATGAGTATAGTGGAGGAGAGGGTGCTTTGTGCACTGTGGCGAATTAAAAAAGTCATATTTTGGACTTTTATCTGGTGTCTGGAGTCTTGGGCAGGGGTTCAAGGGAGCGATACAACCCTAATCTGTCACATTATATAAAGTTGATGTAAAGTGCACAGTGTACTATGAATTTTGTTTAAAAACCTGAACACTTTTAATCTGGTACTCTTAAATGGGCTACCTTAAAATCAATTGTTAAAATATTAAACACATATAAATAGGCAATATGGAGTAATAATATAATATTAATCATTGGGAATCACACCATTTATATTTCTGTCACAGGCCTAAAACTACTATGAATAAAGCCTCCGTATGTTACACAGATTTGCACAAAACTGAAATATTATAGACATAAAATTTGCCGTGACCAGAAGTATAGTAGTTACTAGTTCATCGTTTCAGTACTATATTGACATCAAGTGCAGTGACCATGGTCTAGAAAATTTTCATCAATTTAATTTAAACATGCACACCACTTTAAAAATACACAACTCTGTATGCAAATGATCGGGCTGTGGCAATAAAATGAGACAATGTAACATCTAGCAGGTGGTATTCTGTGTCTTCTCTTTATAAAAGCATCTTCCACCAATTGTCCAAAGTACAGAAATATAAAAAATAAAAGACTTTACATTAAAACAAAACAAAAATGCACCTTTGTATCTTAATAACACTAGTGTAAAAATGTTTGCTGTTTAGTAGGCTATGCTTGGTGTCATTTCTGGAATGGATTTTTATTTTTGGGAGATTTTAATTTCTTGCCACACCTTTGTCTGAATTGTTGCCACCCACTTTCACATGTCGTAGACATTTTGTATATTCTGTTAGAAACACGCAGCTTCTTTTTACTTCTCGTCCACAGTACCCTTGAGTGGTTTTAATCTTATCTGACTGATAGGCAAGAGTTTGTTAGTCTTGGCAACAGCAGGTCCATTTCATTGCTATAGTCACACAAGAAGTTCCTTAGGGCTCTGTCCTTGGTCCTCTGCTCTTCTTTATCTTCATTGTTTCCTTCAGCCATATTATTTGTAGATTTGGACTTGGTTATCATTTTTTTTACAGATGATAGTCAATTGTATTTCAGTGTTAAAAGTGAAACTTCATCAGCTCACAACTTACTTCGGTGAAACTAAAATCGGAATGGAGCAAAACTCATTAATATTAAATCGCAACAACACTGAACTTTTGCGAAGAGGCACTTATGCTAAGCTTAAACAAATGAGCTGCTTTTCATTCACTCTTTCTAATGATCTCATCAGATATTCTACTGCAAGGAATCTTGGTGTCATTTTTGATTCCTCCTTTTGTTATTTCACCCACATAAACCACATTAACACGCTTTCTTACTTCTACCTCCATGACATATTTCATGTTCGCTCATTCCTCTCCTTTTCTAATCCTGAGAAACTTGTCAATGCTTTTGTCATATCCTGCACTGAGGGCAGGTGCCCCTTCTAATCATCTACCACAGCTCCAGATGATTCAAAGCTCTGATGCAAGAGTCCTTACACAGACGTACAATAGCAAGCCCATAACATCCATCTTGCTTTCACCTTCACTGGCTCTATGTGCCTTATAGGATAAAGTACAAAATTCTGTTACTAACCTATACAGCCTTAAATTGCCTTGCATCGGACTACATTATTGCTCTCCCCCATCACTATGCTGCTGTTCACCCACTAAGGTCTTCTGATTCTGGCAATCTTGTTGTACCCTACACTAACACACACTCTATGGGTGACAGGGCCCTCACCTTTAAAGTGCCCAGACTTTGGAAAGACCCCCCCCCCTAAATTAATTAGATCAGGCAACTGAATTCATTCTTTTAAAAAAACAACTTAAAACTCTTCTGCTCAGGATGGCTTTTAATTGACCTTAACCTTCTGACTGTTTATTCAGTTTACCTCTCTATCCAGATGCTAAAGATAATTTGCATGTGTTATATAACAAACTATGTTATTTGTTCAGGTTTTACTTATACTATTGTAGTTAGTATTTTACTCTGGTTTATTGTCTTTTATTCTATTTAATGCTTTACATATCCTGTATTTATTAGTTCTTATTGTTCTATTCAGATATTATTTGTATTCCAAGTTATATATACCCTGCTGTTCTTTCTTAGATTCTGTGAAGATCCATGGGAAATATGCTATTTAAATAAAATGTATTATTTTTATTATTATTAAAAAACTATAGTGTAAAAATCTACAGATCAGAAGGGTGGTGTAAGCTGATGCTAACTGGAAGCAGCAATGTTTTTTGTCCATTTGCTTTCTGTAATGACCCTGAGCACAAAAGTAACTCCATATTTTTTTTTTTATAAATGACACATTCCTGATATCTTTCAATAAAGTTTTCATAAATTCCATTGTCGGTGTAGCTATACATACAGTAGGTGTTTCAAGTTTGTAATTTATATACAGAAACAGCACAGCAAAACTAACAACCTTTGGCTTTTTATGAAATGGTTGGTGACATTTTAGTTTAATTGAGTTTAATATCCTGGGATGTGCCAAGCCACTGCAGTCTAAAAGAAAGATTTTATTTGAGTTATATCAACAAGCAATGGCAAAACACATCAAGATAAACATTCTAACCAGTTTAACAAAGAAATTTCAATAGTGACTGCAACAAGTTCATGAATTATGAAACTATTGTGAAAAATTATTTTAATATTTATTTTTAATATAATTGTTGTGTTCATATTGCCACATTTATTTTTAAACATTATCTTTCTGTAGACAGTATCCTCTTAAGCCACTTTTTATAAGTGTAGTACATTTATTTACATATATTTGATGTCCAAGCAGGTTAGATGACTTGCAAAGATTTACACTGAAAGTCCAAAACAAGGATTCAGTCAGGAATCTTGTGGTTTCCAGTCCACTGCCTTAGCTCCTAAAGTACACGGTCAGACATTCATAAATAGTTTTAATTAATCGCAACCCTGCAAAGAACAAGTTATGTCAAGACACAATCTATAAAGAGTGAAAAATAAATGTGTATAATAATATTTAGTGCTTTCTTCTGCATATTGTTTTTATTGGTACTTTTGCCCTTGCTTATTCAGGCAGCCCTGTAATAGTAGCTTTCAGTAGGAAATGCCTTAAGTGACAGTAATTCAAGTCCTTTGACCCAGTTCCATCTGGTTAGCTCCTGACAAATTGCATCTTGAGGACTTTAGCTTGTTGATAGGTTCAACATCCATTACAATTTATATCAGCTTATTTTCTTGAGATGTACATGACATGTAAGCCTTAAAATTTTTGGATATTATGTAAGCCTACTAAAATACTCCTACTTAAAATTGACTTCAGACTGGTGTCTTTTGTGCTTTACTTGTATCAAAAATTAAGATCTAAACTATAGCTGTCATCATCAGGCCTGATTGTTTTCCAAACAACTAAATATTAAGATTCATATTGGACATGATACAGCTGTAATTCATCTTAGACCATGACTCCAACCTCTGATAACTTTAGCTTCAGTCAGAAAAAGCATACAAAATAGTGTTATACACGAATCTTCATGCCATAAATATAAATTAATGTATTGTAAAAGTGATTTGTGGACTTTACTACAAAATGCATACAAGGAACTCGAGATACAGGTATAGGTTGTCACCTGGAATACCTCGAAAAGGTGGAAGTTTCTGTAGATTTTTATTGCAATCAACACTTTTCATGAGAAGTTAAATGATGATTTATAACCCTTGCTTTCATCAATTTAGCTCTAGGAGGACCAAATCTTTACACTCACTTTCAACAATTTACAATGTGAAACTTACATTTTTAATTGTCTTGTTTTTCTGCACATAGAAAAATCAAAACAAAAAGAGAAAAAAATAAAGAAGATCTAGAATCATGAAAATAGTAAAAGGTATTGATTAGTACAGATGTTTAGACATGTGGGAGTGTAAAGCAAAAAAACTAAAAAAATGTAGAATATATTAAAAATAGTGAATTAATACAATGCTTTACAAATTAGAAGAATTTGGCTCTGGATTTAGGTGAATGATGAATTAAAACAAAAATTCAGAGTAAATGAAGCAAAAGTTTTGTTTATTATTTAGTACCAGTAACGGTGCACTGCACAATAAGGTGAAGTGAATACACTTGACTTGATCATATCTAGTTTTCATACTCTTTCTCTGTATGTTTAGCATTCATTTGCTCAGAGGTTTATGCAGGTTCTTTTCTCCAACCTGGCGGCCCTCTTCTTCTCTTCTTTTGTCAGCATCTTTTCACGTTAAAACTGATCAAGTCAGTGGTTGTGTTGTAATTACTTAGTACGTTTTCTTTAATTTTTCACTTAAACTGGCACTTAAGTCTTCAATCTGCCTCAAGAATGATTTAAGATACGAAGAGGTAGGGAAAGTGATGGCGAAGGTGGTAGGGATGAGAATGGCGCCTGTACAGATGTGCCGCATGGCCGCCCTGCTGGCTGCTACTAAGAGTTGATTCTACAATAAAATAAAATAAAAAGAGGAATTACCTTGAAGGTCAATCATCATCCCAAAAGCAGATAGAAGACGTCACATAGTATATGTGTATCAAATTGCAGGTCAATAGGTCAAACGGTTTGCGAGCTACAGGTGACTTAAAATCCTGGACAGATAAATGACCAGCCATGGTAGCGTATTATACATGAAGATTTATGTATTGTATATTTAAGTACGACTCTAGTCCTTGTGTTCTGCAGTTGGAACACTTCTCTGGGACCACCCTCAGCCATTATATTAATGTTGAAGTGATGGTCTCAGTAGTGTGTCATTGGAGTTTGTGGAGCAGAGATCTTCTTGTGAGTATTGTGTACTTAGGATGTTTTTGGGTTAATGAATTTTGCATCCATTTATTCAGTTTTACTGTTTTTCTTATTTTTGCATTGTCTTTGTCTTTCTTAAATTTTTGAGTAATTTTTTTATTAAATTCTTTATTTATAAAGTGTCGTGATCTGAGGAGTTTCTACAAAAAAATTCTAAAATGACGCCTCCAAAGCAGCTGATGAGCCAGTCCTCAAAATGGGTAACTGGCAGATGTAGTTTAATGTTTTAAAAACTGTTGCAAAAAGCCCCACAAGATAAAGACTCACCATCAACCTTCAGCTTCTATAATAAAAACGGCAAACAGAGAATCTTCAAAATTAATAAAAGATTTATTTCACAAAAATACTCAAGGCTCAAATCCTCGAGGCTGTGAGGAGCACAAAATGGCACTAAAGGAGCTGCCTTCAACAATAGGCAATCCAGTGCCAAAAATTCCAAATTCACAAATCCCAAGAGAGGTCAAAAACAGCAAAAGAGGTCAAAACACACTAGATGAGCAAAAGCAAATCAATAATCTGATAACTCAATTTGTGCCTTTTATAGGGTTGAGGGCAGACTTTCAACAGTATGGAATTAGTCAAAATTCTTCAATAAATAAATATTCCATGAAAATAGTATTCATGAGAAAGTTAAAATCCAATAAATATAATAAATAATCAGTTAAAACAGTGGTTCTCAACCTGTGGGGTGGGACCACTAGTGGGGTGCGAAGTAACAAAAAGATGTGAAAAAAAGAAAACAAGAATCAAAAATATGAAAAAAACATCTGTTGAAATCAAAACAAATTAACAAACTACATTCTGATACTAGAACAATAAATATAGAGTTAGATAAATGTCGATAAAAGTTAAGTAGGTATAATAAAATATGCATCTACATTTCAAAAAAATGTTAGGGGGGTGCGATTAAAACTGTTATGAAAACTCAGGTCGCAAATACTTAAAGGTTGAGAAATGCTGAGTTAAAACCAAGGATAAAACTAGAAGCAGAATCTGCCTTTGTCACAAGCCCCATTGTTACTCTTTCTCTCCATCTTCTCTTACCTTTCTCACCCACCTCACTCATATGCTCAGTAGGGCAAAACAAATGCAATCCTGTTATGACTCCCACCAAGGCCACTTTCCATGGGATGCGCTGCCTCTCCTGTCCTACTACAATCCCTTGGTATCTACAGGACCCTGGAATATTTGATTGCTCCTGCTATCTGCTATTCTTCAGGAGAGACCCAGTCTACTTCTGGAGTCCCTGTCACTCAGCTCCTTCCTGGAGCTTTTCTGTCTACTTTACTGTCTTCTTTTCTGTCTGGCCCCCAACTCAATTCTGTTCTCTGTCTTTCATTTCATTGAAATTTCTCCCTTGGTTTTTTTTTTTTTGCTCCCTTACTGTCTAGCTCAGGCTCTTTTATACAAGTGGATGTAGACACTTTGCTTAATAACCCATGGAAAATCAGTGGGGAACAGCTGAGCTGATCATGTCTGAACATTAACAAGAAATCAGCTCACTTCCCCACTGAACTACCAGCTGACGCACTCAATGAGCATTTAGATGCACAGTTTTCACTTTAAAAACTCTGTACTGCCATGGATCCATAACACTCTACCATATACAGAGATGGATAGGTGGCCCTGCCTCATGGGCAACCACCCATAAAATACAAGTAACATGGTAGAACAAGAAAAGATACATAAAAACTAAATAATGCACAAACTAGCAAAATCACATATTACAAATAATAAACATAAATAACAACATTAACATAAGCAAATGAATCAAACGAATAAACAATGAAAAAGTCTGCTCCACTGACAGACTGAAGAGATCGTTCCTCCCCCACACTATGCGATTCTTCAATTCCACCCGGGGGGGTAAACATTAACATTATACAAAGTTATTGTCTGTTTTACCTGCATTTTTATCACTCTTTAATTTAATATTGTTTTTTTATCAGTATGCTGCTGCTGGATATGTGAATTTCCCTTTGGGTTTAATAAAGTATCTATCTATCTATCTATCTATCTAAGAAAGAAAAAATCGGCAGTGGTCTCCCCTAGACTTTCTCATATACTCAGATATGGGGATGGATATTTGAGGAGTAATGATTATTATGATTAGGAGACAATGATTATGTTTTTATATTATGTACATTAAAGAACCATCAACAATCAAATACTTGTATGCAAAATTTGGTTGACCTAAGTGAAAGTGTACTCAAGTCATCATGTTTACATACACACACACACTCACACACATAGACATAATTCCAAAAATGGTATTTTCGGGTAAGTTCTAAAATATTGAGATTCAATAAAATCTTGACATTGAATTTTTGGACGATTACAGTGTTTTCCCTATACTTCCTACATGAGAAGTTAAATAAGAGGAATTTGAACACAAGCCACAGGAGGAGTCCTGGCTGAAGCATAGCATTCTTCATGGCCTTGTCTGTCAAGCCAGGCTTTTTTTATTGTTTCTTCTCTTTTGGGGGCATTCTTGCATATTACTGCATATTTACTGTTTTGTGTTGGTGTTTCACAACAGCAGCAGTCCTAAAAGCAAAGTGATTATGTATGTAATTTTTTTTTGTAAATGGCGCACAAACTGATTTCTAATGATGATTCAAAATGAATAAATAAGAACAGCATTATAAAGAATAACAAACCACGAGTTAAGGCCTAAATTTGTGTGTGCACATTTTAAGTACTGAAAAGCAATATGTGTCTTTAAATCTGTTTCACATTCTGATGATTATTCTGATAGTGACACCTTTACGCAGTATTGTATATACCTCTCGCATAAATAATTGTATTATGAGACTTGCTTAATCCAGGTTAGGGTCACGGGGGAAAGGAGCAATAGCTGAAAAACAGAAACAGTTGCCTGTTGTGTTATTCTTATATTCAAGGCTAATTTTCCTGACAATAATATTCTCTGACACATCTTATACCTAGGGAACAAACTGGATATTTTTCATTCTATACCCTGCTCGACTGTGCATCAGAAACACCATGTCTGATTATTGGATTACAGTCATAACTTAGAAGAGGGAAAGTGCTTTGGGATTTGTTCAAGTCATGTATCAGCAGGAATATCTAAAAATAACTACAAAGAGATTTTTGGGTGAACTACAAAGAGAATGACAATGCTTGAACTTGCTAGTATTCATAGAGCGTATTGTACTGCGTCAAATGTACAATACATGAAAAGCATTCTACAGGATGTACAATGTTACTGAAAGTACTGCTATAATGCAGCAATTATAATGTAAGATAGAACCCAGTAAACTGCCAGTAATGTCTTATAGAGTTCCTAAAGGATGTACTAATGGACTGTAAAGTATTGAAACTTCCCTAGTTGTGAAAGGCAGCAATTTTCTCAGAAAGGAAATGTCACTTTTTCTTCCTATAATAATTTTAACATGAGGACAAGAAATAACCATTTTATAAGGTGAATTCCTACTCATATGGCTTCACATGTGAACCTTGGCCATGTATCAGAAAGTTCCACCCAAATTATTAAAAATATGTATGTATTTCATTATTAAATTTAAAAAATACACATCAGCTTTACAATTTAATTAAATGCTGTGAACAATTAAAGAGGAAATAATAATGGTGTATTATATTGTACATATAACACATTAGAAGGTACCTTTTTTTTCCCCAGGGGAAAATTAAGCTTTTACAGAAGCTCAAGAAATAGTATAACAGACAACAACAACAATAATTCATTGGCTAAAAGTACAAAATAGTGTGTCAGAAAGAGGTTGTGTAGCACTGTCATAATAGCTATCAGTTTTCTCTTCATTCTCTTCTCTGCCTCTAGGTCAAGTGTGTGTCTTTATACCTGAACCTGCATTTGTAGAAGGAAAATGTTTATATTAGCATAGAGAATAGCAAATTAACATAAAGAGCCATAAAAAGTAACTAAAAGCTTCTAAAATATTAAGATTAAGCATAAATTAGAATGTTAAGCAAATATGATAGGTCAAGCAAATAGTTAACTAAAAATCAGTTATATTGCATTATTTTTTAAGCTTACAGCAAAATATCTAGTCTGGGAAAGAATAGAAATTGACACATCGAAACCAGCTTCGGACAAGATAAGAGTTTGAGAACACCTGTGATTCAAGGCTAGGAAGCTAGGAAGCGATAACACAGAGAAGATGGCTCTGGAAGACACGTAGAGAGACCAGATGGATTGGTGAATCAGCAGAAAAGGAACAAAAGGCTTTTGCTGTAAGCAAGGTCACACTGACATAATGCATGAAGAGAAAATCTTAGTAAATTCAGGCATTAGCAAAAATATTAGAAGAATATATTAGAAATTAACTTTAGTGTAGAAATTAAGACAAATCAAGCATGCCAAGCAATGATTAAATGAAAGCACATACTATATTTATTTTTAATTAAAGCTTAAGCTTCAGGTCACTGTTATAGAAAAGTTTGGAAGGTTTAAGAAAGGAAATGATGAGAGGAAACCCATATATGGAATTGAAGCCTTGGCCAGTTAGAGAAAATGGGAACAGCATAGAAAAATAAAAATACCATGAGGGGGCCAGTGATAGGAAAGTAAGGAGATAATAAGGGTTCCCATCGGAACTCAAGGTTCGGCCGGACAGGATAGAAGGGAGTCAGAGAAGATGGGCAAAAGAGCTCATTCGAGCAAGGTCAGAAAAGATAGGAAATGACATAAGAAAAGCCCAAAGATGGTAAGAGGAAGCCATCCACCCAGTCTTAGACCAATCAAAATAAGCCGAACAGACACCAAGAGGAATAATGGACAGTAAAACCAGGTGCAGAATGAGCTAATCAAACGAGGTCAAAATGATAAGAAATTGTTATAAAAACTTCAATTGCTGTAATGTTCAGGGCTCAATCTCATTCGGCCAAATTGGGTTGAGTCCGTGTTGTTGATTTATTGCAATAAAGCCTTAAAACTCTGTCAGTCTATCTCGCGTCCTAATAGCCTTTATTTTTAGGTAAAAAGCCTGCTGATGATCAATTTTTCGCCACGACACATTTTTATTTAGCTTGTTCATTCAGTGGGCCACTTTTGAGTGATGTTATTGGCCAGTACATTACAGCATAGAAAATTGCTTTGTTTATTACAGGGCTACACAACATGCAAAGAAGGTGTGAAAACATGCCCCCGGACACAGACAGACAGACATCAGAATGTTCAAAATGCACGTTTTATTCACTTCACAATACCACAATGCCAGCAGTCTCAGTCTCTTTCACTTCTCTATGACCGTCACTCCCCTCCTCACAAGCTTCGTCTCCTTCCTCCCAACTCCGGCTCAGCTTCTGAAGGGAGGCGGCCCCTTTTATAATGACCTGGATGGGCTCCAGGTGCTCCGTCTGATGTCACTTCCTGGTGATGCAGAAGTGTCAGGAGAGCACCCAGAAGCACTCCGGGTGCCCCTGGGATTTCTTCCGGCAGCACTTCCTGGTGTGGCGGAAGTGCTGCCATCCAGAGTTACAACCACGTCCGGGCGACCCCTGATGATGACTCCGTCTTTGTACAGGGTTGAGCTGCACAGCTCCATGACCCCCATGCATTCCAGAGAGGCCACCCTCCTCCACTCTAGGAAAAATATTGTCCCATTTCCGGTCCCCTGCTTCTTCCAGCATCCCGGCACGGACATGTCCCTGGGCGTCTATGACAAAGCTCACTATCCGAATAAAAGGAGTCCAATCTCAAGAAAAAAGACCTGCTCTGACCTTACTTATATAGTGTCACTAGACCAGCCCAGCCTGATACTGATGTTGTCCCCAAAGTTCTTATAGCAATGCAAAATTGACTCCTTGAATAGTGGTGGGGAGTAGAGACCCTTTCATGCAGTGATAATCAATAACCAGTTCCTTGGTCTTTGCTGATTCTGAATTGAAGGCAATTCTCTTTGTACCAAGAAACAAAATTCTCCACCTGACTCCTGTACCGTGGGCTGACATAAGGGTAAATTACATCCCTTAAATATTTTATTATATTAAATGGTAATTCCATTTCTTGTGTTTTGTTGATGGTACCTAAGGAAATAATACCACTAGTGAGACCTTACTATGGCTATGTAATGAATCAGAGAAGATAATGTCATTAGTGGTGCACTGAATTTATCAGGAGTAATTTCTGTATTGTAAAAAAGTATTGTTTCATTTTTGATATCTGCTTTTTTTCTGACATTTTGTGTTCTGTCTTTGAATTTTTGATATTGGACTGTGTATTGGAACTTGGTCACTTTGGATTGCATTTCATGTAATTTTTATTTGGTCTTTTTGTTCATTTTGCTTTATTTTCCTATTTTTGTTAATAAAGCTTCATTTACAAAGATTCTCATTTTTACAAGCTAGAGTTTCAACACTCTCTCTCCCTTAAGAGACATTTTGATATACTTATATTTTGAGGAAAGTTTGTATTTTTCAACTATTTAAGCCAGCTTCCTCATTTTTCGGGGCCTACTTAGGCCAAAGCCTACACATAGCAGTTGAGTGATTAGCTGGATTGGGCTCGGCCTTTTTTGGGATGGCCAGTGAAGGTCCTGGCCTGTTTTTGTCACTGTTTTTGGAGGCCGTACACTCCTTTTGCCATGTCTATGTCACAGTCTGACAACAGAAATAAGCCTCCGATATTTGAGTGATATGAAAACTGCAGCGGAAACAAAGTGGTCTTTTACAAGAGGACAATAGTCCAGCACTAGCCTCTTGATGATTTCCATGATGTTTGCAAGCAAGCAAATTTTATTTATAAAGTATCTTTAAAAGCAACATTTTTTTATCCAAAGTTCTTATATAAAAAAGTGTGTTTTGATTCTATATTTAAACACTATAACAGAAGGTGCAGCTTTAACATTGAGGGGTAGGCTGCTACTTGATTGGCACAATCCCCATTATGTTTAAACCAGGATTGAGTTGGTAAGATCAGCTGATGGTTGAGTGAGTGCAGAGCAGGGCCACAATATAAGGTGGGGCAAAGCCATTAAAATATCTAGAAACAGTAAGTAAAAGTATAAAATTAATCCTAAAATAATTTAAGTGATCACTTAGAGATCTGTACATAGACAACGTCTTTTCATCCTACGAACAATTACATTCTAAATTTCACTTTCCAGCAACACATTTCTTTCACTATCTTCAAATTAGAAACTTTGTTAAACAGAACCTGCCCAATTTTTCTCACCTCCCACCTCCCTCTATGCTGGAAAATATATTGATCAACTTCAAGGACTTAGGCAGCATCTTTGCAATTTATAAAACCATTTTACAGTCCCTCCCTTTCAAAGATCCAAGAGGTCAATGGGAAAAGGATCTCTCACTCAACATCTCAGAAAAGGAGTGGAAGGTAGCAATGCAGAGAATTCACTCAAACTCCATATACACAAAGCATACAATTATTTAACTCAAAATTATATATCGAGCACATCTGTCTCGCATAAAATTGTCCAAAATGTTTCCAGGGCAAGATCCAACCTGCGAACACTGCAATCAAGTTCCAGCCTTACTGGGTCACATGTTTTGGGC
Organism: Polypterus senegalus; assembly: GCF_016835505.1. NCBI lineage: Eukaryota > Metazoa > Chordata > Cladistia > Polypteriformes > Polypteridae > Polypterus > Polypterus senegalus. The sequence continues at coordinate 191,159,309 of NC_053157.1, read as the reverse complement.
CTGCACCAAATTAACATAATTCTGGACCAACATTTCTAAATGCCTTTCAGACATCCTTGGTGTCACAATCCCTCCCAACCCATTAACAGTTGTGTTTAGTGTTCTTTCAGATGGGCTTAAAGTGGAGAAGGACAAACAAACCGTGATTGCCTTTACTTCACTATTGGCACACAGACTTATCTTGCTCAACTGGAAGAATCCTAAATCTCCCCTTTTAAGTCAGTGGGTAACTAATGTTAAATACTATTTGAAATTGGAAAAAATCAAATTCTTACTTAGAGGATCTGTGCAGAACTTTTTCAAAACCTGACAAGATCTAATCAATAACATTTTAGAATAAGCTTTTAAAGCACTGAGTAAGCAGATTCTCTCCCTATTCTTTCTTTTTCTTCTCCATTCATCTATATTCATTATTAATTTATCTATTTACTTATTTTTACTAGGTTTAAGTTTTATTTTGCTGCCCATGCTCTCTTTCTCAGGGGTGGGGGTTGATTTGTTTTCAATTCTATTCTTGTAAAATTGATCTATTTGTATGGAATGTTGTGTGATTTCAATAAAATCAATAAAATTAAAAAAAAAAAATAATCCTAAAATTGTAGCGGTGCTACTGGGGAATGAAACATCAACTCCCAGCTTGCTGGGGACAAGGAGGCCAGTTCTATAGAGGGAGAGAAGTCTTTTGTGTTTCATGTCTGGAGTTGCCTGTTTGCTTGCCTTACCATTTTGCTTCCTGTGGATTCTTCTTTTGTCCTAGATCGTCTCCTGTTTTGGGTGCATGCACTGTCTGGTGTCTTCCTGCTGCATGAGGACTGTTTGAGGATTTGTTGTCACCCTGCAAAGAAAGAAAAGCTCCTGATCCCATTCACACAACACCATCTCATTAGGAAATACCGGTAGGACTGACCTCTCCATTCATATACAGTGTGCTGATCTCCGGACTATCTACTTCCATCACTTCATTTCGTCATTTGCCGTTTTCATGCATTTCATAGTGTGTGATTTTTGTCAGTAATTTGTGGTTGCTTAATTTGTGTTGTATAATCTAAAGGGAACTGGAGCTGGGATCATTGTAGTTTGTATAGTTATATTTAGTTTATTATTGTTTAATACAGTCTTTTATTTCTGTTTTACTACTATTTGTTTTTTTTTCCCTCTGTGAAGGAGTGTGTATGAGGGGCCAAAGCTGGGTGCGTTCCTGGGATCCCCACTTAAAAATAAATACATTTTATTTATAAAATTATTGTCGTATCTGTCTTATCGACAAATCTTAGCTGAGTTTTAGTCTGCTACAAAATGAACTGGGAGCCAGTGAAGGGAAGCTAAAACCAAAGTAATGTGAATTCTTTTCTTCGTTCCAGTCAATAAGATTTCATTCAGTACTAGAAAAAGATGTAACAAGGAGGACACACTAATTCCTATATTCAAAGAATTACAATAAACTAAATGGGAAGATATAAATACAAGGATCACTTTCTGTAAATCAGTAAATGACATTCTAAGATGAAAAAAGCTATCCTTGATGACCAAGATTAAAAACAATTAATTTGATGCCAAAATCAAAAATCGCTCCCAGATTTGTAACATGCAGTTTGACCTCTACTGGCAAGTACTCTGGGCTTTTACAGAGTCTTGCAATACATTTAGAGGGACAAAACAAGATTGCATCTGATTTGATTTCATTCAACTAGAGAAAATTTTTTGCCAACCACCATTTAATATCCTCCAAGCAGTCAGACAGCAGGAATTGTTAGGTGTCACATAAAACTAAAGTTGAATATCATAAGCATAGAAATTAAAGGAAACATTGTCTGTCTTAATGGTCTACCCTAAAGGTAGCATATAAATTGAAAAGAAAGCAGGCTTTAAAATAAAGCACTGAGGTACTCCGTATTAAACAACAATAGGTAAGGAGAACTGATTTCCAGTATTGGCGAAAAAAGGTTCTGTGATTAAGGTAGGAGAAAAACCAGTCCAGTGCTGTTCCCTAGATGACAACCTAATTTTTAGGGCGAACATGTCAAAGGCAGTAGTCAAGTCCAGTAAAGTCAAAATGGCACAATTGCCAGAATCAACAGTAACAAGTAAGTTTGTAACTTTCAAAAAAACAGACTCAATGTTATGAAAAATTCTGATTCCAGAACATCATTATGACCATGGAAAGATAAAAGCTGATAAAAAAAAAAACCTTATCAAGAACTTTAAAGAGGAATAATAAGTTAGAAATAGGATGGACATTACTAAAGGAACCAGGGTGTAATCCATGTTTTTTACGCACAGGATAGACCATTTCAGGAATGTCCTCCTCCTGGATTTGAACCTGTACAATGAGATTATTTGATTTACTGAGAGTTGCACTTACCTCTACACCATCTGAGTTGGTGTTGCAAACCCAAATGATTTTTTAGGATTTCTACAGATCACTCAATCTACTGTACTTACTGTAAATTTCAGTACAAGTGCACTGTACATCAATGGACAAATTCCTTTTCACACATTTCCATTTTTTTATAACCCAAGATCACACCCAAACTTGATTACATTCCAAATGTTAATATATACCTCGATATTTTACTTTGTCTTTGTTACATTCCTATTTTTTTCCAAACAAACACCTTTTAGATGCTCACGCTAGAATAATAGGCAATACCTGATAACAAAGAACATCACAGAACAATTTAGAATCAACAGTACAACAAACCTGCATGTCTAAGGACTGCGAGAAGAAACCAGAGAAAATGGAGAAAACCGACACAAGGAAAACATGCAAACTCCATATAGGGCACAACAAGTATTTGAATCTCACCACTGAATGGATTTCAAAATCCCACTGTTACCAAAATAGCCTTTCCTTTTCCTCTCTGCCTCTCTCTTCTCCCCTTCCTCTCCGACACATGCTCCATTGTCTAGCAGTCAACTAAATATAAAGAAGCCTCTTCAGTTTCTTTTATATTCAGTTGACTGCTCAAGTGGAGTAACATTGTAGAAACTTACTGGTTGAACCCTATCTGACAAGCATGTCTAATTCATCCATTGTGAACCTTTCCCCCTTATACTGTATATGTATACTCCAAAGATACACTATAATGTGATAGTTAGGGCTGTAGCAGCAGTTCCTGTAGCCTAGTGGTCAAAATATTTTAAAAATGATTGGCCATGTACATTGTGACACTGGAAGTCATTGGTTCAATCCCCTCTTCTGACACTTGATGGTTAGTTCTTTTTTTATTTCAGTCTAATGCCTCTTACTGTATTTGATTGACATCGGAAAAAGAGCTTCTCAATGAGGTTCAGAAAGGGAGAATATGGTGAAATGTCAACAACAGAGAAGGTTGGGTGTTCCAGAAGCCAAACCTCAATGTCTGCCACCCCATAAAAAGTTACATTGAAAGGCACGTCTATTTCATCCATCACACATATATATGTATGCAAACTCTGACCAGGCCCGCCGGCAGAAATATTTGGGCCCCAGACAACTGGGAGTGCGTGGGCCCTCTGCCTTACCCCGGGTCCCCACATGCCAAACCCTTCAAATACGTATACAAAATGATCAAAATGTAGTTTATCCGACAGTGACAATGCTGCATTTATGAATACCATACTTGATGAGTTAAGCCTTCTCGCACATCAAAGTTGGACTGCGAGAAGGAAAGCCAGTGCTAACGGAAGATCGTAAACACACAATCCAAAACAAGTCAGATATCTCATGTAAATTACACACTTCATTCAAACCATACTAACTCTTCTAAAAATAGTATTTCTATATCAAAACTCTCCATCAAAATATCACATGAATAGCTAATTCTAAACATCAACTACAGACTAATAGGAAAATGCAAAACAATGCAATCCATTTTGCTTTTCAGTATCCAGTGAAATTGTTGGTATCCACGTTTAACTCTGTGGTCTGCTGCTTATGGATTAAATACAAGCTGCCTCTCCCTCTTTCAGAGTCTTTTTGCGCTTCTGAAAAAACACATGTTTACTCATCTTTGTGTATTTTTTGTGAAATGTACTGTGGTATAGCGGGTCCGCAGCTACAACAAAATATGGCCAAGTTTTAAATCCATAAGCCGTGTCAGTCTCTGTGGGCATGTGATTAAGCCGCTGTGCCTGTGGAGACGGGTGTACATACACTCACCTAAAGGATTATTAGGAACACCATACTAATACGGTATTTGACCCCCTTTTGCCTTCAGAACTGCCTTAATTCTACGTGGCATTGATTCAACAAGGTGCTGAAAGCATTCTTTAGAAATGTTGGCCCATATTGATAGGATAGCATCTTGCAGTTGATGGAGATTTGTGGGATGCCCATCCAGGGCACGAAGTTCCCGTTCCACCACATCCCAAAGATGCTCTATTGGGTTGAGATATGGTGACTGTGGGGGTTATTTTAGTACAGTGAACTCATTGTCATGTTCAAGAAACCAATTTGAAATGATTCGAGCTTTGTGACATGGTGCATTATCCTGCTGGAAGTAGCCATCAGAGAATGGGTACATGGTGGTCATGAAGGGATGGACATGGTCAGAAACAATGCTCAGGTAGCCTGTGGCATTTAAACGATGCCCAATTGGCACTAAGGGGCCTAAAGTGTGCCAAGAAAACATCCCCCACACCATTACACCACCACCACCAGCCTGCACAGTGGTAACAAGGCATGATGGATCCATGTTCTCATTCTGTTTACGCCAAATTCTGACTGTACCATTTGAATGTCTCAACAGAAATCGAGACTCAACAGACCAGGCAACATTTTTCCAGTCTTCAACTGTCCAATTTTGGTGAGCTTGTGCAAATTGTAGCTTCTTTTTCCTATTTGTAGTGGAGATGAGTGGTACCCGGTGGGGTCTTCTGCTGTTGTAGCCCATCCGCCTCAAGGTTGTGCGTGTTGTGGCTTCACAAACGCTTTGCTGCATACCTCGGTTGTAACGAGTGGTTATTTCAGTCAAAGTTGCTCTTCTATCAGCTTGAATCAGTCGGCCCATTCTCCTCTAACCTCTAGCATCAATAAGGCATTTTCGCCCACAGGACTGCCGCATACTGGATGTTTTTCCATTTTCACACCATTATTTGTAAACCTAGAAATGGTTGTGCGTGAAAATCCCAGTAACTGAGCAGATTGTGAAATACTCAGACCGGCCCGTCTGGCACCAACAACCATGCCACGCTCAAAATTGCTTAAATCACCTTTCTTTCCCATTCTGACATTCAGTTTGGAGTTCAGGAGATTGTCTTGACCAGGACCACACCCCTAAATGCATTGAAGCAACTGTCATGTGATTGGTTGATTAGATAATTGCATTAATGAGAAATTGAACAGGTGTTCCTAATAATCCTTTAGGTGAGTGTATACGGGCCGGCGCAAGGGGAGAGAGAGAGATAAAAGATGTAAAAGAAAGAGAGGGGAAAGAACGGGACGGATGATGGTGGTTAATAGATGGTGAAGGGCAGTCAGAAAGAGAGATGATCAGTCCACCTATTTGGAGAAGGCAGCTTGAGCTGGGGCTCCGGAAGGGAGCGCAGGCTGAGGCGCTGTGGGGGCTGGTTCGCCCCACTGACTAAGCGTGTAGAGTGGGGCGAGCGAGATGTAAGACCTCCCAGTGGATCCGAGGAGCGACTACGTGAGGAAGACGGGAGGTGTGCCAACTGTTTTGTCTACAAAGTACAACATTTCTCACTTGCTAGAATGCTCTTTATTTTTTAAGTCTCGAAATCACCACAATTGAAATAGCGCGCTATTCTCACACATGCGCAATCACATATGCGCTCACTTTCCATGCGCGCATGCAATCACCACTACAAACATCATGTTATCCAACATTCCCCAGTGGCTCCTGTGCTGGTGTAAAGCATGACAGTAGGTCAGGTACTACACTTTCCCATCCTGGCTTAAACTCCAGTTGGAAATTACATTATTGTAAATGATCAGACCACCTATGTAACTGGAGGGGCTTGTGTCCTGTTCCAGATGTTGACAGCAAAGAAGTGAGAGCCTGATAGTCTATCCTCAGAATGAACGGTCTTTCATTCAACTAGATATGCCATCGCTCACAAGCCCAAATGCATGCTAAAGCTTCACGTTCCCCTGCAGAGTATTTTTGTTCAGTCAGGCTCAGTGCTCTGGAGGCAAATGCAACTGGCTTTTCCACCCCTTCTTCCATCTGTGACAAAACACCTCCCAAGGCCAAGGCAAAGGCATCACAAATAATAATTGCCATACTCTCTGGGTTAAAATGAGAGAGAATTGGTGCAGTTGTGAGTTGTTGTTTCAGGAGATGGAATGCTTCAGTACATGTAGAGGTCCACTCCCAGGGTGCATCCTTTTTTATGAGCTCACGGAGTGGGGTTGTGATAGCTGAATATTGTGGCAAAAAACATAAATAATAGGATGTCATGCCTAAAAATGAAGCAACTTCTGCAGCTGAACTGAGTGCAAACAGCATTCACATTGAACTACAAGGGTTTAATACCTTCAGCTGATAAATGGAACCCAATAAAATCAATTTCTGATGCTGCAAAGATGCACTTCTCCTCATTTAAGGTGAGGTTGTGCTTTGTAAGCTGCTGTAACACACGTTGTAGCCTTTCATTATGGACAGAGAGTGTTGGTCCATGCACTACGATGTCATCCAGATACACACATACTCCTGACATCCCAGCCAAGAGTGATGACATTATTTTCTCTAAACAACTGGGTGCTGAGCAAAGCCCCAATGGCATACAGGTATAACGGAACTCCACAAGGTGTGTGACAAATGCAGTGAGATCCCTACTATCAGGATGTAGTGGTATCTGCAGGTAGCCTTGTTGTAAGTCCAGTTTAGTGAAAACAATGGAACCATGAAATTGAGATGTAATCTCCTCAGGTGTTGGTAGTGGGCAATTACTAGATTGAAAGTCCAGGGTGATGCACTAACTAGTTCTATAATCCCTTCATCCAGAAGCTGTTTCAACTGTGCAGCAACATCATCCCTCAGTGGTAGTGGGGTTTGGTGCAGTGGCTGAATGACAGGAGGTATGGACGGACTGTCTGGGCTTGTGCACAAACTCCAATAGGCATCCTAGGTCATTAAACAGGGCAGGCCATTTCTCCACCCACGGAGAAGTGACTTGCAGGATTTCTGCACCATTGTGATCGAGAACAGTAAATCCGAGTCTGAGGAAAAGGTCAATACCCAGAATACTGGCTCCTTGCTTTGTAACATGAAAGTAAAATTCAGAAACAAATCTTGTTCCATATCGAACATGTAACAGCAAAGTTCCCAGAATATCAATGTTAGTGTGCCCATAACCAGCCAGAGCTGTAGATGGCCTCTGCAAAGGTAATTGGACTAAAATTGCTTGTATGCAGTATAATTACGAAGAGACACTTTAGCGCCCGTATCCAAAAGCAAAGGTATGCACACATCCTATATATATACTGCACTGAAACGCCTTGAAGTTAGGAGAATGAGACTGCACTGCATGGATGGATGCTGGTGCTGAATGTGAAGATGAAGGCTGCCCAGATGCTGGCACTTGGCACGAATGACAGCATCTTGCAAAATGGTTCAATTTGTTGCATTTTCTACATCTCTGACCTCTTGCTGGACAATTTGAGTCCCTGTGCTGGTGATGGTTAGATCCACAATTTCCACAATATTGTCCTGAAATATTTGGGGTTTCTCCGTGCTTGCAGGACTGGGGCAGCTGTATCCGCATGGGTATCACTGAAAGTGGGCTGTAACGTCTGCGCTGATAAAGTAGGAGCTGCTGTCAGCTGTGCCACGCTTTGCACTGCTGATTCAACCTGGCATGCAATTTCTATCGCTTTTTCTAGTGTGAGTTCATCAGATTTCATCAATAATCTCTCCCTCACAGGTGTACTATACGTTTTCTCTGTCAGCTGTTCTCTTATCATCTTGTACTGAAGCTGACCAAAATTGCAGTGACCTGCTAACTCCCATAGCATGGTTGTATATTGTTGGATTGACTCACCTGCCAACTGGCTACGCTGACGAAAGTAAAACCACCATAAAAGGACTCTCTGTGTTCCAGAAAAGTGCTTCTTGAGGGCCTGAACTGCCGCATCATATAAGTCGGTTACCCCCAATGTATGAAAAACATGCTGCCCTTCTGTGACCAGACAGAAGGAGCAAGATTGCATGCTTGCGTGAGTCAGGTACGGTGTCCAAGCCAAGCACGATCAGATAAGTTTGAAAAGATTCAAACTAGCGAGTCCAAGGCACAAAAGGATCACTAGGTAAAGGTAAGAAAGGAGGTGGTGGTGGCAGCGAAAGTTCAGCCATTCTCGTTGCCAAATGTTGCGTCTACAAAGTACACCATTTCTCACTTGCTAGAATGCTCTTTATTTTTTATAAGTCTCAAAATCACAACACTTGAAAGTGCACACTCTTCTCACAAATGTGCAAACACATATGCACTCACTTTGCATGTGTGCCTGCAGCTACCATTACAAACATCATGTTATCCAACACTGACCTCAGACCAAGTCAAGACGTGGGGTCGGCAGAAAGGAGTTTGTGCTGCAGAGGCTCCACCGGCAACGCCTGTGATGTGTGAGCTGGGGTGGCAGAAGGTGGTGTGCTGCAATCGGGTGAAGAGAGACTGCATTTTAACCTCTATTTTAACAGATTTATTTATTATGGATTTTATCTCCACGTTTCAGGGATTTTATGGATTTGTTTTTTTTTAAAACATGGCACAATGGACATTTTTGGTTTTACTTTTGTTTTGGATTGTTTTTTTTTTTAATAAATGCACCTGAGCATTTTACACCATCCCCTGGTGTCAATGAGATTTGTCCTCATTTGTCAGCTCACTTCGGTCATAACTATCGACGGTGTTGGTTCAACAGACTCCCATATGGGAAAAGGGAGTCTGTAGGGGACTGACATTGTCACATGTACCATATCTAAATCTACAGGTACTATAAGTATTGTATTGCAGAGGCCATAGTTACATTATGCCAGCCACGGTAAAATGCGACACATTGGCCCACACATGTTGGCCTGCTTCTCTCATGTTCAAGCCATGGTTGATGACATGGTCAACTAGTGTTGCCTGCATCTCATTTGAGACCCTTTGTCTCCTTCAACAAGATCTTCCTCTTGCTCTGTGTCTCTGCCTTCTCCTCTACTTCCTCAGTTGCCTCCATGGTGCTCCGTTGGGTAGCAAGTAGGCGCAGAAGCTTCATCACTTGTTTTTGTATTCAGTTCACTGCTCAGGCTCAATAATAATGTGGAAACTCATTAGTTGAACACTGCCTGACAGCTTTGTCAAATTCCTTCATTGTGTGGCTTTACCCTATATATATGTTACAGGCCAAACCCAATTTGAGGACAAAGTAATTTAGACTAATATATTACCAGCCAAACCCAATTTTAGGTCAAAATATGCATATGCATATGCATATGCATATATATATATATATATATATATATATATATATATATATATATATATATATATACTACCACTCAAAAGTTTTACAGCATCTCAGTTTTTCTTCACATTTAATGAGCTGAAATGAAATCAATGACCTAAAATGCTGAAAAGAGAAGCTGTAAGCTACCAGAGGTTTACATTTTAAATTTAGCTTCACAAACACTGAAAAATGAAAATATCAGACTATTACAAATAGGCCTTCTTCAGGGATCAACTAATAGGTTACCACCTAAAGATGTTCTGCAGCAATCAAGGTAAATTAAGCTTTTCAAATTGAAGCAAACAATTTGCACAGATGTTTCAACTTCTGTTGATTACTTAAAAAAACTTTTGTCTCTCTTAAAGCAGAGTTGGAACAGACTGCATTATTACACCTTCTGATGTTCTGCTTGGACAATATTACATTGGCAATAGTGTATATGCACATTCTGAAGGAACTATCTGTTATGTGTATTGCAGCAGTGGTAGCTTTGTGTTCACATTATTGTACATATTTGGCCATGTACATTGTTGGCCTGGTGGTCTGTTGCCACCTTTATGTACTTGTTTTTTTCAGTCTAATGTTTCTTATTGTAAATATGATATCATTTATCACATTGAATGGCACTGGTAGAGAAGTGTGTAGAAAAGCTCTGAAGTGTTTGTTCTGTGGAGCTCTGTGCTATGTTGCTGATTTCCAAATGTAGGTGTTATCTAACAGCATGAAGAAAAGGTGATATGAGAGTTCATTATACTTTATACTTAGTGATTTTAATATGTGCAATCAGAAAACATCATCACATTAATGCAATATTATTTAAAAATGAACAGCATTAGATCATGTGTAAATTTATGCTGGCACTGTTGTGGCTCACCTTGCAGAGGAACTTTGTCATCGCTTCTTACAAGAAAAAGCAATGGAAAAAGTAAAAGAGGATACAACATCAACAAGCTTCTGTTTCAAGACCACCACTTCCCCTTGGAAAGCAAACTCAGTCAGTGTCATGCGCTCCTTCAGTGTAAGAGGAACCACAGCATAGAGAGAAGTGTGTACATTGCAACAGGTACACATGTCGTAAAAGTAGGAAGGATGGTCCTTGGGTGTGTGGGACCTGTTAACATTTGAATTTGACGATTGTATATAACTGACCTATCTGCACTATTCTTTCCTCTGAATGTCCTGGAGTACAAAAGAAATAGTTCCATGCATCAAAATGTGGAGATTGGGCAAGTCAGTGTCAGTGCGGCTTTGACCTCATGGACCATAAGGTGCATACTAATTCAGCGTGAGCAGGAACACTCAATAAAACTAAATAAAAAAATTCAAGTGATGGTGAGATATGAAGAAGGCAGATTCACCAGTGTTTGTGTGTCAGCTTTTATCCTTCCAGATCAGAGAATTTCCAGTTCCAATGTCTCAAAACACCACTTACATCTACAGTTATTCCCAGTTTCAAATAAAAATTAACGGTATCAGATCTGTAGTGGTGGTGGTGGGGGATTGTATCGTGATTGTGACTGAGAGAATAAAAAACGCTAACTTTTACAAGTACTATAAATTTACACCGACTATTACAGACGCAAATCAACGGTATGTGTTTATTGTATAGTATTAAAAATAAGAGCAGCTCATTACTCAAAATGGTAAATTTGGTAGGTAGCCAGGATTGATCTGGCGACCTCTTTATTACAAGTCAGCAGTTTTTATCGCTGCACCACGGAAGCTGTCGTAGTACGCTTGCACCTTTTTTGAACATGTATATTTGATATTTGGACTTCAGGCTTCACAAATTATACATTTCATGTTTACATTTTGTCATTTATTACTTAAACATGAAAAACATGTGTTTACATAGATTGTTGTAGAACGGAACACACATGAAATGTATGTATTTCAAATAACAATATATTATTTACCCCCTACAACTCCAGTACTTCACTCCAAGGTAAACACTGAGAACCTTCTTTGCAAATTGAGCTGCGGTGGTGGGTGAGGGGATGGGATAGCAGGCTGCTTGTGTTGATCGACACATTTACAAGACAAAAGACGCTGACGGAGAGGTGCAAAGAGAGTTAAGGTGGGTTGATACTATGAGCTTTTTCATAGGCTTTGGTAATTCTAGTGATAAAGTTTGGTGCACAAATCCTTTATCAGAGATTTGGATGATGGGAGTTTTTAGTTTGTTTCTTCTTTTGGTAAGAAATTTGGCCTTTGTTTTAGGATTACAATTTTTGGTTTGCGTTTAGGATTTGTTTGAAAGATCATTTTGACTTTTGAGTTACAAACTTCAAATTTGTTTATACTGCATTTTTTCACCTAGTTCTGTTCCCTGAAGACAGAACACTATGAAACTATCTCCAGACAACAACACTATCACCATCTCTAACACATATTGAGTTTCTTTACTCCAGATTCTAACCTTGACATGTGAATGTCACATCACAAAAAGAGCTTTGTCACACTGGGTGTTATTTTTCCACCCCTGTTCAATGGTCAGACTGTGGTGACTGAATGTTCACTATGGCCTTGTCTTTCTGTTTGTAGCAAACAGGAGTGGAAATTGGCATATTTGTCCTGCCTAGGGAGACCAGGTGGCAGTTAGGATTTGATTTGGGTTCAGACGATAAACAAGCCAAAGTCAAAACCCAGGTAAAAAAGTACACTAAAATACACTTAATTTAAGTGCACTTATTGTGTTAAAAGTGTGCTATTTTCAAGCACTGATTTTGTACTAAGTGTGCTAATGTAATATCATTAGTGTAACTAAATAAATACTTAAATACAACTAGGTGTACTTGAATGTGCTATTTTGAGACACCATTAAGATGTACTTAAATATGCTGAAGTACACTTTTTTTATTATTTCCTTACTTTCATAAATTAACTTTGTTTCTAATTGAAGTATATTTGAATCCACATTTTAGAGACTTGTGAATTCACATATATATAGAATATATAGGAAATATAATTATATTTCAATCAAAATGCAAGGATAATACATTGAAAACATATTTGTGATACAGTATTTTTCAAATGTATTTACAACTCAAATATAGAATAGTTTTTGTATACTATATCCAAAAATTGCAGTAAAATACACTTAAGATGAACTTAATAATCGTGTTTAAAAGTACACCAAAATTGAACTTATATTTAAAGCATTCATAGCACAGTATTAAGTAATGCACTAATAACACATTTTTATATATTTTAGGAGTAGCACACTTTGTCTGAGTACACTTAATATCAATTTAAGTATTAGTGCAAATTAGCATATTTAGATTACATATACTGAAGTACTCAATGTATTTTAATTAATACATTTGCATTATATTTTCTTTGCACTTATTTTTAGCACACAAAAACAATAATGTGTTAGAAACGTACTTTCTAATATTAACGTATATTTTTAGTACAAGTAAGTATATTTTATTTTTACCTGGGAAGCCTGAAACGTAGTAGAGGAGACAAAGCTAAAGGATCTAAATCAAGAATTCTTAAGGAAACATACAAAAAAAAAGTCTATATTGCAGTCCTCAATCTCGGATAATCAGAAAGTGCATGGCACAGACTGTTATACTGTTAATCTGGTGACATCACACATTGTATGCTATGGTCATCCTTCAGTGGCAACATTTTACAAAGAACCTAGCAAATGCTGGTGCCTATAAAAAGAACAAAATGGTGTCGGAAAAGATTTGAGTACTTTGCAGATATATTAAAACAGCTCCAAAACAAAAATGTTAATATTAGAAAAGAAATCAGCAACCTAACAACCCTATAAAAAAGTCATGAACAAAGTAGAGAACAATTATAAAAACAAATTACATTAAATCATAATAATAATGTTCTGATGCTTTAGCTCATCTGCTTCAAAGTCTATCATGATGTGCACCCCGCTATAACAACAACAACATTTACTGTATTTATATAGCACATTTTCATACAAACAGTAGCTCAAAGTGCTTTACATATTAAAGAATAGAAAAATGAAAGACACAATTATAAAACAAAATAAATCAACATTATTTTAGCTATACCCCTGCTCACCACCACTTCTGGCTCTAACAATCATATCACAGTGAATTAATTTGGTTAAACACCTCTTAGACCTTTTTGGACAGGTTTGGATAATGAAGTAGATTAACTAAATTTAATGTATGTTACGGAGTCTCTGAAGTCCTTGAGCAGTCCCTACAGTATATGTGTTTTGATTGTAAAAGATTGTTATGGTAAGAATAATGTCCCACTTATTCTCCATCTGCCCGTCTATGCTTCATGTTGCATGTACTGTAAATATAAGTATATGAATATTTCAGTAGAGCAGAAAGCTTTCCAAAAGAAACTAAAGACCCACAAAAAAACTTTATACTCACTACTGTCAAGAGCCCTGTGTTATGTACATCAAGATGTAACACAAATACATACCTAAGATCCTGAATGATAGCCTCCAGAAAAACCCTCATAATCATCAGTAATAAGAAACAGTTGTGTTTTTTGTAAGGTGTTTTGTATATACATTAATGAGAAACTGACATAACTCCAAACCATAGCTCTTGTTAATTACAATGTTTACTTATACTTGTTCCAGTGCTAATTTATTACGATTTTTGAAAACTGTAAAAGAAAAGAAAGCTGAAATGCATAGCTATTATTGAACTGTCATGAAATGACAGATTTCAGTAAGGTATTGATTGACCTGTACTGGAATTTTAATGAACAGACTAATGTCTTGCATTCATTTTTGTGAGCATGTGTATTTCTCTTACAAATCACAGGGCAGATTCTGTGTATAAAAACCATTGGGGGTTTCAGTCACACTATTGCTTTTTCCCTAATTTCAGTCCCTAATTGCACTTTCTTACATTTCAATTCTTTCTTTCTAGGAAAATTATCCTCTTTGATCTCACACATTTCATAATAACACCACCACTCTGACATTATTATAGTGATTGACATTGTGTCTGCATGTTGCAAACTATGTACATTCAAGTGCATGCATGACATTATGGTGTCCACTTTCAACAAATGGGACACAGAAACACAGTAAAGTTGAAATTTCCTTACAGTATTTGAGTTAATTCTGATTGTAAATTTTGTACAATGAATTATACTTATAATAATGGTATAAGCAATACAAAAGCTACTTATTCTTATATGTACTGTATTACATTTATATTTATTTGCTTAGCAGAGGCTTTTATCAAAAGTGATTTACAAAAAAGGTCAATATAATCAAGTCTGTGGACTGTCTGGGAACAAGTTTAACAAAACAAGGGTACAAAATTGATTTCCACAAGTGAAAAGCTCAAAGCAAGCTAGATACAATTCCCAGATTTACACAACGTAACAGTTATCACTTAGACAGAAATTTCCCAAACACGAGAGCCTTCAAACAGTTCTTGAACACATTGAGGGTGTCAGAATTCTGAATGGAGGTGTGCAGCTCCTTCCATCATCCAGGGACTACACATGAAGGATCTGGACTGAGGTTTGATACCCACAGAGGTGGCATCAACAGATCTGAGTGATCAAGAAGGAGCACAGCTAGATTGCTAATTTTTATTCATTGTTTCATATTCAGTAGATAATCTGTGACAGCATGATTCCTGGACATGCTGCTAGGGCATTCTCACTTAATGTCACCCACATGATACAGAACATTCATCCATCCATTTTACAACCCGCTGAATCCTAACTACACGGGGGTCTGCTGGAGCCAATCCCAGCAAACACAGGGCACAAGGCAGGAACCAATCCCGGGTAGGGTGCCAAGCTACTGCAGGACACACACAAACACACCAAGCACACGCTAGGGTCAATTTTGAATTGCCAATCCACCTAACTTTGGACTGTGGGAGGAAACCCACACAGACACGGGGAGAAATTGCAAACTCCACGCAGGGAGGACCTGGGAAGCGAACCCGGGTCTCCTAACTGCGAGGCAGCAGCGCTACCCACCGCGCCACCCATGATACAGAACATCTGATCTTAATTTCAAATAATGAAAAAAAAAATAATGAGAGAAATTCATTTTCTTAAGTGATCAAATAAAAAAAAACATTGTCTAGTATGTTCAACTTTTTCTTTGCAAACGCTGGTCTTTAATTTCTTTACCTTTGCATCTTATTACTCTCTTTGATTTTCCATCCATCCATTTTCTAACCCGCTGAATCCGAATACAGAGTCACGGGGGTCTGCTGGAGCCAATCCCAGCCAACACAAGGCACAAGGCAGGAACCAATCCTGGGCAGGGTGCCAACCCACCGCAGGACACACACAAACACACCCACACACCAAGCACACACTAGGGCCAATTTAGAATCGCCAATCCACCTAACCTGCATGTCTTTGGATTGTGGGAGGAAACCGAGTGCCGGAGGAAACCCACGCAGACACGGGAGAACATGCAAACTCCACGCAGGGAGGACCTGGGAAGCGAACCCGGGTCTCCTAACTGCGAGGCAGCAGCGCTACCCACCGCGCCACCCATGATACAGAACATCTGATCTTAATTTCAAATAATAAAAAAAAAAATAATGAGAGAAATTCATTTTCTTAAGTGATCAAATAAAAAAAAACATTGTCTAGTATGTTCAACTTTTTCTTTGCAAACACTGGTCTTTAATTTCTTTACCTTTGCATCTTATTACTCTCTTTGATTTTCCCTTGAACCTCAACTTTTTGATTTTCTTCTCTAATTTATGTGTTTTAATAAAGGATCAGAATGGTCATAACACTGTCAATATTAATAAAGACAAACCACAAATTAAAAATAAACTCAAATGAGCAGACGCTAAAAGTAGAAAAATCACTTGTTCTAGCTATGGAAGAGACTTTCACATTTCAGTTATTTGTTAAATAAGGTGAAATATCATTCTTTTTTGTACTTTACTTGTAGATAAAAGCAGAAATTTCTTGGAAGAAATGCCCAAATTAAGATTACATGTATTTTATGAAATAGTGTTGGGAAAAAACAACCATCTGCTTGAAGAGGTAGGTTACCTTTGAACAGGGGTCCTCAATCATGGTCCTGGAAGGCCGGAGTGGCTGCAGGTTTTTAATCCAACCCAATTGCTTAATAAGAAGCACTTATCACTCAATACTTCTGCTTCATTTTAGTTGCCTCGCTCGTTAAGATTTTGAGCCTTTATCACTTATTTTAGTCTTAAACAACTGTAGTCTTGTTGTTTAATTGCTCCTAATTAGCAATAACAAATGACAAAAGAGAGCAGCATTTCTCCATTTAGCTTGTTACCATTTACACCTGTGTGTATTTATCATGCACTGTTGAGTTTAATTAAATACTTGGAAGGAAAGTGACGAGAAAAGAGTGAAGGACAAAGATATTACTCCTCCATTTTAGCCTTCAAATCATCTGGATGATATCCTTAGAAAGGGGGCCAAAATCTAGTTTATGAGAATGACCTGACATAGCAGAGTTAAAGCACTAACAAGCCAAGAAATTAAAATTATTGCCAAGATTTACTTTCTAATTAAGAAACCGGGTTAGAACAAAAACCTGCAGCCACTGCGGCCCTCCAGGACTGGGATTGAGGAACCCTGCCTTTGAAGAAAAAGTGAACTAATAACAGAGAACTGAAGAATAGATACATATTAAAATTTAACAGACAAATGCTACCAGCATAAAAAATTTCAGTTTTAACTTATAGATATCCTATAGGAAAAGCACTGTCTCAATTACTGAAGAATAAAAATCACAAAGAATTTTTAAAATCGAAAAGTAAATTCTTCCAGTTATTTATTTGTCAATGTTGATAATCAAAGTCATTGTCACAGGGAGCCAGAGCCTAACCCCACAGCATTAGCTGCAAGGTAGGAATCAAACCTGGACAGAGCATCAGTCTGTTACATGACACGGTCACACAGTAAATCTCAGCCCCTCACTCTTTTCTCTTCCATTTCTTTCCAAATGTACTTCCTGGGCAGGTTTGATGAGGTGCTGTTAGTTCCTTTATCATTTGCATTTCATAGCTAATTAACAGCCAGTCAAGAAAACAAAAAGCAGTTAAAAACAATGAATGTTGCAGTTTATGATTAAAATCATTAAAAAAGAGTTAAAGCAAATTAACTAAGATGAATCACAAATTGGCTTGTGAGTAAGAAAATGGATTTCAACAAAATCCTGCAGCCACTGCAGCACTTCACACCTGAACCTCAGTACCCCTGCTATAAACCTTACCTTTTGCAGAACTAACAATAATCATACTGTGATCTATATTTTCAATGCTCCTTTTCCCCCAATATCTTCTTTTTACTTCCTATACCATTCAAAGATGTATATTAACAAAAACACAGCTGAGTATGCTAATGCACATAATTGGCCCCTAATTACTGACAGTATGTTCCTGTTGCAGGTGTCAATTTGCACATTATTGAAAAAACACACATATAACATGAAAGGAGATGGCTTATACAATGTCAATTGTCAGCTTATCCTCACAAATGGAAAACAAATTATAAACTGGTGAAAATAACACTAAAGGATAGGAGCTCCTATGCTCTTCAAGAGATGGTTTATGTTGAGGACTATTCTGTCTTCTTTGTGGGAAATATCAGGTAGCATTAATAATTTGAAGTAACAGATTTTGCTGTGCTGCTCGCGGACATCTTGTTGTGAACAAAATATTCTAAACACCAAACAATTCGATTTGCTAGGTAAATATGGCAAATTCAGAAAAAAATTTCACATTTTGTTTTAACAAATCAAAATAGAGACAATAGAAAACTCAGCTATTTTTATGATTATGACATGTTCATTTCAATTTCATTCAATTAACTCTTTTAAAACACAATGAAAATCATTTGCTGCTTGTCGCACATGTACTTTGCACAGCAGACACAAATTACTAAACACAGCAAAATTCAATAAAAATAAATAATTAAAATATTTAACAGTTCCATATAATATCATATACTGTATGAACATACAACATGTATCAAACAGATTTTGTCTTAATAAAACAGTAAATAGTGTGGATGCTTACATAAAGGAGTCTTGGCCACAGTACAAAATATGATTATATGGCAGTTAACTATTTATTGGCCTAGGATCAGAAACTGTATGAAAGTTTGTTGGTATACAATTACTTTATCATTTTCTGGATGTCAGGAGTAACCAGTTTATTGCTAGGTTTTATGAGAATTGTCAGGATAGAAAAAAGATTAGTTCGAATCATTTTAAACTAATCTTCTTGTTCCTCTTTGTGGGGTCAATGTGCTTGATCAACTTTCTCCATGCAGCTCGATCCTGCACCTCCTCTTCAGTCAATCCGTTTTATCTTCAGATCTTCTTTCACTTTATCCAGTCAGTAAGTCATTTTCCAACCCGCTACATCCTAACACAGGGTCACTGGGGTTTGCTGGAGCCAATACCAGCCAGCACAGGGCGCAAGGCAAGAACAAACCCCGGGCAGGACGCCAGCCCACCACAGGGCACACACACCCACACACCAAGCCCTCACTGGGGACAATTTAGGATCGCCAATACACCTAACCTTCATGTTAGGTGGGAGGAAACTGGAGTACCCGGAGGAAACCGATACAGACACGGGGAGAACATGCAGGGAGGCAGTGGCGGTTTTTGATATGGGCGACATGGGCCGTTGACCAGGGCGGCATTGTGCTGGGGGCGGCATTTTGGGCATCTGCAAAAAAAAAAAAAAATTTTACTTTTTATTTTTGCGTGAGCCCATGCTACCCTGACATCACGCCAGGGCATTTTTGGAATTGCATGGGCACCGATCGGTTTTCTATTGCCCATTTGCGAGGAGTAAGGGCACCCTCCATTTGCGAGGTGTGCTTGCTGCTTGCAGAAAAAGGAGGAGAGGGGCGGGTCGGCGGAGAATTCTCTGGCTGGCATCTAATAACCAGCTCGCAAAATTAAACAAAATAAAAACAAACAAACACAAAAGCACCAGACATTATGATATAGACTTATAATTGGCACCGATGTGTTTTCTAAATTCTATCACACTCATATATGCGGGAACTGAGCGCGAGGGCCCTCAGTGCGCCTGCTTGCTGATACTGCTGTGCTGAAGGCTCACACACAACCTGTCAAAAGGGGAGGGGGGTGGGGTGCTTCGAAATAAAGCACATTTCATTCATAATATTGTCAATCCAAGCCCATTTTGTCACAATTATTTTTTCCTGGGTTGTGCGAAATCGAAGAAATCGTGAGATGGGCGCTCCTTGCGCGAGTAGCATACAGCAGAGTGCAGCAAACAGGAAGAATAAATCCTCCTGTCTGAAGCTGACGCCAGGTCAATGCCTGTGCTCTCTCTATTTTTTATCACAGGTTAGTAAATTCAGCATAATTGGAGTGCACATTACTGGCTTTAAAACGGTAAAATATTGTCAATGAGATTTTGAACATGTTGATAAAATGATTTGAGTTAGTAAGAGTTTTTTGTATGGATATACATGTTTGCGTGCTAACTTACTAATGCAAATGACTCGCATAGTGGAGAGTGGTAGGCGGGGAAAGTTAACCCGAAATAATAAACTGACTGCTGCTCTGAGAGAAAAGGTTTATGTAGTTGTTAGTGACCTGGTGAACTGATGACTGGAGATGGTACTAAAGTGAAAATTCTTTACACTGTAACGAAATATTTTGGTGCTTTATAAATGTAAAATTAGATTTTGTCTCTGTTAGACATTACATTTCCAATAGTTTGTTTTATTGCACTGTATTTTTTTCATTGTTTATTAGAGTGCTGGGGGGCGCTGGGGGGGGTGCTCGCCCAGGACACCAAACAGGCTAGGACCGCCCCTGCAGGGAGGAAACGGGAAGCGAACCTAGGTCTCCTTACTGTGAGACAGCAGCGTTACCATTGTGCCACCATGCCGCCCTTCACTATATCCATCCACCACCAAACTGGCCTCCGTCACTTTCTCTTCACCTGTACTTTCATTCCCATCACTCTTTTGCCCACATACTTATTGTCTCTCCTCATCACACGTTCATACCAATTCAGACTACTTTCCTGAACTTTCTTAGCTATTGTGCCTCTGATTGTCTCATTTCTTGTTCTGTCCTTTTTTATAACTCCACACATACATCTTACCATTTAATATCTGTCACATCTAACTTCTTCTTCTCCCTTTACGTGCAATGTCTCAGCTCAGCTGGTCTTATCACTGTCTTAAAAACCTTACATTTAACATTCAACTTAATTGTTTGATCACACCGTATTCCTGATACCTTCTTCTAGCTGTTCCATCCAAGCTGTACTCTTTGGGTTATCTCTGTATCTAATTTTGTATTTTAGGCTACCACTGATCCCAGATATTTAAATTTATCTGTTGTTTTCAATGAGACTAACATCTGACTGCTGATCATCATTAAACTTATTCTGTCTTTTTCCCATATATCTTCAATCCTCTATCTTCCAAAGCCCCACTACATTCTTTCAACATCCACTCCACTTCCACGTTTCTGGTGCTATACAACACAGTATCATCAGCAAAAAGCATACAGGTGAGGATTGGTCTTTTAGCCCATTACTCAACACATCCATAAACAGATAAAAGAGGTAAGGATTTAAAAAAGATCCTTGGTGAAGTCCTACTCTAACTGGGATCCCGTCTGTTACCCCAACACTGATTTAAACCTTGTTCCATCATACATATCCTGGACAATCCTCACATACTTCTCTGGTACTCCTGCCTCTCTCATGTATCTCCAGACCTCTTGAAGTGTCACTTGATCATAAGCCTTCTCCAAATCAATAAACACTATATGCAAAGCTTTCTGTGTTTCTCAATGCTTCTCCATTGGCTGTTTAAAAGCAAAAACTGCACCAGTTGTTCCTCTCTCTGGCATAAAACCACACTGCTCCTTTTCTGTGGTGGTCTCCTACCTAAACCTTCTTTCTATAACATTTTCCCAAATTTTTATTGCATGTGACATGTTAAAATAATGTTGGTTTATAATGTTCAAGCTAACAGAAGAGTGTAAGAAGGTTTGAATGAAACTGTGTGGATTATGTAAGGATATTACAAGTAAAAAGACTGCAAGATTCATATTTGAAAGACATTTGGCTCAAAAATAGTCAAGAAAAAGGATATTTTTTCCTTAAAAATATTATAACAACAGTAAATCAGCAATCAATCATGAATTCATCCATCCATCCATTATCCAACACGCCACATCCCAACCACAGGGTAACAGGGGTCCGCTGGAGCCAATCCCAGCCAACACAGGGCGCAAAGCAGGAAACAAACCCTGGGCAGGGCGCCAGCCCACAGCAGATCATGAATTCATCTTTATGGCATATAGCACTTTAAGAATAATAACAATGTGCTTCACAAGGCAGTAATTTTCAAAATCCAGGGCAACTTTTCCAAAGACTACAAGACTACTGAGATAATAGTTACTATAATAAAAGGCTAAACTCCAATACAATTCGGAGTCCTGCCACGTGCAAAAATTCGCTGACGACACTGCTATTGTGGGCTGCATCAGGAGTGGGTAAGAGGAGGAGTACAGGAAGCTAATCAAAGACTTTATTAAATGGTGTGACTCAAACCACTTACACCTGAACACCAGCAAGACCAAGGAGCTGTGGTGGATTTTAGGAGGCCCAGGCCCCTCATGGACCCTGTGATCATCAGAGGAGACTGTGTGCAGATGTGCAGACCTATAAATACCTGGGAGTGCAGCTGGATGACAAATTGGACTGGACTGCCAATACTGATGTTCTGTGTAAGAAAGGTCAGAGCCGACTACACTTCCTTAGAAGGTTGGCGTCCTTCAACATCTGCAATAAGACAGACTGCTGTAACCATCTTGCTCCACTGACAGACTGAGGAGATCGTTCCTCCCCCACACTATACGACTCTTCAATTCCACCCGGGGGAGTAAATGCTAACATTATTCAAAGTTATTGTTTGCTTTTACATGCATTTTTATTACTCTTTAATTTAATATTGTTTTTGTATCAGTATGCTGCTGCTGGATTATGTGAATTTCCCCTTGGGATTAATAAAGTATCTATCTATCTATCTATCTATCTATCTATCTATCTATCTATCTATCTATCTATATCGATCGATCAATCGATCGTATAAGCCCGTTAGTTCAAGGCCTCATATTCAGTTCTTGGAACAGACAGACACACAATTCTTGAATGTTCTTCAAATCCTAGTTAGGCACTGTCTATGCGCACATTGCATATTCATCCCATATGTATGTGCGATTTCTCCAGGTACTCTGATCCTCTTAGGATAGATTCTAGCCTCAGTAACCATGTAATAAAGTAAAAGGCCTTTGGAAAATGAATGAATGATTGAATAAATAATCAGTTGGTCATCTGGTTATATTTCAATGACTAACCATAATTGACCTCTGACTTTAAATACTGAATTTGTTAAATTAAAACATTTCAATGAGAAAAAATAGTTTGCAATAGGCAGTGAAAGGCAAAAACTTTGTCAGCTGTTAACCAATTTTGAAAAGGCAACCTATTTCCTGACAGTAATCTCTATTTTTTAAGCAATGTTTCTGGCTGATGTTGTTCTAAAAGATTAAAATTCTGTGACAAGAATGATTGATACAGTTTTTCCATTCCCTTGGACAGGTTCAAATTTAAAGGAAGATCATCTAGTGACAGATTTATCTTAATACATTCTATGTTGTATAAATAGCACACTGACTGGCCCAGTATAAGCTGAACTCATAGTTAACAGCCAAAAATGTCAGATTCCAATCTATGGCTGACTGATTTGATTCTGACACTTGGGTGGTATTTTCAATAGATAGATAGATAGATAGATAGATAGATAGATAGATAGATAGATAGATAGATAGATAGATAGATAGATAGATAGATAGATAGATAGATAGATAGATAGATAGATAGATAGATAGATAGATAGATAGATAGATAGATAGATAGATAGATAGATAGATAGATAGATAGATAGATAAACAGTAAGAGGAGAAGAAGAATAAGAATAAGAACATAATAATGTAGGATATTACACTAAGCTCTGCGTAATTATTGCCACCTCATGACACTGTAACAAGAATCTGTGTGGCATTTTGTTGTCATCACTTATCCAGCATTGCATTTCAGGGTAATATGCTGGATGCTACAATAGGGTCAGCATCCATAACCACTGTGATAAGATGTGTTAGGTCTGTGGCTATGTGTGGTTTTAAATGACAATGGTGTGGCTCAGGTACAGTGGGAACGTTTGTGTTCATGTGGCTCTGAGACATTTAATAGGGAGACTGGGGCAAATCTCACTTGCACCTGAGTAAGGAGAGGCAAGAGAAAACCATGAAAGGAAAAGAGGGAAAAAGAAACCATAATAAGAGTGCAATGGTACACAGGAAAGTGATTAGTGACCCAGTGAGGGATAAGTGATTGGCGTTCCAGGGGTGGATTGTGCTTCATTGATCAGTTTGGAAGTAGCAGGGCCAATTGGGAAGTTCCTCCTAGACATCAGGTGAATGTGTTGAAAGACAGATAGCTGGGTATTTATCACAGCAGATGCCAAAAGTGGCATTTGGAATGAGAGCTGGAAGGTAGGACTGCCACTGCTGCCTTCTCCACCAGCTGAGAACACCCGATGGGGTGAGATAGGGAGACAGAAAGTGAAAGAAGTACTGGAAGTGAAATAAAAAAGGACCAGTTATCTGTATGATTTTAGCCTGGTTTTTATCCTTGGATGTATTTAATGATTGACTCTTAATGTCATGGATGAGTACTTGTATATATTGACTTATTTATTAAAGCACTGTACAATTTGAAGCTTGGGAATTTGAATCAGTTTTGTTTGACTTTTGTTCAAAACACAAAACTATACTCTTTTGGGTTACAAGTTCTCTTTGCGTCAGCTCATCATCACAACTGCCTCAGTCACCTGTGCATTGATATTCTCATCCACAATTTGGACAATGATCTTTAAGCGCATGCAATTTCAATAAATGCAGCTTGCTTTAATATTAACTCATTTGGCATCATGGGGAAACGTATAATCTGTATATTATCATACATGTTGTAAGGACATTAAAAGTTTGAGAAATGGTTGGTTGTCACATACAGAAATCATTGCTATTGCAAACCTGAATTTTCCCTGTGGCCAAAACATTACCAACACTTTCATTTTGACTGACAGCACATGTCTTCTCCTTGTAGATTGATCGACCATATAACAAATACGATTGTTTATGAATATTATTCCATCTCTCTCAGATAAATAGCTTTTTAAAAGTTCATTGTTGTCCAGTGTTTCAAAGCATTCAGCCTTCCACAGGATATGCATGCCAGTATCTGCCTGAACATCATCATCTGGCAGCTCTTAGTGGGTTAGCACACCACACAAGCTCTCCTAAACTCTGGTGAAGTTGGGAGTAGTTTCCTAAATTAGAAAAACTGATGAAATATTTCTACTCCTGCTAATCAGAACAGGACCAAGTTTGCACCATTCAGAATTTTCAACCAATCAGAACCATTTTCTTACTCTGAGATGCTTGATAAATATAGGCTCAGAAAAATGTATTGGTGTGATGGCAATGAGTCTAGTGGTGAAGTAAAGAAGACAAAAGGGATTTATAGTATGGAGTAAAACAAGAAGAGTGATGCAGTGAAGTGGTGCACTTTGATTGGAGATGAAGAATTAAAACTAGTAAGAACTCTGAAGGTGACATGAGAAGAATGGGCCCCACCCACTGTAAATCCATAAATTTGTAAATAACAAGAAGAATATTTACTGTAATTGTATTGCACATTTTCATACAAAAAAATGTTGCTCAAAGTGCTTTACAAAATGCCAAAATTAATAACAAATTATAATTAGGTAAAAATAAGAATGAATTAATTGCATACCAAAAATGAAAATATGAATCAATAAACATTTATATAACATAAATATACAAGTAATAAAAAATATACAGTCCTTACATGTAATTTTTAATGATTAATAAGATTAGATGACTGGGGAGGACAGAGACTCAAAAAAAAAAACTTCCAGGGGCACAATGCTGGAGGGGTTTCAAAGCAAAAGACCACCCAGCACCAAACCCACTGGTCATTCTACATAACATAAATGTACTGAAATAGTTCCTTATTGTTTTTTAAGCTTCATCCTTTAGGATTCAATCCAGTGGCACTCATCAACAGTTAGAGTATTTACTTTTCTTCCAAAATCAACAGGCGGCTGCACAGTAATTTGATCAGGTGGTGGTGGTGGCGCATACAGAAAAAATGGAAAAGAAAGCAGAGAGGAGAGGAAAGAGGAGAGTTTGGGAGCATGCACTGATTATAGCACATTGCCGCACCCACCACACAACGAACCACTCAAATTGGGACCGTACTCTGATTGCAAATCACAGAAATATAGAGTATTTCTATATATATAAATCTATAAGAAGTAGTGCTAAAATGCAGCTATAAAAAAGGCAAATGACAAAAGGTGTTTCTTAATTTTTTTAAATGTTTCAGTGTATTAGCCTGATGTATCTATGCTGGTGTTTCAGATTTTTGGTACATAACAGTAAAAGAACACTTCCCCACTTCTATTATACTTAGCTCTTGGAATATGAGGCAGACCACTATTAGAAGACCTAAGGTTACAGTCGGGAATATAAGAGGACAGGCACTCCAAAGTATAGGAAGAAGCCAGATTATTTACAGCTTCATATGCCATTAATAGTATTTTAAAATAATTTCTAAAGAACACGGGTAACCAATGTAACAAGGCTAAAACTAGTGAGATAGCCCCCTTTTTTCTGTTTAGGATTCTTGCTGCTGGTACAATCTGAACTAACTGCAATCAATTAATGTATTTCTTATTTAGACCAGTTAGGAGCAGATTAAAGTTATCTTGGTAGCTAAAGACAAAGCTGTGAATTTATTTTTCAGCAACTTGGAATATTATAAAAGGTCTAACTTTTGCGATGTTTCTTAAATTAAAAACGCTGTCCTAGTAATATGCAATATGTGATTTAAAGATTGGGTTGGAATCCATAATTACACCTTAATTCTTTACTTCCACCTTGACTCTTAATGCTAAGGGAAAACATTTATTTAGAAGTCCCTCACTATGTTCCATTTTTGTCAACAACTGGGACTTCTGTTCAAAGTGGAAGAATCAAATCTGAGCTGACCTCAGTCAATAGACAATGCTCATTAATCTAGTAGTTGGTTTTAACAAATCTGACATTCACGATTTTTAGATGCAACAAAGACATCTTCTCTTTACTCCATGTTTCTAATGGAACTAGTTGTTTCCATCTTGACATCTTTTTGTGACTAGCAAGGCACGCTTGCCTTGTTCTTTAAGAGGAGCTATTACTTTATTTTATTTAAATGCCATTTTATTACTTTTTCTGTTGTTTTAATGGGAGTTGGTTTTCTGGGGTTAAGGTATTAAAGGCATAAGGGTTCCAATATCTTTATGAAATTATGCTTTTCATTTTTGAAGCTGCCAAAGGTTAACATTATTTTTTGGTCATTATTCATTTACTTATATTCTTCCCAATGTTTTTTCTTTCTTATTATAAAAATGTATTTTCTATTACTTTTCTTCTTGTTTCTTAAACCTTTTCCATTTAATTAAAAGAAAATTATAATATTTTCAATATCTGTTTTTTAGCAAACGGCAATGCCTTTTATATGACATGTATCACCCCGTGTTTATTTCAGTGTAATGTCTGGGTGCTCCAGAGAAAATGTCACAAACTTAATTATCAGCTACAGCAGTTTGAATTTCAATGTTTCTCCAATCACTATTGCCTTATAGACCTAACAAAAAATTATATAAATTTGTGCATTTGTGCAAAATAAATAAAACAAATGTTCTGAGAAGTACTTGTTTACTACTGCAAACAGTAGAGAAAAACATGAACCACTAGGCTATAGGCACCGTCCATTTCTTAGGGTTTTGGTTGTTTTGAATAACAGTTTGCCACTTGACATGCAAGATCACAGTTATGACAGCTGCTGCTGGCAGGGGGGTTCTTAAAGCTGGAAAGACTTGGTGTGCGAACTGAAAAACACTTTTGAAATAAACATCTACTTTTATCTCTTCATTTCCTGTGGGTAGATAATGAGGCACAAGCTGCTTTCTCTGGGTGTGGGAACATTTAAAATCCCAGCTACAAATGAGAAAAAAAGCACAAAACCTGTTGATGCTTTGGGGTTGCTTATCAATAAATACTTTTATGGTTAATTACAGGTGTTAAAATGGTGCTCTTCATTACTGCTTTGATGATATTCATTGTAATAAGGAAAGATACAAAAATTTCTTCCTCAAAGTTTAAAATTAAAGATACAAAGATTTCTTCCTCATAGCTTAAAATTGTTGAATCTTAGCAATGTGCTGCAACTGGTCTCTAGAGGTCAGGAAGCAAAAAAGCAATCTTAATGCTTTGTTTTCTTTAAATTATTAATAAGCTTTTACTGTAGTTAAATGTAAAATGTCTCACATATATTCATTAACTGAATGATTTTAAATGATTTCGATATTTACATTATGATGGCAATGAGCTCTAATTACAAATGTGTGGTACTAGAAAACCAACATGACTCCGGGGTTCATTCATCCAAAAAATTACTATGTAAAAATTGAGCAAGTCACACAACTAAAGACACTAAACCTGTGCAGAATATTACTTTTAACACAGAGCAGTATTTCCTCTAAAATACTCCCTTATGTCTAAAACCCTTAATATGGAATTCATAATGAACAGTGCTATATAAAATAAAAGAGATAGGTTCGATAAATGAATGAAAGGATCAATATTTGTACATATGATGGTACCAGCCCAATCTTCCCATACTTGTGAATTTGGGTAAGCAGGTTCAGAAAATATATTATTTACAAGTATTATTTTTAATTATTTTATAAATAACATTTTTTAACTGGAAATTTTAAAATGCCCCAAAAAGGCTACTAATCTGCTGATAACAACCCTTAGCCAGACTCAACTTAGGAGTCTATACTCCATAAATCTTTGGTCTTGAGACAAGCTAAACCCATTTTCAGTGGTACTTCTTGCACCAGGTGTCCCTGCACTCTAGAGCCTTGCATTGCCTTAAAAAGGCCATGCCATGCCACCCATCAGTGCCATCCATCCCATCATGTCAGTCCTTTTAAAATGACAGTATGGTTCATCCTTTAACAAAGGTGAAACCACCCTTGTTTCAGTGTTCTAGGCCTTCATTCTTCTTATATCAGGACAGTAAGCTTGCCTTAGTTTCTAAGTTCTAAGCTGCATCTCCTTCTCTGCTTTCCAGATATTCTTATCTAAAGTTCTGACTGAAATTATTTTTTTGTTGTCTTTAATAAATTTAAATTTTTTTATTTTTATGGAATTTAATTTTATTTATTTATTTAAATTTGTTTTCAAGCTTCGGGAAGATACTCAAATTTTTGTCATTTTATTTTAAGTGTGTCACAATGGAGATTTTGAGTCTTAGCATTTTTTATCTCCCAAGAGGCACTAAGTAAAAGTTACATTATAAATTTCACTACAATGCCCCGTCCTTGAAATGATCTTAGTCAAGAGCACTTATTTTTCAACATTCTTGTTACAATTCATCTCTTTGCCTCTTGGATTGATTTTCAGTCTTAGCTTTTTCTTTCTGGTTATACTTTCAAGCTTTTTTGGTAATTCCTATTCAGTAGTACCTGGTATATCATTCAACTCAGAGTCCCTAAAGCTCTATACTCATATCAAGGTCAGACCATACAATAGACCTCAGTAGCATTTTATTAATTGGACATGTTTTTTATTTCTTCCCATCAGGGTCGATGTAATGGAGTAGTCAAACACTATAACCTTGTCCCAAAAGAGGGACTGATTAAACAGCACTTTGATTAAGCCCAAAGGACAATGACTTAGCCATAATTTTAAGCCATTTGTCTTTACTGAAGTTTAGCAATTCTGCAGAATATGAAGTTTCACTGAAAGCATGATAAATACCTATAGACCTAGATATTAAGTTCAAGGACAGCTTCATGCAAGTAAATCCAAGAATAGGGGGATATATTGTCAAAACTGCACTGGACGAGTCTTATGAAGTTCTGTATCCCTTAGCATCTTCTCATAATTCCCCTATTTCCTTCTGTCATAACTCCAGTAATTATCAGTATCTCCCAATTGCTGCTTCAACCCAGCTTTAAACACATTATGAGGTCTCTATACACTATGACACTGGCTATGCCTCTACCTCCTACACAGTCTCATCTATAGTCACATGAACCTCCAGCTGGAAGTGAGTGCTACACATCCTCTGTGGCAGAACCAACACCCACTGCCTCCATTCTTCTCACTGCTGAATCAATTCTGGGTAGCACTTTGATCATCAGTTCTATGTTTGCCCTTCATGGATTTACCTCAATGTTAGCACAAGTTAAAATACAATTTCATTATTTTGTTATACTAAAGTGTTTATAAAATGCTTTGTTTTGCCATGATGCCTGTTTTTGTAGACATATGGTTTATTTATTGCTAAAACGGTGGTAATGTGTTTTATTGTAGAATTCCATCTCATACATAATTTAGAAATCTTTTGTTAGGTTAGTGGGTTTTTATCTCTAATAAATGTATTTCCATAGATAAATGCATGTTAAGTTGTACATTTAGATCATTTTCTATTATCTGTAGTATACTACATGGGGATGCTTATTTTGTGGCATAATGAGAAAATGGATATTGCATTGTTGACAGAAAAACATGAGTGTAAGTTATGAGAATGAGGGCATTAAAAGATGCAACTGCAGAGTGAATTAGCTTGATGTGCCCTATTGTATACATTCATGGTTATTAAATAAACTGAAATGGCATGTAACATATGAACAAGAATGCTCTCCTCATCATGTATTAACAACTCTCCTTTAATATCCTGGTCCTGAAGAAGCACATACAAAAACCCAATCAGATTGTTTGAAAAATGTCATCCGTTTCCAATTGTTTTTCCTATTTACCTGCATATTTAGAGATTTTTGTATTTCTAAAATGTGGGCTTAAATAAAAAAAAAATGCTTTTATTTTTATGATATGGCGCTGATGACTCCAATAAGAACTTGGAGTATATTGTTTCCAATTAAGAATTGTCATGAAATGTGTATGGGGGTCCGTGGCAGATTACCACAGCTGAACTCAGACATTGTGGGCATGGTTTGGAGACTTAATGAGCGAATAGTCTAATTAAACATTCACATGTGGAAGACCGATAGGCTCAGCCATCCCTCATTGGCACTCCATGGATTGTTTAGTGTGCCTGCACCCACAAAGAGTACAAAAAGGTCTGGTGTGAGAGACTTTGGAAGAGGCACATTGTTTTTTTTATTCGAGCTTGACCAAGTGCCACATAAATTCCGAAAGCCGTGCAGTCTTGCCCTTCGAGCTGTGGACCAGGTGAGATACAGAGAAGCCAGTGGATCTGGTTGAAGTAGGGAGTTGTGTCCATATCCAGTAGATGGGCAGGATGCCCTGGGGATTGCTGCTGTCATTGTGATAAAACTCAGATCAGAATGCAGTGATCTTTGTCATGAGAGGAGCATAGTATAGTGTCATCAGTTTAAGGGCAAGGTGCAATGGGAGCTGTAGGCAGTCACAGTTTGGGTCAGCATGGTAGACCATGGGATGTGATCGACTGACAAGGACAGGAAGAGCTAGCTGGAAAGAAAGAAATGGTTTTATCTACTCACCATTTTGGATTTTAACTTATTTATTAACTTATTTATTTGCATGTATTTATTGATTAAGTTTTATCTCCCACGAACGCTTGTTTTAATGGACTATTTATTTATTTGACTTTAAAATTCTGCTTAT
This sequence comes from Polypterus senegalus, assembly GCF_016835505.1. NCBI lineage: Eukaryota > Metazoa > Chordata > Cladistia > Polypteriformes > Polypteridae > Polypterus > Polypterus senegalus. Next base: position 191,128,062 of record NC_053157.1, on the reverse strand, counting down.
GGTTTATAAAGCCTTCAATTTAACTTAATTTAACTTAATCCTGATACTCTATATGTTCAATTCATCATAATAACTATTCATGATGGCTCTAAAATCCATACTGACCCCTACTCTGTTTTCTGTTTCTTTTTCCAGTTTCTTTGTGGTGGTGGCCTGTGCCACCTCCACCTACTCAAAGCTTCATGATGCTCCAACAATGATGGATGGATTAAAAGGCAGAACTCTACGTGACCATCTTCATCAAGCTCTTCCGTGAGAACCCTAAATCCAAAGAGGACTGTTTCATTTATGTTAGGTAGAATGCCCAGAGGGGACTGGGTGGTCTCATGGTCTGAGATCCCTACAGATTTTATTTTTTCTCCAGCCGTCTGGAGTGTTTTTGTTTTTTCTGCCCCCCCTGGCCATTGATCCTTACTCTTATTCGATGTTAATTAATGTTGATTTATTTTGTTTTCTTATTGTGTCTTTTATTTTTCTATTCTTTATTATGTAAAGCACTTTGAGCTACTGTTTGTATGAAAATGTGCTATATAAATAAATGTTGTTGTTGTTGTTATTTATTAACTTGCACTTTTCCTTGAACATTGATTGTTTTCGATTTTAATACAAACACTTTGCACATTTCCACCATTCTTTGTTGTTTTGTGTCCTCATTCGCCCTAGTTCTCCTGAGTCTTTGACTATCAAAGTCTCTGGTTCAACAAAGTGTGCCAGCTGCGGGCAACCGGTGCATCACAACAGTTGCATATGAAAGTGCAGCTTTGAACATTATATTTGCAAATATATTGGTCACTATTCTATATTAATTTGAAGATGTGCTTAAACTCAAACAAAATATTCTGCACAGTGTGTTAAGAATATGTTACTAACTTATTTTGAAGTAAGATTAGCTGGTAGAAAAAAGAGAAAAAATATTATTAAAATATATATCTTGTCTTAGCTGCTGTAAAATTTCAGCAAATTCTTGTTTATATAGACTAGTCTTTATTGGGTCATAGACAAAAAAGCCTCTTCTAAAAAAGACAATGATGGTAAGGGAAGAGAAATAAATAATGCCAAAAACAAAGGCAAAAGAACAGTTAAAAAGATCTGGCAGAGAGGGTCCTTACTATTAGTTTTAAACAGCATATACAGGATGAGTCAAAATTATGTTAACACTAATGGATTATTTTTATCTCGACCACACCTTTCCAGGTTGATGGATAGGTCATGGTGGACCAAGAATCGTGTGTATAGCAGGAGAGTTTGTGACATCAATGACCTGAAAAGTAGAATACGGATTGTGGTATCATTTATTCCCTGCGTAATGTGTGTTGGGGCTTTAAATGGTACGGTTGCTCATTGGTTTTTGTGTGTTGAACTTGATGACGAACAGGATGAGACATTCCTGTATATCATTTTGCACACATATATATATACTAGCAAAATACCCTCGCTTCACAGCGGAGAATTAGTGTGTTAAAGAAGTTATGAAAAAGAAAAGGAAACATTTTAAAAATAACATGATTGTCAATGTAATTGTTTTGTGACTGTTATGAGTGTTGCTGTCATCAAGGATTTGATTATCATTATTTGTTTCAATCAGGTTCGTATTTGGACGATGTGTTGTGTTCAAGTTATATTCCGTGTTTGTCAACCATTGTAAAGATAACAGGTTTCATTCATCCATCGAAGTGTTCACTACCCAAATCGGTACTCGTGAATCTAAGATGTTTAACAAGGATTTCCCGGTATTTGCCTGCGAATATTTAGCGGCAGCGTGTCTATGAACTTAATTTAAACTTAAGATTTACACCTTGCTTTCCTATTGATATGTCTACAAAGGCTTGTTCAGATTCAGAGGGTTGTTCCTTTCTTATTGCATCAATAAACACATTTATCTGAGACATCACACACTGCATGTACGGGTTTACCTTTCCCAGTCCTGCAAACTTTAGCAAAGTGGTTCAATTTACCATTTTTACACTGTCTTCCTTTAGCTGGACATTGACTTTTTCCACCGTGTGCTTTGTTTCTGCAATACCTGCACTTTTGAATATGTTTGTATGCGCCACTCGCTTCATTATCTTTTGCTGCCTTCTCAATTGTGTAATGCATTTTTTGCTCAGCGCTCAGGAGCTCTTGCTTTTTGTGTGCGTACTGCGTTCACAGTCAGTTCACGTGAGCTGCTCGGAGTACATGCATCAAAGGTTTTCAGCTGTGCTTGTGCTATCTCGTGCGTTCTAGCGATGTCCACTGTTTTATTTAATGTTAGCTCAGGCCCGGCACTTAAAAGTTTCTCTCACACTTTCACTAAGTTTGTGCCAAACACTATTCTATCCCTGACCATCTCATCTTCATTTGCACTGTCTTCCTTTAGCTGGACATTGACTTTTTCCACCGTGTGCTTTGTTTCCGCAGCAGCTGCACTCATGAATATGCTTGTATGCGTCACTCGCTTCATATTCTTTTGCTGCCTTCTCATTTGTGTAATGCGTTTTTTGTTCAGCGCTCTTTGGAGCTTTTGCTTGTTGTCTGTGTACATGCATCGAAGGTTTACTATCTCGTGCGATGTCTACGGCTTTATTTAATGTTAGCTCAGACCCAGCACTTAAAAGTTTCTCTCACACTTTTGCTGAGTTTGTGCCAAACACTATTCTATCCCTGACCATCTCATCTTCGTTTGCATAAGCACAGTCCTTCACCAGCAATTTTAACTCCGTTACAAAGAGATCAAAAGTCTTATTTATACCTTGCGTCATTCTCACTAAACTTGTATCTCACGAAAATTGTATTCGTCTTAGGCATGACAAAAGGCCTTATAGCGGCAGCGTGTCTATTGGATTGCTGGTGACGGACAGCCTTATATGGGCAGGCACTCAATTACGTGAGAGGCGTGGGTAAGGGGGACGCAATATAGGCAGACAGCCAACTACGTGGGAGGAGTGGTGATGGGTGATGCAACTCCGCCTCACATGGCGACCGAGCTGCAGACCATGGCCATATATATGTACGTAAGTAGGATTCAGTTATGACCGTTACGCGTAGAATTTCGAAATGAAACCTGCCCAACTTTTGTAAGTAAGCTGTAAGGAATGAGCCTGCCAAATTTCAGCCTTCTATCTACATGGGAAGTTGGAGAATTAGTGATGAGTCAGTGAGTCAGTCAGTGAGGGCTTTGCCATTTATTATTATAGATATATAAATATATGAGAAGGATGTTAACTTGAAGAGAAAGCTATTGAAAAGAGTAGATAAGTAGGATCAGTGGTAGACCAAGACAGAAAATTACATGCAGAGGTAACCCACATAGTGCAGAGTGTATGGAAGAGTTGGAAGAAGTTATCAGGTGTGGAGGATGGCCAGTGGACCATTACCAGCTAGGACGCCAATGATGGAAAGATTGGGGGAGAGGGCATATTTAGGGCAATACCTCCCTTAGAAAATGAGAGTGCAACACCTCTTGCTCCCAGCGGGGCCTCAATTTTGGAGGTTAGAAGATCAACACTGCTGGGGCATGTGGCCACTGCCATGGGAAGGCTTGGCAGTTTTAGAACTATGGGATGCAGCACTTCTGGGTGATCTGGGAGCACCATTTGAGGAGCCGGAGTCAGGAGGAGGTGGACAAAACTTGCTGGGAGAGGAATGAAGGTGGCAGAGGAAGAGAAGAAAGGACTTTGTTTTGCTATTGGTAATGTAGTGACTGTGCTGTGAGCATGGGGAAAGCGTTGACCAGGCAGAAAAGAAAATGAACGTGTGCTGTAAAGTAATTGTGTCTGCCTGTCTGTGTCAGGTAGGGTGGCTCGTACACCCCATCGTGGTCTACTTTGTGTGATTGAAGAATTAAGGCAAAGATTAAAGGTAACGATTTTAAGACAGTTGTAAGACCAGCAATAACATATGGAACTGAGACAAAAATAAAATCAAATAAAGGCACAGGAGAAGAAGCTGGATCATGGCAGAAATGTGAATGTTAAGATGAATGTGTGAAATGACAAAAAAGGACAGAATAAGAAATGAGACAATCAGTGGTGCAACAAAAATGGGAGAGATATCTAAGAAAGTACATGAAAGTAGGTTAAAGTGTTATAGAGATGTGATGAGGAGAGAAAATGAAAAGAGTGATGGAAATGAAAATACATGGAAAGAGAAAGCAAGGAAGGCCGAAGTGGGGGTAGATGGATAAAGTAAAAGAAGATTTGAAGGAAAAGGTTGTAAATAGGAAGAAGGTGCAGGACAAAGTTTTATGGAGAAGGTTGATCAAGCCTATTGACTCCACATACAAGTGGGAAAAGATGAAGAGCAAGATATTCAGTACAGGGCAGTCCTTTAAAAAATGAACCAGATTTGTTTATATGGAACAAGCATAGGCACCCTCAGAAAAAAAAAACAAAAACATTAGCTTAGTGTTCAAAAACAAGGGAAGTAGTGCATGATTCTAATTTTCAGTTTTGTTAGTGGGCAGTCTACATCTGTTTAATGAAACACAGAACCTGCAGTTGTCTTCTTTTTCATGCAATCTGCAAGTTCTGCTGTGCATCAATATCTACAAACTGCCACAAATACAGAAATACTCTGTTAGTCCTACACTTGGCATCCACATTTCTTCAATTCCCTGCAATTTAGTGAACACATTGTTTATTTTTCTAATCTCTTTCCCTTTGCAGTAGGATGGCTTTACTATGTCATGCTAACACCAGTAAATATTCTACCTGGTATCTCAAAATGATACCAATGTTCCTATAAAAATATTTCTGCAAAATCTGAAAGTGCACGGGAAATGCAACCTTACAGTTAGATTTTCAGACAAGGAATAGAAGACAACCTTATATAGAAAAAAATATTCTTAAGTCTGCATAAGCCACAATCTCATTAATTCTGAAATTGTGAATCTCAATTTGCATAGCCAGATTTATATCCCAGATTAGACCATACCCACCAGAAATGTTTTCAAGCACCTGCCACTCTTTCCCACACTTAGCTATGTCCTTAAATCACACTAAGTTTTCATGTACCTATATGAGAGAATCAGAAATAACTTTCACCTTTTAATATTCTTTTTATGGGTTAACAACAGATGGAACACTACGAATGAATGAATTTGCTGAATACATCATTTTGCTCAAAGGTTGCAATATGCCAGCTAAAGTACAATGGTAAATTATGGCATGTATTGCTTACATTTAGATTTACACTATGAAGATTAAATAATTTTTTTAGCATATGCAGGATCTTCCTATCGTCAGCTAGCTTTTTATGATAATTAATAAAATGCTTAATTGCTATGATATTCTCTAATAAACATGTTTACACAAGTAAAATGAGTGTATTACAAAAAAAGTTAAAAATAAAAAACAAAAGTTTTGCAAAGTGTTGAAAAAATAAAGCTTATCTATTGGACTACAATGGAAACTCTACAGTGTGTTTCCTTTCTTTGTCATTGCAATACTATTTTTACAGTTATTTTTTAAATCAGAAATTGAAGCATCATTGAAATAAATTGTGTGACTCCCATTACTAAGCTATTGTTTGACCGATGGATCTACAGTGTCTTGATTTAACGTTTGTCCTCTGCAGAAAGTGACGTCTTGTCTCTTTAAAAACACTTTTACAAATGGGAAAATACATCACAGAAAAACATGTTAACTATGAATTACACAAATGGTGTGGTCCATCAGCCTCATTGCACAGCAGGGCCTTCTAGATGAATGTTCTGCTAAACTAATATTGAATGAAATGTATTTACTTTTTAGTCAAATGAGACCCTAAGATTGAAATATTATAAGATCTTTTTCTAAGTATTTTTTATTCTGGTTTTGCTTATTTGGTAGTGAAATATGAAACTGAGATATTCATAAAATGAAAGAAATGTTCTCTTTTATGGCATTTTTATGGCTTCCAAGTTTGTGGCGTACAGTAAATGACAGGTCTTTCTTGCTGTTTTGTTTATTAGAGTAATTATGAACACAATGGGTGAGCTGACTAAACACACAAAGTAATGAAACTACTAATGTATATAATCCCTCAGAGGGGAATGACAGCTAAAAAAAACCCTGCTAGAATAATATGAAGTATTCAATACTGATTTTGCTAAGCATATAATACAGAAGATTAAGAACTTTCTCATGTAAATTAAATAATGATAGGCATTAAGTAAACCAAGTAAGAAAAATATTTGTGTTTATGTGTATGCAGAAAACACTTACTCATCCATTCTTTAAACATCTTGTCATTATTGTGATCATTCTGCAGTCTGCTGTAGTACAAGGATTAAAGCAGCAATATGCAAGCAATATGCATAGTGTATTTTAAAAAAAAATAAAAACCACAGTGATTTTTCTGTCAGTCAGTCATTTTCCAACCTGCTATATCCTAACACAGGGTCACAGGGGTTTGCTGGAGCCAATCCCAGCAAATACAGGGCACAAGGAAGGAACAAATCCTGGACAGGGCGCCAGCCCACCGCAGGGCATGCACACACACACAAACCACATGCTAGGGACAATTTCGGATCGCCAATGCACCTTATCTGCATGTCTTTAGACTGTGGGAGGAAACCTGAGCACCCGGAGGAAACCCACACAGACACGGAGAGAACATGCAAACATGCACACGGGGAGGACCCGGGAAGCGAATCCAGGTCTCCTTACTGCGGGGCAGCAGCGCTACCACTGCACCACCCTGTGATTTTTCTGTTTCAATGATTATTCAGTGAATCTACTACTTATCTGTGAATAACAATCAGTAAGACTTTGGAGCAGAAGCACTGGAAATAATCTATAGGTATTAGGCACTTAGAGGGTAAACTTACAGAAACATTTAAAGGACTAGAAATCAGCTGGTAACCACCAAAGAATATATGCCAGCATGTGACAAGCTGTCTGCCAATTCTCTTAAGTTAAGGTTCACTTCAGAAGAGCTTCTCATTAACTGTAGTGATACAAGTTAGAATCATCCAATAGAAACACAGTTCATCACAACTACCAATAACAGCATTAATGCTGTCACTTTCAGATCTAACTATTGGCTGTTCTGTCTTACAAAGAGACAAAATATTTTTGATGAGAGTGGACTGGCAGACAGATGTAGTAAAAAAACAAATAGAGTTTTTTAATCCAAACAACCAAGACTATCTTCTGACAATTTAAATTTTGTACAATAAAGGTAAATTTTAACTGGATAGGATCGGTGAGTTTTGTTGGGTTGAATGGCTTGCTGTCATCTAGATTGTTCTAATGTTCTCATGTTCAATTCCAAATTGCTAATCAAGAATCGAAGTAGTTAAGCCACAAGTTTATTTTGTTGATCCAAAGAAACATCACTAACTTGCACTATGTTTATTCAAATCTTGTATACTTAAGGGATGTGCATGCTGACTTTTATATAGTTACTCTAATGATATCACACTCTATGCTCCACCTGAACTTTTCTGGGTAATGGCTTTAGCCATGGAAACAACAATACTAAATTGCAAAAAAATGGTGGCATCCATAATAAAACAAAGTAACATTATGATATAATGATAAAAAAAAAAAAAATTATACTATTTTCCAAGAGACTTCTGGGAAAGAACAAGTGTAAAAAATGAATCCCTTTGGAATGGATGCATTTAATGTAAAAAAGGAACCAGGAACTATTATACACTATATTAACACATAAGACCTCCCACCTACCTCTATGCCGGAAAAAATATTGATCAGTATTGAGGACAGCATTTCCATAATATATAAAACGATTTTACAGTCCAAGAGGACAGTGGGAAAAGGATCTCTCACTCAACATCTCAGAAAAGGAGCAGTAAGTAAAAATGCATTAAATTCACTCAATCTCCATATGCACAAAGCATATAATTATTCATCTCAAAATTATATATCAAGCACATCTGTCTCGCTTAAAATTGTCCAAAATGTTTCTAGGGCAAGTGCCAACCTGCAAACGTTGCAATCAAGTTCCAGCCTCACTAGGCCACATGTTTTAGGCCTGCTCCAAATTAACATCATTTTAGACCAAAATTTTTAAATGCCTTTCAGACAGCCTTGGAGTCACAATCCCTCCTAACCCACTAACAGCTGTGTTTGGTGTACTCCCAGAAGGGCTTAAAGTGGAGAAGGACTAACAAACTGTAATTGCCTTTACTACACTATTGGCACATAGGCTTATCTTGCTCAGCTGGAAGAATCCTAACTCATCTCTTTTAAGTCAGTGAGTAACTGATGTTATATATTAATTAAAATTGGAAAATCTAATTCACACTTAGAGCATCTGTACAAAACTTTTTCAAAACCTGGCAGGATCTAATCAATAACATTTTAGAATAAGCACTTAATTTGAGGAAGCAGATTCTCTCTCCTCTTTTTTTACTCCATTTTTCTTTTTTCATTTATTAATTTAACTATTTACTCATTTTTACTAGCTTAAATTTTTACTTTGCTGGCCTAGCTCTCTTTCTCATGGGTGGAGGATGATTTTTTTCAAGCCTATTTTTGTAAAACTTGACTTATTTGTATGGAATGTTATTTTATTTTAATAAAATCAATAAAATAAAAAAAAGAGAATAAGACCAAGAATGCACAATGGTATTTGTTGGCTTTGTGAAAGGCTACAAATGATATTTGAGTGTGTTGTTACATTCTTCATCTGCTCTTCCCACTCCTGCATTTGCATTTATACAGCTTTTCCTTCTGGTAGAGCCATGTACGAAAACGGGAGCAGTCAGAGACACGAGTGGAATGGCCAAGGACACATAGCACTGCACTACACTTTTTCCTGTGGAGCAAGAAGCATTTTCTTTTTTAACCTTACATTGATAAGGTTAACTTTGTTTAATGTTACTCATTTAAAAATGCAAGCTAGTTTTTATAATCCAGCAAATCGTCCCATCACTGAAGAAGCACAGACACACTTTAAATATGTAAAAATTAAAACTCTAAAACATTAAATTATCCAGCACCCAAGCTACCTCACAAGGAACCCTACTAAAATTTACTGAAATCTTAGTAAATCTTAAACATTCCTAAGATAGAATTGTAAATTTGTCAGTAATATTATACACCAAAAAACTATGATGCCTTGTAATGGTCTGTGTTGGCTGCAGTTCCCATAACCTTCTTGAACCCGGGACCATTGATGGTCATTGACAAGTAACAGGCGAGAGATGACACAAAAGTGTTCAAGATCTTTTCTTATTAACAAAATGCAAATCATGCAGTGATCTTCAATGAATAAAACAGTTTCATAAATTATTTAAAATGTTCCAATAAACATGGAGATAAAAATTAGTAAAATGCAGGAGAGATATGAACATTTTTGAAACAATTATGTTTCAATATGAACAATTATAAAATATTCATTCAAAAGGAAAGTTTTCTTTAAATTTAATGAACAAATCCCAGAGGTCTATTGCATAAAATGATACTGCAGTGCTGCGGAGTACGGAAGAGGTAATCCACAATCAAGCATACAAAGACACCATCGCTGAGATGTCACTGGCCCAGGTTGACAATCTTCACTGCCCTAGTCACTACCGTCTGCATCACCATAAACACCGACCGCAAATATCTCTGAATTTTTCCCCAGCAATTTCCAGATATCACTACAGAGCATACCAATGCCTAAACTCATCATGCTCTATGCTGTCCAGAAGGTGTTCCTAGAAATACTCTGCAATCTATGATCCCTGTTCTTGGCAGACTGCTACAGCCACCACACATCATCATGATGTAGCCATGATGGCTCATTCCTGCCTCACCTCCCATAAATCCTCTGCCTCTCTCTTCTAGATTGCTCATTCCATCAAATTCTTTAAAGAAAAAAACTTTCTTTCCATTGCTCTTTAGATCAAGTTCTCCAACTTGCTCTATCCCCATTTCCATTCACTTCCCGACACCTCTCCCTTTCCTGTCTTGCTCCTGGCTCTGCATCTTTCTCGATTCCCCATTCTACTTAGGGCTTGTCTTAATACTATTAGGGATGCAAGTGTGCTGACTACTGACCCCAGATAGCTACTGATGCAACTGACTGAACCACCCTGTCTACACATGAATGCCCGATCAACTGATCATCCCAATCAACACCTCGGAGCTGCTCTGCCACACTCCTATGCACACCTACACCCCTAAGAACCCCAAGCTCTCTGAATTTATTTATTTTTAACCATGCATCACCATTGACCCCTATGTCTCATTACATGCCCTATATGTGATGTCCCCTATTTTCAGTCCCTTTTTGCTAGTAACTCTTCCACTGTTAAATGACAACTGTCATGGCAGAAGTCTGTTCCTAAATAAAACTAATCCTTCTATATAAAAGCGGTCGGGATTGTCCTTCCGTCCCGTGAGTGCTATGCGGGCGCGGAGTTTCACACACGCCCTGTCCATTTCGCAATGCACGATGGGATTTGTAGTTTCGTTTTTCCAGGTAAAAGATGATTTTCTACTCCAGACTGTGCGATATCTTCTTCTTCTTTCTTACTATATAAAAGCGCTCGGGATTGTCCTTCCGTCCTGTGAGTGGAAAGCGTAGCGGTATTCCGCTTATCACAGACTTACTACTTGCAGCTTGCAGTACAAAGCGACATGATGTGAGCAGAGTTCTGGTGCTCCCATCGTTCCCTTGCTTTTGTGTGCGATGCACTGGAAAAATAGATCAAATTATGTCTCTGGAAATAATTAATGTTGATGGAGTACAAATGCCTCACCGCGTAGTAAATATCAGGGGGTCAAAGGGCGACCTCAATATAGAAAAAAAGTTTAAATTTCATCACAAAAATAACAGAAACTACGAGTATTAAAGTAATACCGCTCAAATGCAATATAACCAAATTAATGAGTTTGTATAAAATATCAAATTGATCTACATATTGAATTGCCTTGTGGTCAACTTAAAAGTCGGTTACCTTAAAAGGCGGGTCAGCCTAGTATTTAATAATTCAATGCTCCGTTTTGAGACAAAGTTTGAATCTAGTCTCCAAAGAAAGAACTTATGTTTGTCATGCTTCCCTGTTTTATTTAATCATACATTGTCTAGCTCTTGTCACTATTTTTTTCCTTATTCTCAATATTTTATTGTTTCCTAGGATTGCTTGTGATGCTCCACCGGTGGACTCATTCAAAAGTCATTTAAAGGCTTTCCTCTGTTCTTTTGCTTTTATGTCCACTTGAATATCACTATATTCTTTTTCCAATTTTCTACAACAATTGAATTAACCCCAAATGTACCATGCTATCTCTCTACCATGCTATTATCATCTGCTTCAGTATACTACATCCCTGCATTTCAATTATGTACACTTTAGTCTTCCCTCAATTTCCATCACCTCTCTCACCACTGTTGACACTGCTTCTTGATAACACGGGCTACATATAACCACTAGACATTAATTTCACTTGCCTGCCATTTGGTAAGTATGTTTATGAAGAAACCAGAACAGACAGCTGCCACCATATGGGGAGTGTGGCCTTAGTGTGGATGACATGGGGACACAGGATGGGTTTGTTGTACTCACCTCTGTGTAATATGAAATCAGGATAGGTCACCACTATTTATTGCAATTCAGTTTATTTTTGAATAGTACCCTTCACTGAATAAACACTCAGAATGCTGTAGCAACCTTAAAACTATAACAGAAATTACATTTTGTACATACTGTACGTAAAAAATGTAAATTAGGTTAAAGCACAGTTAAACAGAGCCATTTATGATGATGGGTAATGGTGCCCTGAGCAGGGCCGGTATTTAAAAATAATGAAAAATAATTTTTTCAGTTTAAAACTTTCCAGTTTCACAGAACAAAGTTCACACTGCAAGCTTTCAAGAAATTGGTGTATGCAGATTTTGAAGATTCATTTTGGTGCTAGGGATTCATTTTCCTGATTTTAAAATATCTACAAATAAAATGTTGTCTATTTTAGATTTTTAATGTTTAATTAAGTAAATAAAATGTTACGGCAGAATGAGCAAAAGTCAATTTATGCTTTTTCTAAGAAAAGGAATGGCACCATTGGAAATTCTGAATTTTGCACAAAACATAATTTAGTGGTTCATAATACTTTTAACCATTCCTGTTTCTGTTTCAAGTGCAGAACACACTTTCTCAGAATTAAAGTTGATAAAAGCTTAGTTGCTCTCCATCATGGCTCAAGAAAAGGGTACAAATTTAGGAGTATTAGCAATCAAACATGAAATTTGTAAGGTGATCAACTTTGACAATATAATACACTATTTATAATATATAATATAATTTAATATAATTTATTAATACACTAATACACAAGGAAATGATCAAAAACTGTATAGAAATAATATTTAAATAATGCAGTATTGGTTTGTTTTGTTTCCGTTTGTATAGATTATAACTGGGTAATGTGTAGTAGGGTGTTGCAGCATGTTAGCCATAACGGATGCAATGAGAACTCAAGCAAAATGAATCCTTTTATTGTCTAACTGAACAGATTACAATATGCAAGCTTTCAAGGCAACTCATGAACCTTCTTCAGGTAGGGGCATTACATTACATTACATTACAACCTGCCTGAAGAAGGGGCCTGAGTTGCCTTGAAAGCTTGCATGTTGCAATTTGTTCAGTTAGACAATGAAAGGTGCCATTTTGTTTGCCTTCTAACAGAGTAGTGAGAAATAAAACTTTAAAATAATTATTTAATCATTTTGTTTAATTATTTAACAAAAATGTGCCAACTTTTAATAAATTATTCATTAAAAAATGAATCACCTTTTTCATGTTATGTATTTGTTTTCATGCATTACAGTGTTCATAGAAATATATGTTTTTTAAATTTTATATGTAAGGCTGTATGGTTAGTGATATGTTTAGACCAGGCTTGCTGCTCTTGCTTATGTTTAAATTTCCTTTTTATGTGCTTTTGATAATTTTTTTTCATTTTTGATTATTGTTTGGATATAGTGTGTGTTAGGATATAGCGGGTTAGATAATGGATGGATGGATTAATTTCTATGGGGTCAATTATATTACCTTGTAGTTAACCTCTGCAGTTCAATTGAATGTGCTCTGGTGGATTGTGGTGGGTCTCACAAGTATTTGTGTTTTTTAGGATTTTGTGCTCCGATTCTAAACTTATTTCTCTCTTTATGGGATTATACTAGTGGATTTCATTTTGGGACTTACTTTATTTAGGTTTGCATTTAAGTTTAGGTAGACTTTATTATCCCAGAGGGAAATTTGTTTGCAGCATACAAAAACAGAAGACATTGTTACAGAGATCCAACAGATAAACAAAGACACAACATTTGACAACCAATGTTATTGCATAAACACACATTCAAGATCAATACAAAGAAGAATCATTACTTTCAACAGTATATGAAACAATAACACAGAATTTAACATTTAGCAGCATCCCTACAAGTAACAGAATTCAAAATGTGTACAGCGCTAGGGATGACAAGAGTTCATAAATCTGTAATTTGCCCTAGATTTCTTTTAAGGAATTTCTTTTGGTAACTTTTGGTCTTTTTCTTCTCTTCAAATAAATCTTTTTTTCAATAAAGATGGTTTTTTACAATGTTCTGTACAAGCCAGGAGTAGACAGTAATCTCCTCCCCTTTGGGGTATTTTGAATGTATTTTGGGACATTTCAGAGTATATTTTTGAACTTTGAGAGTTAAGTGCATGTTTACTCAGTGTTATCTCTTCTAGTCTCCATAGGCAAAAGTATTTTTTAATGCATTTCATTTCAAACATCTGAAATAAACAGCGTTCATATCAGCAAATATTTTACAGCATATTCCTTAAGATTATTTAGACATGAAAAATAATTAATTTACTTATAATAATTTCATTTATATGAATGAAAGCTCATTTTTGACAGCTTGTTCTTTACTAACAGGCCACTTTTTTTCAGCCCTCTATAATGGGCTGAATAGACGTCACTAAACACATGGATTACATTTAAAGACTGCAAGACTATCAAAATCCTCGAGTAGAGAAGAGGACAATGAATTCAAAAGATAATAATGAACTCATATGAATCTCATATAATCTATTAGTCAAAACATTTCATTTCAACTGAGCAAATGAATAAATAATCCTCTCTGAAGAGTAAACTGAGTTTTAAAATATCTGGAACTTAAAGCGGAAATGAACGAGCATCTCATTGTTTAAACTTTAATAAAGTGAGAAAATTTGTGATTGACATGCAGCAGAATAAAGCTATGGTGATTAGTTTTAGTATTCATAAGTTTTGTAAATTTACTACAGTGCATTATGGGATACTTAGCATTGCTCACAGTGTTTCTGAATAATTTACATAAGCTATTTTCCTTTAAGCAATATTTTCATTGATATTCTTATAAGACAATAACAGTTTGTAAACTGTGAGCTTCCTTTTATTTTATGCCATGGAAGGAACAATCTGTATCAGCTTATTATATTCTGTGATGTCCCCAAGCAAACTGCAGACTTAACTTTAGCTGAACTGAGAAGTCTTACAGACACTTTGCATCAGTATCTGGCCCCCACTCTTCATTGCTACAATGCAGTAAATTGACAGGCCTGTCATTTGCAGAACTGTCTTCCTGTGTGCTGATATTCCCCATGCACAGATAAAGACATTTTAAATGTGTGTCAAGTCTCTGGCCATTACTTTTCCACACTTTATGGTGGCAGTATTGTCACATTCACAGAGTACAGTGGAATTCTTGCTTGCATGTGCTAATCAACATGGGATATGCCATTACTCTCTGGCACCACAATAAGTGAGTATATTTCTTTTTCTGACATCAGGATACCAATATAAGCCACATCACTTATATATTTACTTTAAGTTGTTACTAATAGGATTATTATAGTGTTAAAAACTATAGTACCGGATTCCTGCTATCTTAAGTAGGCTGAAATCTACAGAATCATTACTAGCACTGCATCATGGTGCAGACAAATGACAATTATTCAAGGAGAATATGATGACGGTCAGAAAAAAGCATTCTTCATTGACAATTACTGTAAATATCCAACCTAAGTTATACCAACATCCACCCCAAAATATAAAGAAGAGAAAGACAGTTTTAAATACTTAATAAAGATAGTCAAAGCAATTACTAAAATGTATTAAATAGCACAATCTCAGCAACTGGGTTAACAAAGAGTTTGCTAAATTAAAATAATGAGTTCTCAAACTTGACTTAAATGTTCTCAATGGAAACTTATGGGCTCTGCTTCCTAAACTCATTTTAATTATTGTAATTTTAAGAAGGCCTTCATCTAAAGGTCACAGAAATGTGCACTGAAGCATTACAAAGTTCTGCACAGTGGAGGTGGGAGTTACCTATTTATGCCTTTATAGGTCAAAACAAAAATATTTAATTTGACAATAAATTAAATATACTGACTTAAATATTTGACTTAAATAAACTTAGGGATGATTGGGGTGTTTGACTGATCACGCATATACATGCAAATGTAAGCATATCAGTCAGGTGCCTCTTTCACACCTCAGAGTGGGCAAAGTACCACACCTATGCCTATTCAGCCAGTATAAAAGGAGCTTGCATAGCAGAGATGGGGGAAGAAAAGAAACAGAATCAGAACAGAGAGAAATGGAAGGAATGGAGCAAAAAGGATAGAGAGAGGCAGGTGAATGGGAAAGTGAGCCCAGGGGAAGTAGCACATGGCCAGTGCTTGAGGGGGTTGAGGGTTGCTCCTACTGAGAAGTCTGGGAGCAGGAGCATCCAACTACTCCAGGAGGACTCCCCCGCAAGAATCAGAGGGAGTAAAGCTTGGTGCTGCCCCCTGTACATGACTTATAGACTGGCAACAGAAGCCAGAGCGTGATCAAAGAGTTGCCTGTGCCTGCTGGTAGATGCCTCCTCTTGCTGCGGAATCCAAACAGGATAAGCCTAGAAGATGCTGGATTTTAGAAAGTAGCATTGAGGCTCGTGGTTTTAAAAGAATATGTTTGCCCTTGGATTTTAACCTTGTTTTATGGGTATATTTATTGCTTTTAACCTCCACATTCTTATTGATGATTGACTTGATACACTGCACTAATTGCATTTTGTTTTTGGATTTAGTTTGATAAAATCATTGACACTTTTTGCACCAAACCTTTCTAAATGTATGTGTCCTCATTTGCCCAGCTCATCTCAGTCTATGACTGCCGACAGTTATGGGTTGAAGAGGCTCCCGTAATCAAGAAGGGAGCATGGAGCGAACCCAGACCATCACAAATGGTGGTTGCAGTGGTGGGATGAGCCATGGTGGTGAGGAATGAAGAGCAGAAGAAGAAACTGCAAGTGGGTTTAAGTAGGCGAACGCACTCACTCAAGCCTGAGGAAAAATTTTTTGGAATTTTAAACTTTTAATGGACTGTTTATTTATTGCTGATTTTATTGTATTTAAAGTTATTATTCTTTTAATGTCCAGTTTTAGAAGGGCAATTGAGATTTTTTTTATTGAAGGATTTGCTTTAGTGCTTTTATTGTTTTAGTGCAGAGTGAGGGCCATGCCAAAGACCTGGGCCACCAGTTGCACTGGTTTGGGAAGAGTGTGGGACTTCCTGTGCAACTGGCGGTTTAAAGAGATAGATGTGTGAGAGGTCCATGGTGCAAGGCAGTTTTTCAATAAATGATCACATCCTGGAAAGTGCAGGCTCCAGTGGAATGCCTGTTGTGCATAAGCACACTTCACTCTGGGGTTGTCTGGGGTGCTTGGATGATTGCGCATACACATGCAAATGCAAGCGGATCAGTCAGGTTTTTCATTCTCTCAGTTGACAAAGCACCAAACCTGCGGCCAATCAGCCAATATAAAAGGAGTCTGTATAGCAGAGATGGGGGGAAAAAGAAGCAGAATCAGAACAGAGAGAAATAGAAGAAATGAAGGTTAAAGGAAGAAAGGACAGAGAGAAGGGACAGAATGAGACAGAGCCGGTGTGACACATAGGGGAAACAGGTGGAGAGAAAAGTGAGCGGCAGGCCTGGCAAATGGAGTCAGAATGAGAGAATATTAGTAAAAAGTGACTCAGTTCTGTTCCTGAGTTAATAATCTTTAAGCAGAATGATGTAACCTATCACCCTATGTGGACAAATTCAGTCAGTAGTTCAATTACTGGATAACACATTTCAGTTTTAATTGTATGGTGCTTACCTTTAACCACTACTCCTTCACTTACTTCCATCTCCACTCTTGCCATTTCCACTCAGTCGGATCATCTCAGATGAATCCTGTACAGCATTAAATTAGTGTCTGAAAAAATAAATTTGAACTGGTTCTCCGCAAGAAACAAACGCCTCAGCACCTCAACTCGCAGTGAAACGCCATGTCATACCATAACCCACTTAAATATATCCCAGGTAACAAAATCTACATCCAGCCCAAGCAGGTCCTCCAACTAGCAGGGAAAACTCGAGGGTTCAGTGTGGTGCAGAGGTGTCACCCATTGAATGGCTGCACTTGGATCCCAACCCAGGTGGTTCATTGTGTGGAGAGTGCGTCAACACGCTGTAATCAGCACATGTTCCCAACCTCCTCCTCCTCCCAGAAATATGTGGCATCTTAGCAACAAACCAAATGGCACTAGTCTTGAAGTCACACATAAGCCCCAAAAGTATGATAAAATATAAACAAAAGAGTATAAAAAGAGTGCAAAATTATACAGATCTTGACCATGAATACACACAGCTGAAAGAAATGATTTTGTGTGAATTTGATCAGGAGAATTAAAGAGGTTTTAAATCTCAAGTTCGGAATTAGATGATGGTCAGAACCAAAACAAATAACCAAAAACAATAAAATATTTTGTGGGATAATATAATATTAATAGTCAAAGAGAGCAGAGCAGAATTCAGTAGCCAAACAAATCAGGAATTGATCTTTTACCAAAATAAACACAAGTTTATGCAACATGATTACATCTGATGAGTACATCTTACCTGAAGAAGGGGCCTGAGTTGCCTCGTAAGCTTGCATATTGTAATCTTTTTAGTTATCCAATAAAAGGTATCAATTTGCTTGACCTCTCACTACATTCATAATGGCTAACACAGTACAACACCCTAGTACTACACACAAGTTTATGCAACAAAGATATTGTAACAGCTTTAACAAGTTGCATCAGTCAGGGATGAGTCATCCCAGTATGAGCTGGCATTCCATCACCAGCAGCAAGGAAACCTATAAAAACAGTAAGCCTGCAAAGTGTGGAAGGAGATCTCCAAGGAAGTCAGGAATAGTTCAATCAATCAGTGTTTATTCAGTCACAGATGAGTACATGGATTCTACATTGCAAGGCAGAAGAGCAAAGCTCTTTTTTTACGATCGGCTTTTAATATCTTTCTCCCTTCCCCTTCCCCTTACTTATCAATAAGCATAATATGTTTATCTATGCATTTCATTTTATATTGCGCAAATCACCCAAACGTTTCTGTTTTGTGTACATGTCAGAGGAGCCCCAAAAAAGGATAGGTCATCTTTCCTGTGTCTAACAGACGTGTTCCTAGAAAAGGAAGTTACCCTAAGTCAGCTTATTTCACCTTGTCTTACAACAGGCGCCTGTATGAAAATCCTTTTATTATAACAGAACATTTGTAGCTTGTCTTTCACGAAAATCACAAACAGAATTCAATCCAGTGCAGCAAGCCGTTCTTCTAAGGATAGCAAGCCTCCTAATAGCCACGCAAAGAGCAAAAAGGATCTATCTTAGCACTTGGCTCTGCTGCTACATTGGTTTCAGAGGCAGGACAAAGAGAAGACCTAATGTCCGATTTAACAAATGCCAAGTGCTGTGGAGAGTTCAATTGACCTGCTTCTGAGGAATTGAGTCTTGAGGCTGAGAATCAGGATCTGGAGTGCCTTTTGTACCATCAATCCAGGGGGAAGACACCAGAGAGACTGCTACTTCTGCAGCTCCACCAATGTTTTTCCATCTTATAAGGTTTACTGGCCTGGGTTCACAAACACTGGTGGAGCTACCAATTCATGGAGATGGTAGAAAGTGTGTCAGAACAAGTTGTTAATGACTCCAAGTAAGGTTGGTTGTTTACTAAAACTGCAGGCAGATCATAGATGTGTTACAAAGCGGCAATCGAAGGAGAATCTCAAAGCTGAGATCTGGGCCTAGACCTTTGTTTGCAGTGTCAATTCAGTAGAGAAAAACTGCTAACAGGCCAGAACATCTGCAGCTCCACACAAGGAAGTACCACACAGAAGCACAGTTTTAACACATTTGCTGCACTGCAATACAGTGCAGCCCTTTAACATTCCTGCTGCACCACCTATGGAAGAGAAAAAATGTATATATTATTATAAATAACATATTAGCATAAAAAGCCATAAAAGTAATTAACATCTTCTGAAACATTAGATTTAGCATAAATTAGAATGTCAAGCAAATAAGATATGTCAAGCAAATAGTTAAATAAAAAACATTAGTGCATTATTTTCAAGCTTGAAGCAAACCACCAATTTGAGAAAGGAAGGACAGAATAGAAAAAGAATGACACACACACAGAAACAATCGAGGACAGAAGAAGGGGGAATGTGTGCACCTGTTGTTCAAAAAGTTAGGATGCTGAGAAAGAAAGAAAGAAAGAAAGAAAGAAAGAAAGAAAGAAAGAAGAAACATCCTCTACCAGTAAAAGTTTCATAAAACCTTTTTCAGTCAGTAATCAGACAGGAGAAAGCTTGTCCATCTGTGTCATTTATTACTACATTTATTACTTGCAAAAGCAGGCAAAAGAGGGAGCAGTCATCACAGTGGTCATTACACAGCATGGTGAGAAAGATCAAAGAAACAGAGGGTAGAAGTTCATTTTATAAACTATTGAATTTGCATACAGTGTCAATCAGTGCCTATCTTTACTCTTGTTGGTTTGTTTGTTTACACTTATGTAGAATAAAACACTATTTTCTTTTTCTTCCTATAGCTTTATGTTTAGTTACTATCCTTAAAATTTCAATGTATGTGGAAACTGTCAAACCTTGTTTATATCTTATGATCACTTAGTCACTTTTTAGTAAATTTTGTGTATTACATCTTTGTATTTGTTGTTCACTTGACCTTTGTCTGGTTTCCTGATATGCTTGAACAAATTTCTGTAATTCATTAGCCCTTTATTTCTTTAAGATGAATGCTATGTTTCCCAAAATTATTCTCTCACGCTGTTTCTTTAAACTACATGAGATAAGTTAACAGCCATTCTATATTTTCACATGTGAAATTCAAACATTAGACAGGAGTTTACCATCTATGTTAGGTTAAATGTTGTGGCCACTAGGGGGTGTACCAGCATTCCCAACCCTAGACCACAACAACCACAGACACAGTCCTGGATTCAAATCCAGTTCTTTTATTTAACAACCAACAGTACAGCACATCACTTTCTTCAGGTCATTATTCTCTCCAATCTTCTCCACCCTACCCAGGTGAGTGTTGTCCATCTCCTCTTCTGATTCTAAAACCCTGGACAAAATGTAGGGCTCCCTCTTAACTCTGAACCAGGGAGTACTTCCGGTGCTTAATTTCTGGGAAGCACTTCCCAGTCAGGCAGTATCTCAGCATTCCTTGTGCCATCAGTATCCAACAGCTCCACCTGGTGGGCCACACTGAACCTGATATGGCAGGCCCAGGTGCCTGAGTCCAACCAGTGTGTCCCTCCATGGTTGCTGGTGCACCAGTCCTGGTGTAGCTGCTGCTGTAGCGTCTTCCTGTGTCTATGCCTGGCACGCAAGGTGAAGATCGCTGCTGCCTCGCTGACCTTCCTTCCTGGCTGGGGAAATAAGTAGGATCTATCATGGCAGGGACACCTGTTGGTCCCTCACAATTGATAGTTCTTGTTAAAACTCATGTAATGTTCTTCTGAAGTTAAGCTTATATTTTAAAGGAGACACAAAATGTTTCACTGTCTAATATCCGATCTTTAACCGCAGTTGTTGGCAACTGACAAATGTATTTTTGGCTAAAATCGATGAAAGTAAATTATTAAATTTATATACTGTATTAAATTCTGCAAGTTAAATTGTCTTTAGATGTATCATTAATACAAACAGCATGAGAGACTGCAGACTGAGGAATAATAATGTGATCCTGCAATAACATTATTTTTGAGAAAAAGTCTTTATTGCAACATTACTAATAAATCACTGAAATGTAACAGAGATAATGAGAGCAATCGTAAACATGTCTAGCAAACAGAAAATTAAATATGTCACTATTAGCAACATTGGCTTAGTCATAGATCATTGAAAAGCAGTCTTCTGATGTCACACTGAGATCCTCTATAAGAGAGTGAGTAATGATTGTTTTCCTTGTTGTATTATAGGGTGTTTCATCTTTTACCAGCTGAAAACAATCTCCTGACATATAGCAAAATGATCCATAAAGAGGCATTGTCACTTTACTGCCATTACGTGTGATGTCAATCATTGTAATCCATTGTCATTACCTTATTTACCATCGTAAAGCTGCTGCACTTAAATTTCTTATAGATGTACCTTCCCATATTAGTGAATGGTAAACTGTAATAATTATAGCTTTAGTTATTTTAACTATTTGTTTTGTAAGAAAATGAATGTAGAAGGCAATGAAAGAAAATGTGAAAGAGTGAAAAAAGTCACACAAATCGCTGCTACATATGGAGCTGTAAAATGTACAGTTATTTTACTTTTCCACTATGTTTTTTTTTATTTACTTCTGGGATAATTAAAATGAATTTAACATGATTATTGAAAGCACAAGCATACAGTAACATGCTTCAAAATGTTCAGATGACAGAGCAGTTATACATGATTTTCAACTTTAACGTCACATAAGCTTAGACTCCACCAGTGTCCAACAGTGCTTCCCTGTTCTTTTCATGTAATATATGAAGCCTTTTTCTTAGCATAAATATGAAATCAACAGTTTCAGAATAAGAAGAATTCTAATGCTTTGTTCATTGTGTTTTTAAATTTAGATTATGTTGGGCACATAATGTATGTATACTGAAGAAAAAATGGGAATATAAATGCACTGGTAGTATAAAATATATCCATCCATTTTGGAACACGACGGATGATACTTTGTTGTGCATTTTCAAAAACTATAAATTACAATTATAATATAATTATTATAATAAATATAAATTAAATGGATGGATGGACAATGAACCTATACCTACTAGTGCTGATATGAAATGGGAAAGCTGCACTTGCATTGTGCAGTGGGTAATGTTAATTGGCAGGAAATTAATAGAGTGTACTTGAAAGTTCATACTAAATAAATGTGTGACATTCCAGTTTCTTTCCTACATTCCTCTCTGTTTATACTTTTATCAATTTAGCAGTGAAGATGTTTATGTAGCAGCATCTATCTGCATTTAGTGGAATTCAGAACTACCAATGGCTAAATAATATGAAGCCTCAAAGAGCAACAAAAAGTCAGTTGTAATCACATTTTAATTGCTAAAATGAAAAAGTACAGTGAAAGGAATCCAAAAAAATGTAAAAACAACATACCCCCTGCCAGTCATCTACAATTAGCTGTGGCTGTAAAGGTGATGAATGGGGCTTGATAGTAGTGGTGAGAGAAATATCTATGCAATATTATCAGGGTCTTTGTATATTTTTCACTGAGGTAGTTTTGGCCGGTGAAGAAGGCTTAGGTTTACACTTCGCAGAAGGAAATCCAAGATCATGTGGATGTAGACACAGAGAAGTCTGCTACGATTTATAGGCCATTTGCATAAGATATGCTTTCATGTTTTAGACATATGGAAGTTTATATTTAATTCCATTAAAATTCTGTCCAAGTCTGAATTCTACTCACCTCTATCTGTTATGATTATACTGTCTCTAGGGTATTCCCATTCCACCTAGTTCAGTGTCATCTACAAAGTTAACCTACTATTTTGTTACATTTTTAGAAATTAAAAAAGGTGGAAGCTCCAATACCGAACACCCATGGGACATCATATTTATAATCACCTAATATACAATAACCCTTTGCTTTCTCTTTTTGAGCACATTATGCTCCCACTGAGTCTTGATCTCTCTTTTACTTTAGTTTAACTCCTGCTTCTTTAGTTCTTCTATTTTTGTATAGCAGTTTTTGTAAATTCCTTATGTTCTTTCTGCATTTTTGTTCAAAAAATGCTGCTAAATGATTGAATATTTTCAGTTTTAATAATAAAGTTCACTTTTGGCCAGTGGATTGTCTTATGGTGATATCCACATGCAGAATGAGGTTATTCTCCATAGGCACATTGACCTTTGCTCTTTTCTCACAATGTAACTTAATAGTGAGATAATGAGTTACATTTGCCATGCTCAAATAAAGTATAACAAAGAGACAATTTTAATGTTATTCTATCCACAGAACACATTGACAACTCATAGAATAACCTTGTTGCGTGTAATCTAAAGTTATATTTATAATTTATTTTTTAATTTTGTGTTGCTGTATACAGTAATTTCTTTTTTTTGCATGATATTTCTATTACTCAATAGTAATACACATGCCCAAATTAAATTTCCTCTTCAGGAATGAATTGTTTAACCTCGACTTGACCTGCTCTTACAGCTTAGTACATTTAAATGTTATCCATTGGAAAGGTAACCGGTGAAATTTTTCACTCTGATATTTGTTAATAGGACCTAAACATTTTCTATTCTTCTAAAAGTTCTAAGTTCAGAAAAACTGCTTTGCACACAATTAGGTTTATTTTTCTTCATAAACAAGTACAGATATTAAGAGAACACCAAAATATAAATTACAGTCGTACTTGGGTATAACTTGTTTTGAATATTTACTGTAATTTACAAGACTTAATGTAAAACTTAAATCAGAGAATATTCAGGAATGAAATCTGAAAGTATACAGTAAGTCATGGACAAAAGATAACATAACAGAGAAATATAAAATTTTGCAAAAATGTATTATAAAATATATCACGGTTAGATGGTGTCGCTGGTCAAGGAAAGGACAGAACTTGAAATAAATGTTGGGGTGCTGGCCAGGCCTACCCATTTACTTACAAAGTAAAAGAACTGAAAATAACATTTGCCTGATAGAACAATGTGTTAACAAAATAATCTTTAAGCCACTGGCCTCAATTCGATAGGCTCTGGAGAGTGGTCCAGTCACTGTTTAGGATCACCGTAACACAGGTAACATCTTCTGAATGAGACATCACCTTTCAGGATCACCTCACTTTTATAGCTCCTGGACCTGAAGGGGCGGGGTCAATTGCCCTCTGTGGGCGTCAGTACATAATGAGTTAACCAATTACACTCGCTCTGTAATCAGTCGCATCCTTTAAAGTCAGAAGGTAAATTGCATCTTCATATGAGCAATGACAATGGCAGCTGTCCAGTGAATTATGCAACTCAACCAGAGACGCCGTTTAAGACAGCACAGTCCAAGAAGTCAAGTCGCACGTCTAAATGCTCTTTTGTTTATGGACATGATCCCCTTGGACCATCTTATTAATTTTCAACTAGTAAAGAAATTCAGAATGCCCAGGGCTAAAATAATAATTTAAAAGAGAAATGCACCGCAGTTTTGCCCACAGTACCACTGAGCAGCTTCTGATAACTCTGTTTCTATGCTATCAGTGATGTGCATGGCCTCAGCCAGGCTGCTGTGTTTATATCTGTTTGTGCACCAGATTGCTGTTACGCCATACATGCAACAAACCCAGGCGCTACAGGTTCATACCTCACTACTGACACTGTGTGACCATGAGCTAGTCACTTCACCTGCCTATGTGCAAATAAGAAAGATAAAAGAAATTTAATTATTGCATTTAAAATGTTTTATATCACCTTATATAAAGGTGATAGCCAAAAATTTATATAATAATAGTAATAACAATATAACGCCTTGCATAACACTGAAAATTGGCCCTAAAAGTCTGTCATATTGCCTAAATCATACTGATTTTCTAGTGTTAATAACATGTTGTCTCTAGTGGACATTGATATGCAGCTTCACATGATAACACTGTTACTGTTACTACACTAAATAAAATTAGCAGCCAACAAAGTGTAGTTGCAACTTAGCATCTCAATTTAGGCTATGTGTAACCTATTAGAAAAGGGAAAATATTTAGTGAATTTACCCATGCCCATGTTTGCTCCAACTTGGGATTTATTTTGCAGCCACAGAGAGTCAGTCCAGTGATGCTGATGAGACAGCACTAGGAGGTAGTAAAGAAAGGACAGCAACAGGTATGTGCAACATTGTGGTGCTGCGGTGTGATGATAGAATGGAGGTTTACAGACAATCATATGACAAGTATGAAATATTATCATGAGTGCAGGATATGAAGAAATGATATATAGAATAATACACAACAATATCACTATACATGCATCATGCATAAAGTATTGCAAAGTAGCACACGCAACATAGTAGTAGTTCTGTTCATTATTTAACATCTTGTTATTAGAGATAAGGCCCTGTGGGAAGGGAGGAAGTTTGTTTGACTGCAGGATCAATGCAAGGGACAAGAGAGGGCTGTACTTCTCAGTACATTGCAACAACAGCTGAGAAGGAAAAAGAAATACTCAAGACAGAAGGAAGGAAGGCACAGAAGGCTCCTGTAAGCTTTGATTACTTTGCAAGTCCCCAGTCTATAGATCTTGATTCATTTTTCTCCTATCACCACCAGCAATTCCCAACACAGAGCGTGTTGTAGATGTGGCAAAAGTAATTAGATAGAGGGTAAGAAGTTGAAGCTACCTGTGCTCTACAAGGCAACACTCTTAACCATGGCTTGTTGTTCCTTAGTAAATATGAGACCTGTTTGTGCTAACATCTACAGTGAATTGGAAAGAGCAAGAGACAGCTTAGATAAGTGTTGTATGGTTCTTTTCTTTTGTTGGAAGTTACCATGGTGGCCTAATAATAATGTCATGGCCCCATTCCCCCAAAGGGGGGGCTGGTCTGTATACTGTCCCTCCAGGGCCAAAAGGCAGTCCCACTCTGCCCCTGGTCACAGTGGGATATACTGTAGCATTTCAGGAGAAATATGAAGTATAATATTAGATACTGCCTCGCAGTTAGGAGACCCGGGTTAGCTTCCCGGGTCCTCCCTGCGTGGAGTTTGCATGTTCTCCCCGTGTCTGCATGGGTTTCCTCCGGGCGCTCCGGTTTCCTCTCACAATCCAAAGACATGCAGGTTAGGTGGATTGGCAATTCTAAATTGGCCCTAGTGTGTGCTTGGTGTGTGGGTGTGTTTGTGTGCATCCTGTGGTGGGTTGGCACCCTGCCCTGGATTGGTTCCTGCCTTGTGCCCTGTGTTGGCTGGGATTGGCTCCAGCAGACCCCCGTGACCCTGTATTCGGATTCAGCGGGTTAGAAAATGGATGGATGGAATATTAGATACTTGTCTGCTCCTCAATTGCATATGACATTAGCAGTGTCTTGAGATGGAGAGTATTTTTATTCTCATGCCAGACTTCCAAAAGTAGGGTGGGTAGCTGGAAGTCTTGTGTCTGCAGAACATTCTCTAATCAAGAACATATACGTTTACCAATGCAAATTTTGTTATATATGAGTATCCCAAGATTTATGTCTTTTGCAGTTTTGCTTTGTGTCTTTCTGTAACTATTGAATTTGTAACTTGAATGCTTTTGTGATTTTGTAACAACATATAATGTCTGGTAGTTTTGTCATTGATTCATTTTTGACACTCTGAATTCTTTACCAATGCAAATTTTGTTATATAGATGTTTAATTGCAAGTGTGGTTTTTGCCTACAGTGACAAATTCAACTCAGATGCTGCATGCTGATTAGTATAAATACCAATATTGCATTTCTGCCTCTATTTATTTATATGCACAAATTAAGGAGGTGTTGTTGGACATGCAGTGATTTCTTAATTGAGGTCAAAATGCATAAACAAACCAATTTTTCGTTACACAATACAAAAACTACACACATCTGTATTTGAAAAGTTAAATTATTTTTTCTCAGAACACAAAGATTTATTGCTGTTGTTGAAACCATTTAATTCATATGTTTCAAATTAATATTTCTGAAATAATAAAGTCATTTTGGACATTTTTAGGTAGGATTTTGCTGCTGTTTTATTTCCGGAGTGGGTGCCTTCATTGGAGTGTTTACATTTTCTCTTAGTGTTCGGATGGTTTCCCTCTGGAGACCTCGGTTTCCTCCCTCAGGATGGAGTGTAAACATGAAGAATGTCAGCCCCCACTTGTTGATTAATGATGTTGGTGCAAAAATGATTCGTTCAGATATGGAAGGGAACGATATGCTAAACTGCTTTGATCAGTCATATTTATATTTGCAATTGAAATAAATTTTAAATGTATAGTCTTACAAAAAAATGGTTGGCTATTTCAGCCAGGATTTTTATTCGTAAGATTACAGTCAAATAAGCAAGGAATTTAGTTGACAAAATTTTATTTTCTGTTTTGATTTTAAAATTTGTTTTTGTTGTTAACAATTAGTCAAGTCAGTATTATACTCACAAGTAATAGCAGTTATACCACATACTGTACATATACATGTATACAGTATACAGTATGAGTGCTTAAATATTTTCAAAATGCCAAAACAATTTTGAGATATTATCTTTAGTATCCACTACTCAGGATTTATTTTGTGAACAAAATACGGTATATCATAAAAGCAGGCATTAATTTTTACTTCCACTCTACTTTTATTCACCAGAGTAGTTATATTCTCAAATAAAACAATTTATGGGCAAATACAACATGCTTAGTAAAAAAGGGAAGGGCTGCAAAGTTAACAAAACATCTCACCTGAGGTAAACTTAACAGTCTATACTGAAATGCATACATTTTTTAAATACAGATATGGCATACAGAAACACACATACATTATATAATGAATTTAATTCAATGTATGCTAATATTCTGCCTTAACTATTTTCAGACTGAAATACATTCAAGATACATATATTTAATATGTATAGTTTTTCCTGAAGTAAATGAAATAAAAACAGTCTATATCATAACACCCCAAAACACCTCCAAACACCTGTACTGAGCACTAATGCATATTCCAAACCTCCCTGAAATGATGACATTTTGTTCAGGTGCGTTCATATCATTTGCACTCTCAGATGCCATCTGCTGGTTAAAGTTCTTGAAGTATATTAAAACAACAGTAAAAGGGTAATGGCTTGTGAGCTCGTTTATCATGTTTTATCTTCCCTCACAGTTTGCCACAGCATTATGAAGCTTCTGACATGTATAAGGTATGAAAAGTAGCAAGACAAGAAAAAAAATGGATAAAATCAGAGACAAGACAAGACAGAATGAGGTATGAGAAAATAAGACATGCTTAATCAGAAGTTAGGAAACAACAATATGCAAATATTTGTGATGAGTTTTTAAAACATATAAAGCACATTACATTATTAGAGCCTAAAAATGGGATCTTCTCATATCCTTAAAATAGATTTAATCCTAAAAAACATATTTTTCTTTGCAAATATTTTTGCTTTGTGTTGTTTAGGTATGTATAGGTATTTAGCATAAATCTGGAGCCCTAACCCTGTTTCCAGAGGGACGAAACATAAACTAAGTTTGCAGAATGTGCAGGATTCCAAGCCTTTCTGGGAACTTGTATTAAAACTCATTCAAAAGGAAAATGCTTTACTTACTTCCATCATCCATATAGTTCCTTCAAAGCAAGTTACATTAGATATAAAAAGGATTAAAAGATTATTAAGCCAGCCTGATATTTCACAGTATAATCTCTAAGAAGTCTAATAAAGAAACATTATTGTATTAATAAACACTTATTTTAAGGAAGCAGAAACACTAAAAACTTATAACGTGTGCTTTGAAGGCTTTAAACCCCTCTGTGTTCTTGATCTTATGTTACATGTGTCTGGTGAAATATACACATTCTCCCTCTATCTATATGTGTTTTCCTTGAGTGCTCCAGATTCCTCTATCTTCTCACAGACGTGCATATTGGATTAACAACTAAAGAGTTTAAATTGGTTGTTACTGTAGAGAAGTGTTCCCTGCATAGGACTTTTTCCCTCTCGAGTTCTCTCCTGCATTACACCTAAATCTTCGAGTATCCCATCAAAACAACAACAAAAGTGAACATAGATGGGCAAATAGACCAGGATAGATGTCTTCAAATTTCCTTTAAAATAACTATACAATGCCTTAGTGTCAATGCATATTTCACATAAGAGCAACTTTAAGCATGCCATGTCCACACAGCACCTAACACTTTACATACTTAGAAATTCATAATCAAATTATCTAGTTTTCCAGATGATTTAATAAAAAATAAGAACTTTTAATACACCATGTGTATATGACATACTGAAAAATAGGAATGTTTCGGACTACATTCCTGAATACTACTAATGATACCTGGGCTGACATGCAATCTACAATTTTGTCTCTAGGGGGTACTATTGCAATTCAATCTAATTTATTAAGCCAAAATACAGGGCTATTCAAAATGAAAGAGCAGATTTCAAAAATATATTTCAAAAACCTGCATAAGACAGAAACACATTCCACACATCACTGGATAGAGGAAAGTTCAAAGTTTGCTACTATGGTCCCTGAGGTTGCATGCACTCAACATGAGCACCATGTGCAGCGCGACAAACATCAAAACGGTAGACCATTTCTTCCCACACACGAGTCAACTTGTCCCTAGTTACTGAATTCACAGCTTCCTCAATTCGATGTCGCAAATCTTGAAGATTACCAGGCATAGGTGGAACAAACACTGTTTCTTTAATGTAACCCCATAGATAAAAATCGCAGGGGTTAAGGTCTGGAGGCCACAGATAATGAGTAAGATCTTGTTGTCCACCTCTTCCAATCCATTGTCCTGGAATAGTGTTGTTCAGGTAGCGCCGGACCTCCAAGTGTAAATGAGACGGGGCATGATCTTGCATGAAAATTAAGTCATTCGAATCTTCTTGAAGTCGGGGAAACAACCAGTTTTGTTGCATGTCCTGGTATTAAAATCCAGTCACAGGACCATAAACTTTGCTTGCAGAAATGGCACAAAACACATTTACCTTCTGTGATTTCTCTTGTGGTGTTGTTGTCATTTTACTATAAATGAGAAACAGCGCTCGGTGGCATTCACTGGTACTTTTAGGTGGGCTTTTACACTTTGAACTTTCCTCTGTCCAGTGATGTGTGGAATGTGTTTCTGTCTTATACAGTTTGTTTGAAATAAATTTTTGAAATCTGCTCTTTCATTTTGAATAGCCCTGTACAGTATTAAGAAAAATGAAGGGGCAATATTAAAAGTTATTTTGACATCCTAGATGATTTTTAAACTATTTCGGCAAAGCTACATTTTAGGAAAATGTGTGCTTTAATCATAGTTAATAATGCTAATAATGCAATCCACATTAACTGTGTTCAAAATAATAAGTAAAACAGATCACCTTTCAATCTAATAGTCCTTACCTTCATATATAAAATGCAAAGTTTACTCACTGATAAAAACAATATTTCCCATTTGGTTAAACATCTAAAATTTGTTAGGATGGTACATCTAGGTCAGTAGGTATCAGCTAAGAAAGTACATTTTGATATATCAATATTAAAGGGCAAACTCTTCAACAATAGAAAAACTAAATAGCCCAAATCTCAAAAATGGTTTGCTGGATTTGATTGAAATTTGGTGATGTAATAAAAGAAAATAACCGACATGTGTTTTTTTTTATTTCTCGATATTTGTCAATAGTATTGTTGTAGCGAAAAGGCTATTCTAAAGCACTGTGCCCTTTTCTCAGCACTGCACTGAGAAGTGATCCCGCAGAGTTATGGGGCTTTCCATGTAGGCAAAGGAAGGCAGCCAGCACAACAGTGACAATAGCAATAGCGTGGCAGGACTGAAGAAGGCAATGTGTTCTTGCGTAGGAAAAAGAGTGGAGATCAGGCTTGAAGGGTTCTTATGATTTCATATACTAATAAAGCTTGAACATGAACTGATAAAAATCATACAAAGTAATGCCTGAGTGAATGATGTAAGCAAATGAAAATCATAAACATGCCATATTATCATAATTATAACAATAAAAACCCATTATTCTTACTGATGTTCACTGTGAACTGTGATAAATCGTCTTAACCAACAAAAAAACTGAGAATTTAATTCACAATAATATTAAAGAATAAAATTAAATCAATACAGCTGTCAAAAGAGTTACAATACAGACAAATATTAATATATACTGTAGAACAGTTTGAATTATAAATGTGTTTTTACAGCCAATGAAACCTCTAAGAACTTTTATTAAAATTTTATTGAACTTCCTGATCATTCGTGCCTTTTTACTCAGTTTATCCCTTATGTTTTTGACAGCTTGAAGTCTTATTTTTTTGCCTCTTGACATGAGAGGTTACACTTCCTCAATGAACAGTTTAAAGTAAACTAAGAAAATAAAAGATGAGCCCCTTATGAACTTTTGTGCCTTGCTCTCAGATCAATGTCTTCCCTATAGTGAATTAAAAACATCTTTGGCAACGCTTATGAAAAGGGCTTTTGCAGAAGATTCCATATGTTGCTCAGGGAACAGATACACACATGAACTCATAGAAGGCTGGAACACGTGTCGCATTTCTTCAGATGTGCTTTAGCCACCTCGAAACAAGGGACTGTCCTATTTAAACTTTGCCACATATAGCGTGAGAAATGTTTTGACTCAACAGTTAAATGCACATGGGATGAGAGTTTACAAACATTTGGCTGAACTCCTCCTGCTGCAATGTGCAAACTATGTGTTTTTTGTAACCTCTGGAGGAATTCATTCAAGGATTTCAACCGAAGGCTGAAAGGGCTGTGTGAAACAGCAAACAAAGCCATTAACTTTACTCTCTAGGGACTTGTGCTCAGGGACTTTAGGGATTGTACTCCTGTACATCTTAAAGACTGTTCTGCATCCTCAACTTAATCTTTATGGGTGAAGCAGTCTGACAAATAATTACCTGTTGTAATGAAAGTTTACTTTAAGAATTAAAGGCTTCTACCACTATGTTAATTCCCATTCTGTAAATGAGTTAAAAAGATTTGCACAATTTTAATTACTACTTTGAAAAATGCCACTAATAGATGTCTTAGGAGACAACCATATTCTAGAAAAAGATTAACACTGTATGTCTCTGAACTCCTCCCTTTAAGCACCTATTCATCCATCCTGTGTTCATAAAACCAAGGCCTATCCTAAAAACATTAGGCCCTAAGTAAATAAGTGTCACTACGTTCATTAAGGTGCTCATTTTTGGATGTAAGATGATACAACTGTGCTTGAGAGCATACAAAGAGTGATTTAGCCAGGATGTGAGTAAGGCTGCAGTAAAATCCCCTAAATTACAATGGCAATCTGCGGTAAACAGAACTTTTTTAAATATATTACAATATAATATTTAAAAATTAAATAAATGTATATGGTGCTTTTCTCACTATTTAAAGTGCTTTACATTAACTGTGGGGAACCACTTCAACCATCACCAATGTGTTGCATCTGATCCTTACAAATTCAGTTGCATGTAGTCAGTATGGTAATTTGAGGAGACATTAATTATTGCAAAAAAAGGATATGCATTAACAACCCATTAACACTGTTCCTTTTAGAGGCGATAGCTCCCTAGTTGGAATAAGTTCTTTTGTAATTGCAGAGTTTTAAGTAACCAAAAACTATATAGATATGATATTAAAAGGCGATATCCCTCCCATAGTGATACGGCGGTAAAAATCACATAAGAGAAAATAACTTAACTTTCTTTACTGACGATTTTACGTGGCATTACAGACGGGAAGCCAATAGCCAGACAATACCAAGGTGGGATCTTGATCTATACTTGGGATTAATAAAGTATCTATCAATCTATCTATCTATACAGTCTGCCATTTTTCGTCGCTGCGCTGGAAGGTTTTTCAGGACGGATGACGATATCACCTATCCGTCCGTCGGCTTCAAAGTGTATGGCTGCTGTCCAAGTCTTTTTATACTGTCTTCTCCACGTGCAGGCCCTTACTTAGTTAAATAGTCAATTTCCAAACAAGGAAAGAACATTTTGTGCTGACTGTTAACAGAGGACAAAATAGTATAGACCTGTCTTTAGGGTGACTATACATTCCTCCAGCTGTCTTTGCCTATCTTGTCCTATGCTTGGCCCAGCACTTTTAAATGCTGAGAGCCCCTGTGTGCTAAGTTTGGCCTGGCCTGTACATGTGAATGGATTTATAAAATAATTTTTGTACAGAGCACGGTGACATCAAACATCTATTCTTATTACAAACACAAGAGCTTATTTCATGAAAAGGGAGCGAGAACTAATTTCATAAGAAAATAAAAATATTATTTTCTAAATAATATTTAAGTGATAAAATGTAGGGATAAAAAACCACATTGGTAACAGTCATTTCACAGTTGTAAGTACTGCTTTTACATTTTTTGTTTGCTTGTTACTGGTTCTGTCAGACTGGTGTTTATTTTTGATATTTCTGGGTTTTTTTATATTAGTACTGTTGTATATTTATTCATATAAAGTATATTGGGTCTGTTTATTGCCAATGCTTTTTTTTTTTAACTAATTTCTATTGGCCATACTCTGTATTTGCTTGCATTTTTGAGACCTGTGCTAACAGGTATTTTCATTGTAAGGAAAAACCAGACAAGCCAAATACAAAGCATAATGCCACTGCATTTAAATTGTGCTAAGATCAGTTTTACGGTAAGAAGTTCTATTCTTTGCAAACATTCTGCAGTGTCCCCCCTCCTTCTCCCAGCCCCGGTCTCACCAGCTCTTTTTGCATGGCTGAGTGCATTCCAGTGTCTAACACAAAACAGTGGCTGGGAAGCTGACCACACTCGATCGATCACCTGTGGTGGAAACTCCCAAACATTGATGGTTTGAATTTTTTGGGATCATTGACTGTAGATTTATTTGCATGTGTTTTCGATAGAGTATTTCAGTGGTAAATTTTAGGGACAGTCCGGACAGTATGAAAGGAGATTCAAGGGATGAATGTCACTGTTGTAGGCTGCAATTCCATGGGAACTCACTGTTTTATGTTAATTTCATACACCCACTTTTTATTTCACACACTAACTTTTTCATGTTAAGTTTCATGTACTCATTTTTGAAGTTTATTTCATGGTATATTTTTATTACTTATGTTATACATTGTTTTTAAAATAACTTAAATGTTTGTTATTTTATACTTTTTTTTATTTTGCTGTTTTTTGCCATGGCATTAAAAATGTCTCCCAGTGATTTTTAGAAGAATTTCGATTTTTCTTTTTTTTTCATGTGAATACAAAAAACCTATTGATATCTGGCTTTACTAATAACTAATAGATACAATTTACGGGAAAATCTCAATGCAATGGCACAAGTCTAAAGCGATGATTCCAAAAATGGGGCGCACACCCACTAGGGGGGCAATGCGAGAATTTAGGTACGTTAAACAATTTATAAAATGAAAAAACAGAAATTCACTGTTAAAAATTATACAAAAAAATAAACAAGTAATTTTGATTTTTTACAGAGACATTTATATATTTATATAAACATAGAAGGGATGGTGAAGAACCTTTTAATTTATTATTTTAGAACCGGCTTGGGTTTTTCAACTTAGAAATCTTTTTTACCATTCAAATAATATGAATTGTAACAATGATTATAAAAATTTGCAATATAACAAAAATGTAAAATGATCAAAATATTACAGAAAAAGCTGTAAAGTTATTTTGTATTTATAAATGTCACTTCTCTTATTATATGTTTTTAAAACTGTATTTGCTGTATTTTCATATTACTTCATATTATATTAATTTTTTTTTAACAATTTCATAATGATTTCTTTTGTCAGTACTTCAACTATCCTTTCCCTCTTTTGTTTCCATATTCTTTGGAAGCTTGTTTAGACCAAATTAATGACATTATGGGCTTCTTCCATGTGAGTAGGAGTTCAGTTTTTGAATAGGCAATAATAAGAATAAGGTATATGTTACAGTAGGGGACATAATGATTTTAGAGAGGCCTAGGTGAGGCATGGCCAACAAAAGGTTGGGAACCACTGGTCTAAAGGTTTCTTCATTTTGCCAGGCTTCTGAATTTGTTTTGAGTCACGAGCACAACATTTGTATGTAGTATACAAACATATTAAGTCTTGTCTGTTTAGATATTTTTCAACGGCAGTCATATGAAAATGGCCACTTCACTTACCACAGGCAACAGAAAGTGTAGCATTTCTTAGATTTTTTTCTGAGAGCGAATCCTTGAAAAATGAAAATTACACTGTTTGCATGATAAAAGTCATCCCTACACTTCTGAATTCATACACCATTATAGATCTTGAAAGATTCTCAGGACTTTCTTAATACATTCCTGACGTGACTCCATTGCATTGTCATTTGATCAGACCCTCAAAGATGGTTTAAAAGGCTGTCATTCTGTCAGTGATCATGGTGACCTTTGTATTTAAAGCATTTCCTAATAAACTAGAAAACCTGCATTTGTCTGAAAGAAAATAATGAGTGACCAGTCAGACTGACTGCATCTGTAGAGAGCTGAGCTACCGAGTTAATAACAGTAACATCGTAAAACTCAGGAGGGGTGAAAACAGGAAGAAACACTAATAAGGTCACAGGTGTACATCAGAATATCAGGAGGGGAGCCTCCAAATTCTTTCTTAAATACTATTTCATACAGATATGACATTTTAAAATACAATTATTTATTTTTTTAATATTTTTGCTATATGACTAATTTACAGTAATAACTAAAATAACAATAAATATAGCCCTAACTGGTAATTTGCTAGTAATTTTAATCACTCATTTGATTAATTAATACTTTACAATTTGCACATGCAATTATTTCATTCACAAGAAATCTGAAAATTGCAAAACAAATATGCTTTATAACAATATTTGTTAATGTATTAATATACAAACTTTTTATCCTCTATCCAGAACTACATTTTTCATCCACCCATTCATGCTTTTAATCCCACCTAATCCAATTCAAGGTCAACAAGCAAGTGAGCCTTTCCAAGTCATTATGGGATAGGGCATTTAGCAATTTTCAGGCACCAATTTGGCAAACATTGAGACAAACTGGAATGAAAGGAGAAAAGTTTACATAGCACAGAAAGAGCAATCGAGTTCCATAAAAAGAGAGTTTTTTTGCTTATTTTTTGATTAAATTAAATTGTTTCTTTATTTTTTTTACTAAATGATATCTTAATGATAGCTGAGATTAAAATAACCCAAGAAGAATCTCTTATGTTAAACTGCTTACTAAAATTGAGTTATGCACTGGTTAGGATAGCTGCCTCACAGTTCCAGAATCCTGGGTTCAAATAAGGAATGCTAATAATTAACCATTGTTTGATTAACTTAAGCAAACATGATGTTAATAATCTTATTGATTACATGATTAATTCCAATCAGCATTGGGAAATTGAATTGCCTTGCTTCACTGCAACACCTGATAGACATTCTTTGGGACATGTTATTCATGTACTATACATAGATAAATGATAGCATGTATTTAAACTATATTTTAGATATAAAATAAAGGCAAAGATAATAGGGAGCTGCAGAAATGTGCATGTGCAAACTGTGCATCAGTCACTTAAAAGATAAGTTCTGTATTTTTCAAATCAAAGTTATTTACTCATAAACATGGCATATATGCTTTTGTCAAGTGAAATAGTGTTCAAAATGTAAGCATTTTCTATAAATTAAAAATAAATATTTTACCCACAGTGGCACATTACATTGGAGGGTAAAGGGGCACAGAGGAAAAGCTTTCAAATTTGTCAAATACGTCCATCATTCAAGCCAAGACAATTGTCAAGTATTGATCTGCTCCCTCTGTGTTTCTGTTGCATGTTTCTGACAAAAAAGGGATCTGGAAATAATCATTTCATCACATATTCCTGGTGATAAGAATATTCCTGATGGTAGGGATATGTTTTGTATTCATTTGTGTATTCATTCTGACATAAACAGGGAAGTAAATCAAAAGAAAAATCAACCATGGAGCACAAAAAGTTTGCTGTGACTTAGCCTGTGCTGGGCTTTCACGGTGAATCTCAAAGTATTGGTGTTTTTTGTTCAAAAATGACACGTATAAACGATTTGACAAGGTGTGTAATCGCAAGATCAATACTCGACAATTGTCTTGGCTTGAAAAATGGGATGAATTTGCTAAGCTTGTAAGCTTTCCCTATGTGCTCCATAGCCTACTATGTAAAGCACCAGTCCAGGCAAGATGTTTTTTTAATTCTGTAGAAAGCATTTAACTTTAGAACACAATTTTCCATGACAAATACATATACACCATGTTTGTGAATAAATACGTTTTTAATGGGCAATCAACAGCTTTATAAATGTGTGTAAGCATGTATTATGTTTCATAGCCAGGTCAATTAAATTTTGATTAAGTGCTTTTGCTCACTGCATTCCTGCACTCTTCTAGCTGTTAGATGCTGCTGTGCCTCACCGCTGCACTCTTGCAGTAACTGGGAAGTACAGGTAACTCTGTCTGATTGGGTCTATGCGTGCGATAATTACCTAAAAGAGCAGCTGAGGAATGTAGCTAGTAGTAAGACTTTTATGAGAACTGGATGTTGTCTTCAAGATGCTATCTGTTTGCACCACAACGGTTTTTGTTCCCTCTAGCCTTTCCAGAATGCACACTTTATGTCTGCTGAACTACAAATATTTGTAAATTGGAGCTCTGACAGTTAACAGAATGGGCAGACAACTGATTCCCAAGAATTTCAATATATTCCAAATTCTAAACAAAAATACATAAAATGTGTTTTAATAAGAGATAGTGATATATTTTCATTTAATGTTAAAATTTATGACACATTGCATAATGTGTAAAAAAACATTTTCTGGGAAATTTACCCTTGCATAATTTTCAGTTTTCCTAACTAGGGTGTCTTTTTTTAGCAAATAACAATTTTTAATTGGCCAAAAGGATTGACTATTAATTACAGTATACCTATTTTAGTTGCACTCATTGAGCATAGGTATGGAATCCACATCTAAATCCTTAAAACATACATCAATTACATACATTCATACATTCATACTCAAGCAACATACCGTTAAAAACTCATGACAATATACAGTCCATTATTGTTATAATTGAGCTGTGGACTGTTGACAAGAGTGGAGAGGAAAATAAAAACTTCAGCTGCATTACGGAGAAAATAAACTTCTGAAGGTCCTCTAAAGTTACAGTTTTGATGACCTAGGCCAGCTGAACATGCACCACTTCCTGGGCAATGAAAAAATAAAATAAGTACATATCAGGCAATGTAAAGTGAGGTTTAAATCGTTTGTTGAATTTCAATATCACTGCTATAACTTCTTTTAGGCAGGAATAGCAGCTTGCCAATGTAGCAGAGGTGCCAAGTGTCTCAGGAGAATACCAAGAAATGGAACTGAATAGAGGGGGGTCAGGGGCAGTTCATAGTGATTAATAAGTTTTTATTATGAATAAAAGAGCTTCAATGTAAATTGCTAAATAGAAATTCTAATCAATGTATGCTAGACTACATCTGTAGCTTGGATCTAAATGATGAGAACAATGGGGCATCCCACACAGAAGTGGGCACATCACTTGGAGGCTAAGCCTTTAGCTACAAGAGTAGTTTGATTTATCCTTGGAATCCTTAGAAAACTGCTAACCTTCCAATGATTGGCATTGTTAGACAATAATGTACTGTACACTTAAATATGTCTTAACTGATCATTTTTGTAAGGTAAATAATGTTCCAAGGCATTTAAAGCTGTATATTTTAGAAGAAGCATTTTGTAATCAGCCTTTAACCGGAAGCCAGTATAAAGAAAAGATGAGTTACTGCATGTGGTTGTATTTTCTAGTTATATAGATTATATTAAATAGATTGAATAGAATAAATTGAATAGCCTGTGTCAAATACAATATGAAATGTGGTCAAATGTGTATTTCTTAGTTACGTTCTGTTCTAATCAATGTCACTGGGGAGTTCTCCTTTAGTTTTTGTGGTTTTTTTTTATTTTTCAGAGGGCAAACCACTTTTCCTACCCATGTCCTACAGATGTGTGCTACTTAGGTTGATGAAACTTAATTGAGCTGATATTAATGAGTTTGTTATGCAGTGAACAAGTGCCTGATGCTGCTAAGATAATTCTGGGTTCTACCAACCATAAAAATGGATTCAGGAAATGAATGGTGATACTAAACCCATTATAAAATCTGGTAAGTCAAGATTTTGTAAAAAGTACCAAAATTGGGTTATAGTAGATGTCATACCACCATGAAACACATTAAAATAATCCAAAATGTTTGGGGCCTTTCATAAACAATAATATAAAACTTTTCAGATCTCAGTGGTATGACTAGATCATGATACAATATAAATAAACTCACAGTGAAGCTCCTTCCTACACTTTACTGTGTTGTCCACACCTATACTGGTGTCCATGTTCTACTTGTCATTGCTCCACTCCCAACTCTAGACTCAGGTGACTAAGGAATACAAGTCACTTTTAAAGACTGACCTGGTAATACTTCCTGTGTCATGCAGACATAACTGTGAAGCCTGGAGACTATAAATGCATGAAGTCCACCTTGTTAGAGCTTCCCAGAGTGGTCCCAGTTTTTTCTGCCAATAGGGCTGTCTGTTTGAAATATTATTCAAACTCAGTCCTGCAGGAGTCTTCAATATTGCAGCATATTACTTCCATTTATTAATCAAAAAGGACTGGTTTTATATTAAAGCAAATTCTTCAGAAATCAATA
Organism: Polypterus senegalus; assembly: GCF_016835505.1. Classification (NCBI taxonomy): domain Eukaryota; kingdom Metazoa; phylum Chordata; class Cladistia; order Polypteriformes; family Polypteridae; genus Polypterus; species Polypterus senegalus. The sequence goes on along the minus strand of NC_053157.1, from coordinate 191,088,325 downwards.
ATCTTCTTACATAATACGCTTCCGTGGCTGTCCGTTTGTCTGTCCAGAATTTTAAATCACCTGTAGTTCACAAACCTTCATTTGACCTATTGACCTGAAATTTCTATGTGACGTCTACTATCCACTTTCGGGGTGATGTTTGACTTCCAAGGTCATTCCTCTTTTTATTTTTATGTTAATTTATTGTAGAATCAACTCTCCTCAGTAGCCAGCAGGACGGCCATGCAACACATGTGTACGTGTGCCGTTCTCATCCCTACCACCTTTGCCGTCACTTCCTCTACCTCTTCATATCTTAAATCATTCTTGAGGCAGATTAAAGACTTAAGTGCCAGCTTAAGTGAACAATTAAAGAAAATGTACTAAGTGATTGCAACACAGACATTGACTTAATCAGTTTTAACGTGAAAAGATGCAGATGAAAGAAGGGTGGAGAAAAGAAGAGCTGCTCAGAAATCAGCAAGCACATCAACCTCTGAGCAAACGAATGCTAAACGTACAGAGAAAGAGCATGGAAGTAAAAAAAAAATGATTTATTTTTTGATGCTGCTTTTTCTTCTGTATTGCTTTTTTATGGCAAGTGTGCTAAACCTGCTTCCATGAATCTAGAATTATAGAAATTTTTCAAATTTAAAATGAAGCTTTAACAAATTTAATTTTAAAATGCACATGGGCTAGATACTGGGGTAGTCTGTGTATTAGCTATGCACTAGTTCTTATTGGACTAAATGGTCTCCTCTGGTATCTTAAACATTTTTATGTTTGCATTAGGGGCAGACTTGTAAGATTTAGCAAACAACAGTGATAGCCTGGCAAAGAAAATTTTGCAGTCTACAAAATTAGATGCTGCTATTAATGATTTTCCTATGTTTTGAATGCAGATTTTTTATTTGCCATGATTAATTTCATATAGATTCCAATATTAATCATTTAGTTTTGTGAACTCAGTTTAACAGGTCCCTAGTGGAATTTTTAGTCCAAGCACATTTAGTCTGTTGACTTGTTTAGTTATTACATAGTGTTTTGTTATATATGTCTTTGTATGGAAATATCTTATTGATAACGGTATGTATGGTTGTTTTATTGTACGCAGTAGCATGTTCATTAAATGACTGAAAAATGAGGTAGCTGCAGGATATCTATTGAAAATGAAAGATTTTAATTGAAGAGAGTGTAGTTTGTTGTAAATATCACAACTAAAATGCACACCATCACTTAAAGTAACAAAATCACTGTATGTGTTTGGCGAATGGAGATCACCAACATCCAGGCAATTCTTTTAGATTGAGGAACATTTGCTAAATTACTAAGTATAGGAACATTTACAGACTTCTTATTCTCTTTATCTTACCTCTACAGACTTTAAACTCTATATCTCTATATCTCAATATCTTTGGAGCACAACTGGTAAAAGATGTACTTCCAACATAGTGTTTTACCAATTCAACTTCACAATAGCCTCCAGCAACGCCATATTATATATCTCAATGCACAGGGCTGCAAAAAATCTGCCTTGCAGCTCTACAGAAAAAAATATTCTATAACACTTTAGAACTGCTCCACCTTACCTCTACCTTAAACATCAGCTTCATAATTGTTTCACAGAATCCTTGGGATTTCAAGCACCATTTAAAGCTGCCTCATATATCCTTCACTATGTGGTTTAGCCTCCTACACATCTCACAGTTGAATTGTTGTCTCTGGAGAATAATTGGCCACCAATTGCCTGAAAAAAACAGTAATTCTTTACATTTTTTCACACAATAAAATAACATGATTAAAGCTGAAGGGCAGCCTCAATAAAGTATCTTGGTCCCTTGCAACAATGTGAGCCGGGTGTTTTTTTTATTGGATCCTTGGTTAGAGTTGGCAGAAAAATGAGAGCATCCCAGCAAAAAGAGCAAGAGGATGAGTGGTAGCCTGATACGGCAACATTGTTACGCCTCGGTGTCTCTAAATTAAATTAACAGTTTTGTTGCCAAATAGTAGATATTCATTTCAATGAAATTAACAAAAATAACCATTTACAAGTTTTTATATGGAGAAAAGTAGCATTTCTTTTTCTCAAATGGAAATACATTTAAAAAAAGTAAAACAAAATAAATGTATTAATAAAAATGATTAAGGATGATATACTTTAAAGAGAACACAGAGTTAACAGGAAAACAAAGGTCAAGCAGGAGGCACAGACAAGACTTCAGAAACACACAGCAAAAGATCAGGGATATGTATAATGTTGTGTACAGAACTCACACTAAAACATGGCATACTGTATAGACAAATACAGAAATGTGAGTATGCAGAAAAAATATACATGCATAAATCCGTGCGTACGCCAACTTCCACGTTCTTCCACTACATAAATCCTGGTCAGCATAAAATGCAATACATGTGCACACACCTGCCGCCCCACCCCAAAACACCTTCCAGAATTATGGCTCTTTGAATATGAAAATCAATATAAATAGCCTCTTAAGTTCAACCTTTCTGTGAAAAGACAATAGCAAAAGCACAAGGAAAAAAGTAGAATTTCAGCAAATACTAATTGGAGACAAGGAAAAATGTATTATTTGTTGGTTTAAGCAGTCATATAAACAACAAAAGAATGCTGATTGAGTGACATAGAATAGTGGAGAAACTCTAAAGTTGAAGTTCAGAAAGTCGCACAGCACCCACAATAAAAAAGAAGTGGTCAGATATCAAAGTTCCACTGTAGAGGCGAGTGGTAGCTCACCATCAGAGTGTCATATGGACGCGTATTAAGGTAAAGAGAAAAGAAAAAAACTGGGACACAGTGGAAAAAAAGTTTGAAAATTCCACTTTAATCACATACTGTAGTTTATTTTGTCATTAAAGTTGAATGTCATAAACTTCATCTTAAAATCATTTACTATTTTCTCAAATCCCATCTTAACTAAAGTAGCACATTAAATGCTTTGTATTCTATGTGTTCTTCTATGTATTCTATGTGTGTGAATCACTATGTGCTTCTTAAACGGGCTTTCTCTTACGCTGACAGGACACAGTATACATTACATTCATGATATTACACCTCTCTGAACAATTTAAATACTAAGATGTATGCTTGATATAATTTTTATGATGATGGGAATTAAAGTATGTATTAAACATGGGGGCAAGTTGGCGCAGTGGTAGCGATATGCTGGAGCCCTGTCCAGAGATTGTTCCTGCCTCCCGCAAGATGCTTGTTGCGCCATGCACTATCCTCGATAAAATAATCTAATGCAGCAGTACTGTCTCTTTCAAACTTACTAACCTCCAATTCCAATCATTTCTTTTCTTTCTCTACATAACCAATCGCCATACAATCAGCTCTTTAATAAATGTCAAGCCATCTGTAATCTTAGAACGCCAATTTTAAAAAACCTTTAAGGAACATTGAAATATCTTCGTAGTACATGATTAGCAATTCCATCCATCAATCCAGGGTCATGCCAGTCCCAACAAGTATACAGCGCGAGGCACAATCCCTGAATGGGGCTCCAGCATGTTGCTACCACTGCGCCAACTTGCCCTCATGTTTAATACGTGCTTTAATTCGTATCATCATGAAAATTATATCGAGTATCATCACTACCGCTGTCCACCGTGTCCATACGTTTAATTATCAACAGTATACGTTATTTAAATGAAGTTAAAAAGTTATATGTATAATGTAATACAGTATATATACTTTACTGCATTTCATCTTAAAAAAGATATCAAGAGCTCCAAAATCTAAATCAACCTAGAAGCCAGTCATCATCATCTGTAAATACACATTCTCATCTACTGAATTGAATGGCATTTCTTTATTGTTAATGTATGGTACACTGAGATTCAATATGCAAATCCTCCATAAACTTATTTTCCTATAAAATGGTAAAATAACAACAATAATAATAATAATATTATAAAAATTAAAAATGCACAATTTTAAAGCACAAGTGGCTCAGATTGTGCAATATTACAACTGTAATGCAAGTTTACAGTGAGGCTGTTGTGCTAATAAGTACAAACAGTTCTACATGCACATGGCTGAGGCAGCGTGTACTATAAATGTTCTCCAGGGCAGATGCTGTATCTCAATAATTGTCCCCGCTCTTGACACAATGTGCCATAGATCTTTCTGATCAGCTGTTGTACAGCTGTGATTCCATACTCATTGGATTAAAATACTCTGAGTGGTGCACTGACAGTAACAACATTAAAACAGTTTTGGTATTTGGAATAGTTTGGCCATTCTGTGCACCATTATGTGGTTACAGGTTGATTAAAATCAGATGCCTTAAACAATACACGGTTAATTTCAGTGTATTTGATAAAGCTGCGTCAGGAATGTGAATCTAAAAAATAAAGGGAAACCACACAGGTACTAGCATTGCTTTGACGCTGGGTGCCACCAGTTTGCAAAACCGAGCTGAAAACTTGTGTATGCAATGGTTTGTGCTGGCGTGAGAATGTGCATAGCTTTACACCAATTTTAGTTTTTATAAATCGCGATGTGAGCGTTGAAATGGGCATACACAATGTTTTTGTGCATATGCACCGTTTATACATGAGGCCCCAGGAAGACAGCATCAAGCAGGCACATAAATTATCAGAAAAAAAGTTAATGAAGCACCTTTTAAGACATAAATAATTTTTTACAGGTCCTAACTTTAACCCTATACTGAGACACAGTACACACAAAGTCACAACTTCCTTAATTTTTCAGATATTTCTTAATTGCCAGTACCTAGAAATTATGTAATTTTAAGTACATCACAAGTCAGCTACAGTCAAGTCAATAAAAAGTTCACTAATAAAAGTATCCACAGACAGTGTATGGATTTTATTATATATTGAAACACACTGTATCCATCATTGTATCGTGTAAGCATTTCAGTTTACAGTATATGCTTCAGTGTAAGGTGTGAGAGCTCACGTAATGCAGCCCACTTCTTTTAAAAGAAATACAGTATACCCAAGATTGGCAAAATTTTTTTCTGTTTCTTAATCCATATTGTTTGTGGTTTTGGCCGAGAAAAATGTTTTCATGGAGAATGAAAGTAACAAAACTATAGATTAAAAGATAAAGGTGTAAGGTAAAACACACAGAAAATATCTTGTGGAAAATATGCCTCACACTTGTGCATTTCAGAGATGCTTCAACAAAAAATACCAGTTCACTGCTACAGTTCCTCAAACAGCCCATAAGTAATGAATTTGTGGTTTACTGACAAATGAAGGAATAGAGGGAGGGGGTCTCTAATTCAAAAGCTCAATTCCATTTTAACCTGTAGTAAATTTTTCCACCTCATATCAACCATAAAAATTCAGAGTAGGTCAAAATCCCACAAAAAAACTCTAGATCAACTCTAAATCAGGTCTGGGCCCAGAAACAAACCTCACCCCAGAAAGCAAAGTCACAGACTCAACAGGTAGATTCAGGCTTGGCTAAGCCCAAAAATGAGGCTAAAGCTTCTTTAACAGTTCAAAGTCAAAAAAATATCCTGATGGAGAGAGGTAACTTGTAAAACCTCTATACCTGGGATAAACAAACACATATTTAATTTAAATTTTCAGAATTCAAAAAGTGCATAAGAGAGGCTAGGCAGGTGAAAAAGGTTTTGCCTTAAAATTCAAAAACTTAAAGCAAAAAAAAGCACTGTCACACATGCGCGATTAGGGGACAGTCAAAAGGCTCAATGGCACATGGAAAACCAAGAGAGGGGGAACTGGAACAGGGCACTAATGCTTTTCTCTCCTTCCATCCATAGAAAAACATCAGAATAAAAAAGCATTCCTTCCCAACATAACGCTCCAATATCCACCACCATCCTGACAATAATAAGAAGGCTTCTCTTCCAGCTCCAAGAAAATACCTCACTTCCGGTCCCCTTCTGATGTCCTCAGTTCCGTCCCTCTGCTACTGAAATCATCTCCGGCCACTACTACCTTCTCTTACGCCAGCTGCTGTTAATTATACTTCCTGTAGCCTCCATATAAGCCGGAGCATTTTTTTTGTTTGCTATCAAATGTTTGAGTTGGGTTATGACCATTTGACTGTACTGAAATCTGAAACCAGTATACGGGGATGCTCCCCAACATTTACTTATCACAACACAAAAACAGAAGCTTGATAGCAGGGGTCATTAGCCAGGAATTTCAAACAAAATCATTAACAGAAAAAGCAGGAGTCAAATCCAGAAGATTGAAACTTCTCTGAGAGTTGCGGCTTCTCCATGAATCCTGCTGGGAGAGTCACCCAGAGGAATAATTAGATGGAACCGTGGCCTTCATTTTAAGGAGACAGTGTGGATAAATAAAACCAAAACTTCCAATATTATCTTAATACAAAAGGGCAAAGTAATATAGTAAATACAGTATTAATAAAAAAACATAATATGGCATAAACACAAACAAAATGCAAACTCAAAACAAAAAATAAAAACAAAACATATCAAATAATTTCAGATATCAACACAAAAACAAAAAGAAGAATAAATAATTCTGAGCCAGGGCAACAGCCTTGCCTATCTATACCATAACATAACTCATTCCTGTTGTATACAAGCATATATTCCAGAAGTTGTTTATTTAACAATATTCTTGCCACATTTGGAGCATACAACTGCATGGTTACCTGACAGGTAGATTATATGACAAAAGTAAGTAGAGCTTTTATTATGGGCATATTGTTGGGTGTATTCAGTATTGGTCTGCGTTCAATTTCATTGCATCAGGAATTGTGGTACCTCTGTTATCCATAAAAACATAACATTAGCAATTTTTCTTGGCCATCATCACAAACTATACAGTACATTACTATACTGTACAAGCTGAGTTGTGGCTTTGAGGCTAGGGATCTGCACTGGCAATCGGATGGTTGCCGGTTCGAATCCTGTAAATGCCAAAAGGGACTCTGCTCTGTGGGGCCCTTGAGCAAGGCCCTTAACCTGCAATTGCTGAGTGCTTTGAGTAGTGAGAAAAGTGCTATATAAATGCAAAAAAAAAAGAAAAGAATTAATTAATTACAGTAAGGAGCAGATAATAAAATTATCATTATTAGTGGGATATTCACCTAAAACTCCAAAAATGCTGATTGAGCACAGAAACAATTTGTCTTTCTACATTATAATTAAGCACCTGGATTGGGGGGCTTTGAGTTCAAGGATTCTGTTTCTGTCATTTCTCATTCAGAATTCTTTATGGTTTAATTGTTGTGTTTTGTTTTTGCAACATCTAGGGTGCTATTTTAGATGCTTATCACTGCCATTTTAAATTCCTGTTGTTAAGTCCATTTATAGGGGTGTGGCTTCAGAGGTCATAACCTGCTCATAATCAACATGACAGAATAGAAGAATGAACTTTAGATTGCTATCCAATCTTTGGACACCAAAACTCTATCAAAAAACCTTGCTGTAAATATTCTTACAATTTTCGTTATACAGTGGTGTGAAAAACTATTTGCCCCCTTCCTGATTTCTTATTCTTTTGCATGTTTGTCACACAAAATGTTTCTGATCATCAAACACATTTAACCATTAGTCAAATATAACACAAGTAAACACAAAATGCAGTTTTTAAATGATGGTTTTATTATTTAGGAGAAAAAATCCAAACCTACATGGCCCTGTGTGAAAAAGTAATTGCACCCTTGTTAAAAAATAACCTAACTGTGGTGTATCCCACCTGAGTTCAATTTCCGTAACCACCCCCAGGCCTGATTACTGCCACACCTGTTTCAATCAAGAAATCACTTAAATAGGAGCTGCCTGACACAGAGAAGTAGACCAAAAGCACCTCAAAAGCTAGACATCATGCCAAGATCCAAAGAAACTCAGGAACAAATGAGAACAGAAGTAATTGAGATCTATCAGTCTGGTAAAGGTTATAAAGCCATTTCTAAAGCTTTGGAACTCCAGTGAACCACAGTGAGAGCCATTATCCACAAATGGCAAAAACATGGAATAGTGGTGAACCTTCTCAGGAGTGGCCGGCCGACCAAAATTACCCCAAGAGCGCAGAGACGACTCATCCGAGAGGTCACAAAAGACCCCAGGACAACGTCTAAAGAACTGCAGGCCTCACTTGCCTCAATTAAGGTCAGTGTTCACGACTCCACCATAAGAAAGAGACTGGGCAAAACGGCCTGCATGGCAGATTTCCAAGACGCAAACCACTGTTAAGCAAAAAGAACATTAGGGCTCGTCTCAATTTTGCTAAGAAACATCTCAATGATTGCCAAGACTTTTGGGAAAATACCTTGTGGACTGATGAGACAAAAGTTGAACTTTTTGGAAGGCAAATGTCCCGTTACATCTGGCGTAAAAGGAACACAGCATTTCAGAAAAAGAACATCATACCGACAGTAAAATATGGTGGTGGTAGTGTGATGGTCTGGGGTTGTTTTGCTGCTTCAGGACCTGGAAGGCTTGCTGTGATAGATGGAACCATGAATTCTACTGTCTACCAAAAATCCTGAAGGAGAATGTCCGGCCATCTGTTCGTCAACTCAAGCTGAAGCGATCTTGGGTGCTGCAACAGGACAATGACCCAAAACACACCAGCAAACCCACCTCTGAATAGTTGAAGAAAAACAAAATGAAGACTTTGGAGTGGCCTAGTCAAAGTCCTGACCTGAATCCAATTGAGATGCTATGGCATGACCTTAAAAAGGCGGTTCATGCTAGAAAACCCTCAAATAAAGCTGAATTACAACAATTCTGCAAAGATGAGTGGGCCAAAATTCCTCCAGAGCGCTGGAAAAGACTCATTGCAAGTTATCGCAAACGCTTGATTGCAGTTATTGCTGCTAAGGGTGGCCCAACCAATTATTAGGTTCAGGGGGCAATTACTTTTTCACACAGGGCCATGTAGGTTTGGATTTTTTCTCCTAAATAATAAAAACCATCATTTAAAAACTGCCTTTTGTGTTTACTTGTGTTATATTTGACTAATGGTTAATTTTTTTTTGATGATCAGAAACATTTTGTGTGACAAACATGCAAAAGAATAAGAAATCAGGAAGGGGGCAAATAGTTTTTCACACCACTGTATTTTGACCTCTTGCTCATTCTTTTGAGTTGAATGTTGTCTAACATCTCTGCTTTGTGCTCTAACTGTGATTTCCCAGCTTGTCCTTTATTCATTTTCTTATGCTCATCTCCTGGTGCTATTCAAAATATTTACCTTGCAGTTCACTGTCAGAACACCTTGTATCTTTTATAGTTCTAGGGCAATAGGCAAGTTACAGCAGAGTATAATATAACAAGAGAAGTAGATAGCTAAAACTAAGTAAGTCACTGAACTAATGCCAGAAACAATGAAATCTTACATTGTCATGCTAGATGTTTGGTACTGACTCACTAACACTACATATAGTGGTTTATACTAGTGGAAGTGGCATTCACATCCTAAAATGTACTATAAGTGGACATACAGTATTAAAAGAAAGTAAGACAGGTTGTTTTTTTTTATTAAAATATGATTTCATCATTCTTTGATGATCATTCTAGAATAGTGATTCTAAAAATTCAAATATCAAATGAATAATCTTATGCTTGACCCATGAGAGGTGTATATATTGTCATACGCTTGCACATACGGGACAACTGAAAGGCTCTCGTGGCTGTAATTCTATTATGGGGTGGTCACTGTGTCCTAGTGCCTTTCACTCTTTCTTTCTCTGCAGAATGGATAATTGACGGCTAGAACACCTCTGACATCCCTTCCGGTGTCCGCCTACCTGGACCCACATCTTCCTACCAGAAGGACTATAAACTGATAGTTCTGCTATCTTTGTCATTTCAATCCTTAACTCATGTCTAAAAAGATTGCTCTGCAATTATTACATGTTTTTTAGTTTCCATACAATCCAATTATATGGGGTTACCTATATTTTTGTCTTCTATTATAGTACTATATACAGTATTTATATATATATATATCTATACTAATAAAAGGCAAAGCCCTCACTGACTGACTGACTGACTGACTCATCACTAATTCTCCAACTTCCCGTGTAGGTAGAAGGCTGAAATTTGGCAGGCTTATTCCTTACAGCTTACTTACAAAAGTTGAGCAGGCTTCATTTCGAAATTCTACGCGTAACGGTCATAACGGTCGATAACAGTTGACAACGCCCGCCATGTTGAACTTTCTTATTTATGGCCCCATCTTCACGAAATTTGGTAGCCGGCTTCCCTGCACTAACCGAAACCGATGTACATACTTATTTCGATGGTATGACGCCACTGTCGGCCACCATATTGAACTTTCCAACGTCACTAATTTTCCAACTTCCCGTGTAGGTAGAAGGCTGAAATTTGGCAGGCTCATTCCTTACAGTTTACTTACAAAAGTTAAGCAGGTTTCATTTAGAAATTCAATGCGTAACAGTCATAACGGTCAACAACGTCCACCATGTTGAACTTTCTTATTCATGGTCCCATCTTCACAAAATTTGGTAGGCGGCTTCCCTGCGCTAACCGAAACCAATGTACGTACTTATTTCGGTGGAATGATGCCACTGTCAGCCGTCATATTGAACTTTCAAACGTCACTAATTCTCCAAATTCCTGTGTAGGTAGAAGGTTGAAATTTGGTACTTATTTCGGTGGTATGATGCCACTGTCGGCCGCCATATTGAACTTTTCAACAGTCTTTGTTACTTATCGGCCCATCTTCAAGAAATTTGGTATGCAGGTTCCCAACGCTAACTGAATCCTACTTACGTACATATAATCGTCCATAGCCTGCAGCTCAGTCACCGTGTGAGGCGGCACTGGGTCCCCCATCCCAATGCCTCCCACGTTGTTGGCTGGCTGCCTGCCTATATAAGGCTGTCCGTCGCTCCAGTCTCTACATTCCCTTCCTTGCTTCGCTACGGGATTCACGTCTCCCTGCTAATAACTACAGCCTTTTTATTTAATCCACGGCTTCTCCGCTGTTTTATTGTTCATTTATTACGATTATAGTTATTGTGTAGGTATTTTAGACTTACTTTACATTGTTCAGGTACCCATTTCCTTTATCATTCCAACCATACCCGCATTAACATGTCTATCGAGGTGATCACCATCGATCAAAGAACTGTCACTTACCGAGTGGTTTCCATGCCCGGAGATGGCACCTATCTTTTCCATTCTCTTTGTTACATATTGCACGGCCATATCAGGCTCACTCTTGATGTCTGGAGAAACATTGTGTCTTATGTATTGAATGACTAGGACAGGTTCAAAGTGTGGACTGACGACAGGAGATAATTATACTACACAGGAGCACTATAAGAGTGAAATGCTTAAGCCCTTCACCTATGCATCTGCATGTGAGTTGATGGCTGTTGCTGAATTGTTTGGTTGTCACTTTCAAGTGTACCGAAATGGCCAAATATTTTACACCTTTGGACAACCGCCAATGCCTCTTAAACATCTTAGATTCACAGGTGACGATTTCAATAGTGGACACTTTGATGCTTCTGAATGTTTAAACTCTCAAAAGCTGGATGTGAAGTTATCGATGAAACTGGTTGTATACTTACAAAGCTTGACAGATGCCGAATGTCACTTCAACACAAGTCCTACAAATACTGTCGTAATTGAAACAAACCATGAAACTCAAACCGATTATGACAGCAGCAATCCAAGCTGTGACATTTGAAACAAGATTACTGTTCACATGGCCAACTGTACTTGCATGCTTAATAGTAAGCTCAGCGCACAGCTTGGTCATATTACAACCGGAGGGCCGAACTCACAATGTGGTATACAAAGAGATCCTTAATAAATATTTATTGGTATATTTTCCCTCAGTTTAAAAAGGTTTAATTTTCTTCTTAATAAAACTTTTAAGGCAGTACTTCGCCGCTGAAAAGCGCGGGTATTTTGCTATATATATATATCCCATCCATTTTCCAACCTGCTGAATCCAAACACAGGGTCACGGGGGTCTGCTGGAGCCAATCCCAGCCAACACAGGGCACAAGGCATGAACCAATCCCAGGCAGGGCACCAACCCACCACAGGACACACACACAAACACCAAGCACACACTAGGGCCAATTCAAAATCGCAATTCCACCTAACCTGCATGTCTTTGGGCTGTGGGAGGAAACCCACGCAGACACGGGGAGAACATGCAAACTCCACGCAGGGAGGACCCGGGAAGCGAACCTGGGTCTTCTAACTGCGAGGCAGCAGCGCTACCACTGCGCCACCGTGCCGCCCCTAGAGAGAGATATAGATATAGATATAGATAAATATATAGATATAGATATATATATACTGTATATATAATGTGTGTGTGTATGTATGTGTGTATATATATATATTTATATATATATAGATACATATATTGTGAACGATAGGGGGCGCTCTCGCTCCCTTGAACCCCTGTCCACGACTCCAGACACCAGGTAAAAGTCCTCAAGTTGACTTTATTTTTATGCTATAGTGCACAAAGCACACTCTCCACCACAATACTCATGCAATAATAATCACTAATCACAAATACACAATAATCCAATCCTCCAGCTCCCAGACGTGTTGCCACCCTTCCACCCAGCTCAGCTCGCCGTCTGGGAGCTCCCACAGTCCTTTTATACTCCCTGACCCGGAAGTGTTCTCAACCCCCAGTCCATGTGATCCTCAATCACTTCCGGGTCAGGTAAAAGCTCTTGTCTTCAACCCGGAAGACCGTCGCTCTTCCTATGACAAACTTCCGGGTCATAAGGCACAAAGAAGTCCTCGGTCCTCCCTGCAGCTCCCTCTTGTGGGCCCCATGGCATCCAGCAGGGCTGTGCATAAAAACCACATTGTCCATAATGCCCTGCTGGTCTTCTGTGGACCTCCATGCTGCAAGGAGGGCTCCACCTGGCGGCTTGGGGGTATTGGCCGGGATAAACGGCCGGCCATCCTTCACAATATCTATACTAATAAAAGGCAAAGCCCTCACTCACTCACTGACTCATCACTAATTCTCCAACTTCCCTTGTGGGTGGAAGGCTGAAATTTGGCAGGTTCATTACTTACAGCTTCCTTACAAAAGTTGGGCAGGTTTTATATCGAAATTCTACGCGTAATGGTCATAACTGGAAGCTGTTTTTCTCCATTTACTGTAATGGAGATGAGCTTGAACGCCGTGGGGCGGAGTTTCGTGTGACATCATCACGCCTCCCACGTAATCACGCAGTACATAGAAAACCAGGAAGACCTCCAAAAAGCGCTGAAGAAAACATGCATTATATAATTGAGAAGGCAGCGAAACAATAAGAAGTGAGCGAGTGACATATACAACCATGTTCATGAGTTCTGCTACTTCGGAAACAAAGCACGATGTAAACCTACACTTTAAATTAAGTTCATAGACAGGCTGCGCTGGCGCTTGTAATTTAGTGCCTGCCCATATAAGGCCGTCCGTCAGCAGCAATCCAATAGCAAACTCCACTAAATATTCACGGGTGAAGGACTGTGTTTATGGAGAGGAAGATGAGATGGTCAGGGTGGTGTTTGACACAAACTCAGCGAAACTGCGAGAGAAAGTTTTAAGTGCCAGGACTAAGGTAACATTAAATACAGCCATGGACATAGCACCAGATGGCACCAGCACAGCTGGGAACCTTCAATGCATGTACACCGAGCGGCTCACGTGAACTGACGCAGTGCACAGATAAAAGGCAACAGTTCCAAAGAGTGCTGAACAAAACCAATTACACAATTGAAAAGGCAGCAAAAATATGAAGCGCCTGATAAGCATATTCATAAATCCAGCTACTGCGGAAACAAAGCACACGGTGGAAAAAGTCAATGTCCCGCTAAAGGAAGACAGTGTAAAAAAAAACGTGCATGCAGTGTGTCAGGTCTCAGATAAAGAAGAAGACGAGCTGTTTATTGATGCAGTAAGAAACGAATCGATGAAAGAAACCTGTCATCTTTACAACGATTGACAAACACGGAATGTAACTTGAACACAACACATCCTACAAATACGAGCCTGATTGAAAGAAATAATGATAATCAAATCCTTGATGACAGCAACACTCAGTAACACTCACAAAACAAATACTGTATATTGACAGTCATGTTACGTTATTTTTAAAATGTTCCCTTTTCTTTTCTAGCTTTTTAACACACTACTTCTCGCTGATACGCTGCGGTATATATATATATATATGTATATATATATCCCGATCTACATACTCGAATAATGGATACTTTATTCGCCATCAATGATTGTTTTGGTAAAGCCATACTCAGTGTATTCATTAGATGAACGGTAAAAAGTAAGAGCGAGGGAGGATGCAGGCTGTAGTGCTGCGTCAACTCTATCTGAATTGCGCGATCACATTTCAAAAATATATCTTTTCAAGTTCTATTTAGTCCATATTTGTCAAACTCAAGGGCCACGGGCCACATCCGGCCTGGCGTGTAATTATATCCGCCCGAGATCATTTTATATACTGTATTATTGTTATTAATGGCCCAGGTATATGAAGCGCTGGTAACACAATAAACTACAGATCCCATAATGCAGCGCTTCAGCTGCCTTGCCGTAACACTTACCGCGTTAATCAAGTCTACCTTATGATGCTGCAAGTTATTGTGAAGCTAGCTCACACGATGCTGGAGAGAAAAGTTGATTCTGAAAATAGAGCCTTTAAAAACCGATGGGAGGCTGAGTATATGTTTACTGAACCCGTGTGTCTCATTTGTGGAGCTAATGTGGCTGTAATTACAGAATTTAATCTAAGACGGCACTATGACACAAAACATCAGGGTAACCTGAATGCAATGCAGAAGATACAGAAAGCAGAAGAATTAAATAAGAATCTGACACTTCAGCGGACGTTTTACCCGTGCACAATCACAAAGTGATTTCAAGTGAAGCTGCTTTTATGGGAGACACAAATGCACCAGTACACCTTGCCCCACTTTCCCTGTTGCCAAGTAATGTTAAACCAAGTCGTCACTACGGTGTTCCCAAATACGCACTTTGCTGATAAACTGAGCGCACTGAGTTTGCACGGCGCTTTGGTGACTTTGAAGAACAAAAAAAGTCCGTCTACATGCGGCTCGAACCTTGTGCATGTTTGGTAGCACATATCTGTGTGAGAAGCTCTTCTCAGTGATAAAGACTAACAAAACAGCACACAGGAGTCGCCTCACTGATGAGCACCTGCAATCCATCCTGAGAATCTCCACAACACAGAACCTCACACCAAACATAAACGAATTTGTTGCCAAAAAAAGATGCCAGGCGTCCAGCTCTAAAATGACATATGAGCAAAGACAACTGAATGATTTGATTTGTTATTGCTGAAAGGAACACATTTTATTTATATTTCCAGGTTTTGTTATGCAGCATGTTCATATTTGAATTTGTATAATTTTGACAGGATATATTTTTATGGAGAGCAAAATCTTTTGGGATATTTAAAATCTAAGTTTATTTTTTATATAAAATTACATAAGAGTAAAGAAATTTGAATGTTTGTTCTTTTAATGTTTACTTTATTTCTAACTTGTATAATTTAGACAGGATATATTTTTATGGAGAGCAAAATATTATAAGTTGTTTAAGGTTTGAGTTGATTTATTCAGGAATAATATTCCTGTCTGTTTTTACCATTCCTACCAAAGATATTTCTGTCGACTAAATAAAAATTCCTTCTATTTAAAATTTAAATAGAACTTGAACAAATACGATAGTTCATAATATCCACGCAGACTTGCACGTAAGAGCGGGAGTTATCCATTTTAACAAGCAGCGTATTGCACTGATAGATAGATACGAAATAGCTGTGTGTGTATATATGTAGATATGTATGTATATGTATATATATGTTTATATATGTGTGTGTGTATGTATGTATGTATGTGTGTATGTATATGTATGTGTATATATGTAGATATATATATGTATGTATATATGTGTATATGACAACAACACTCATCACTCACAACAGTGACAAAACAATTACATTGACAATCATGTTACGTTATTTTCAAAATGTTTCCTTTTCTTTTTCATTGCTTCTTTAACACACTACTTCTCTGCTGCGAAGCGCGGGTATTTTGCTAGTATATATATTGAAGCAACTTTTATGTGATTGGTTGATTAGATAATTTCATTAATGAGAAATTGAACAGGTGTTCCTAATAATCCTTTAGGTGAGTGTATATATAGTGGCTAACAGCTGGATTTGATACCCCTATGATGGAAAGACCAGGGTAGAGGACATATTCAGGGGGCCACGGGTTTGGAGCTTATAAGCTTGATCTTACTGGGGCCCGTGGCCACCACCAGGGGGTGCCTGGACAATTGCTGAGCCCTGGGTTGCAGCAGTGCAATGCTATCGGAAGAAGATTTGGGAGCACCTGGAGCATTTCCGGGTGCCCTATAAAAGAGGCTGCCTCACTCCATTCAGGGAGCCAGAGTTGGGAGGAGGTGGACAAAGCTTGCTGGGAGAAGACTGGAAGCAGCAAAGAAGGGAGAGAAGAAGAATGAAAAGGGACTTTGTTGTGCTTTGCCCTGGGAGCATTTTGTGCCGGGAACTGAAAATAAAA